>NC_140944.1:19318168-19658168 GCF_014529385.1 Adiantum capillus-veneris
ATTCAAGCGGAGGATAAGAGATAGTATACTCTCGCCAAGCTCTCTACGGGCAGGGAAAACCTTCAGAGTCCAAGATGATTTAATGATGGAGAGGGTTCCAGTGATGATTAAATCGGAGCTCAGCTTTATGAGAGATGACATCAGGAAAGAGATGTACGCAAACGCAGAGAGTTATAAGAATTCTATGTATGCAAATATGAGGAAAGAATTGAATAAAGCGATGCTTGGTAAGCATGATGAGATGTATCTATCTGTGAAAGGGGAGATACAAGCTCTAATGCGGGCAGAAGTGAATGTAATGGAATGTATTATGCAGAAAAAGTTGGATGAGGCAATTGCAAGCTTTGAATCTTGGAAAACCAATGTGGAAAAGTGCATGAAGGAAAAGGATGCGCTAATTGAAGAGCTTAAAGGGGAACTTGCAGCGTGCAAAATTATGCCCAAAATGGAGGGGGGAAATCAGTCCTCGATGTTAAAGGAGCTCAAAGAAATTAAGGAGCAGGTGAAAACTCTGCGCGAAGGGGAAGAACAAAACTCGAAAGAGGCTTCCTCATGGACGGAGCGCCTTTTTAAAACACAGGAGAAGGTTGACGAAGTAGAAAAATGGATTGAAGGTGCAAAGAAAGGGAAGGCCCGCATGCCAGAAGCCGCACAGACTTCTACCATCATCAATACGACCATTGAGGAGGAACAGAAGAGGAGGAATAGAGCCCTCCATGTGCGTATTACTGGTATCAAAGACACCGAAAATGTACAAGAAGAGGTGAAGGAACTCTTGTAGCGCATGGGCATCCCGGAACCTATGCACACAAGTGCTTGGAGAGTAGGAAAGAAGGGAGTGGATGAGAAGGGAAACATCAAAGAGAGAGCACTTATTTTGCGTTTCCCGACTTTGGAAACAAGGAAGGAATTCCTAAAGAAGAGACCTGCACTTAAGAAAACTGGGATATTTATGGGGGATGACCTTACTTTAGCACAAATAGCACATATGCAAGAGTGTAGCGCGGATAATGTATCGTGCTCTCTACAGTGGGTGGTCCTCAATGCAATGTGCGTGACAATCTCACTCAAACAGACTGAACAGAAAGGAAACAATAGACGTCAACAGAGCTCACAAAGACACAGCAGCAGACCAGAACATATGACTCGACTATCTCAAAGACTGATACAGACTCTGGCGTGGCGGCACACTCAGCTCCAGCCCACAGGCATCACAGGTACAATGGGGGTGTCGAGGCTCAGATGTGCCGGGATGGTGAATCAGTGCTCTGTGTATAGACTCACTGCTCCCCCCAACGATGTTGGACCAGAGGTGAAGAATAAGATGATCCTAACCCAACAACTACTACTCACATGTACAATCATAAAGAGCCACCAACGGCTCATAAATGTCCAGTCAGCTAAGTCTATCTTCAAACTGAGTGGTGATGGTGACCTGGCCACGATGTCCACTAGACCACCGTCGGTACCCTGCCATGTATCACTCCCCAGCCCACAGGGTCCGTCCAGTGTGAACCAGACCAACTGTAACCAACTGTCCAACTGTCTGTCCTATGAAGTGACACTGTAGCCCTGCTACTACAGGTTGCCCGCCACAAGACCGCTCACCGTCTCGGTGAGAGGAATACTGAAAAAACTATGAAGGAAAACCACTAGGTACTGCATCCATACATCTTTCTTGAAGCAGATGTTAGGCCCATGACCTTACATACCTCAAAAGTGGAGTTAAAAACATTGCACTCCTTGCAATCGCCTTAAGCTTCTAGCTAGGCAGGAACCCAGTATGTATGATTGCATAGCCTGGTCCATGCTTGCAGTTGCAGATGAACCTTGCCACACTTTTTGCAACAATATTCTTCTCGAAAAGATGGGTGACCATAAGCCCGAGTAACACCGCAAATAGGGTTAAGCTCCACCATGATGGCAGAACGGAAAGGCCTTCACAGCAACAGGATGGCAACCAAGTGAAAGCATAGAGCTAGCTGATCATGCGGGGTGTTGGGGAAAAACTTGCTGAGCCTGAGAGGGGTGGGGAGGGCTAGATAGGTGCAAGGGGGGAAGGGGGTGGGTAGGGGCGAGGGTGGGCAAGAAGAAGTGAGGGTGGGCAAGGGAGGGTAGGCGAGAGGGGGAGGGTAGGGGCGAGGGGGGTGAGGGAGGGTAGGGGAGGGGAGGGGAGAGGGGAAGGGCTAGGGCGAGGCGAGGGGAAAAGGGGGTAGGGGGGCGAGGACTAGAACTAGGGCGAGGGGTAGTGAGGGGGCGAGGGGGAGGTAGGGCGAGGGGAGGGGGAGGACTAGACTAGGGCGAGGGCGAGGGGGTGAGGGTAGGGCGAGGGTAGGGGGCAAGGGGGTGAGGGGGACTAGGCAAATAAGAAGCTCCCAACTATCATGACCAAGACAGATATCATGATCTTGGAATTCACCTTGCAGGACGAGCTCTGTGAAGGGAGTTTGCTAGACGCAGAGGAGAGCTTTGTTCTGGTCGGAGAAGCAGACACTACAGGGGTTGATGTTTGAGGGGTGGTGAACTCCTGTAGGGGAGATTTCTTCCCGCTTATATACTTTTTCATAGGCTTTTCAAATTCAACGGCTTTCATCAAGAGGGCTTTCACCGAGAGCGCATCAGGAGTATCTTCTGTGACCTTCAACTCTTGAGTTGGCACATTAGGTTTAGCGACTGTGGAAACATTTGAAGAGGGTGTATCTTCAGGCCAAGAGTGAATAGAGACTCCATAACAAGGCATAGATTTGGTAGCCTCCAACCACTCGAGCAGATCTTCATCTGACCCTTCAGGTGTAGTAGGTTGTTCTTGTTCAGGTTTGGTTTCCATTGACAAAGAAACTTGCTGCACCACGGGATCCATACCACCTTCTAAGAGAATGGGTTGCATCGAGGAACCAGAAGTATGTATCCACATTGCGTCGTTTCCCCAATCATGAAGTGCTTTACTGTGTCGCAGCCATGGTCTTCCAATGAGCAAAGGAAATCCGCCCTCAACCTGGGGAAGACGAACCACAACAAAATCAAGTTAAAAGTAAAGTCTTGTACCTGCAGAGGCACATTGTCCACTATGCCCACTGGGTAGACTGTCCGATGGTCGGCCAATGTAACTGTGAAGGGAGCAGGGCGAGTAGGCTGTAGACCTAGAGCTAACATAGTGAACTCAGGCATCAGGTTGATGCCAGATCCACCATCCACTATCACTCCTGAGAATGGCCTACCCAAAACGGACACTGTCAGGCGAGGGCTTCTATAATCAGTGAGTGGAGCAGCAGGATTGAATATCATATAGGACTCTGATGGTCGCACTGGGAGGTGCCCGCCACTAGGACCTGTTCCAGGATAAAGTGATTGAATAAGAGCAAGGGTGTTACTTCTAAACTTTGCATCTAGTCGCAGCATGTCATAGAGGGACACTTGTTAGAAGGTGTTCTTCAAGACTAACTCTGTTATAAGCTTCTCTTTTTCTACCTGTTGTTGTTCCTCTGGTACCTTGATCTTCTATAGATCGGAAACTGCTTTCAAAAAAGCTTCATCAATATCGGAGAGCAAGGATTTGGATTCCTTCATGGCACTGGGGGATGGCTTGTTAACAGCTGCAGGCAAGGTATCCACTGGTGTGAGAATGTGTGGGGGAGTTGAACTTGATGGAATGCTAAGACCGAGAGCGGCTCTCTGGGCCTGGGTGAGGACGCCAGATGGCTCCTCTGCCAACTGCAGCGGCTTATTTTGAGGGGTAACCACGTGGGTAGAAGGGGGCGGCTGAGAAACGGTGCTCACTGCTATCAAATTGAGATTGGGAAAGGCAAACTCATTCTGGCTTTGAATTGAGTTCGAAGCCGTGGATGCACGAAGTTTAGGGCAATCCTTATTGTAGTGATCTGTGTATAGACTCATTGCTCCCCCCGACGATGCTGGACCAGAGGTGAAGAAGAAGATGATCCTAACCCAACAACTACTACTCACATGTACAATCATAAAGAGCCACCAACGGCTCATAAATGTCCAGTCAGCTAAGTCTATCTTCAAACTGAGTGGTGATGGTGACCTGGCCACGATGTCTACTAGACCACCGTCGGTACCCTGCCACGTGTCACTCCCCAGCCCACAGGGTCCGTCCAGTGTGAACCAGACCAACTGTAACCAACTGTCTATCCTGTGATGTGACACTGTAGCCCTGCTACAAAGAGTTGATGCCAGAGATCAAGGCAGCAAGGGAGAAGGGAAAAATTGCCTTTTAAAGAGGAGGGAAAGTAGTGGTTTTGGAAAGACGCACAACATGACGGTGCGAAACATATGGGACCACACTCCGAATGGCGGCATGGAATTGTAATGGATCATATACGCTAGATGTGGGTGCCTTTGAGGATAGCTTCAGAGATAGAGACATTGTCTTTTACTCAGAGACATATTAGAAATCTGGACAGTTGATGCCAAGTGTGACTGGTTATTCATGGGAGACAGCTTGTCGGCCACACACTAGATCCCCGCATGGGAGTCTAGGTTCAGGAGGGGTAGCAGTCTTATTCACAGAGGGGTTGCAGCCGCTATTACAGATTGTCCGGAGAGATGACCAAGCGAGATACATGTGGGTGAGACTCAGAGTTGAGACAGGCAGATTCTTATACACTGCTATATGTTACTTTCCCCCTAGCACATCAGTCTATACCTCACCTAGAGGGCAATCCCCTCTCTCTATACTTGATGATGACATATGGGAGTTCTCTAGAGATGGAGATATCATTCTCTTGGGAGACTTTAATGCCAGGACAGCCAACTCCCAAACGATATTTTATGCTACCTCGGAGGAGATGCTTAGAGAGATGGATATATCGGAGATGGGGCTTGACAAACACTCACAGGATACAGAGCACACAGAGTATGGGAGATATCTCATGGAGATGACGACTACGCATGGTTTGGCCATACTTAAATGGTCTAGAGATTTTTCCTTCGTCTAGGGGATTCACATGCTTTCCACACAGACATGGGGCCAGTACAATGGACTATGTCATGACTTCACCGAGCTTCATCTCTAGTATTCAGGATCCCAGAGTGGGACCTACACCTGTTGAGGTAGCAGTGGACCAAGCTCTCCTGACATTTTCAATCTCTTTCCAGTATAGTGCCTCTCAGACACCACCGAGGATTGCACACACACGGTATACTTTTACACCAGAGACGGACTCAGTTTATGTGGAGGAGATTTACAAGCGGAGGGCAACCGAGCCTGTTTATACCATGGAGGAGATCACCACTCTATTGACGGAGATCTTGCATGGGGCAGCAGCAGAGGCATCCCCACACACTCAACCAGATCAGAGAAGACGTTCTGGGAACATGCCTCAGAATAGTTGGTATGATGAGGAGTGCAGAAAGATGAGAGTTCAGATTCAGAGCGAGCTTATACTTGGGAGTCATTACATATAGACAGTCTCGAATTGACCTTCGGCGTTTACTGCAACGGAAGAAGCAGGGCCCTTTTAGCCCATATGGAACGTGATTTGTATCAGCTCTTTTTGAGTCGAGATTTAGGTGAGGCCTGGCGTCTCTTCCATGAGCACTCACCTCCTTCAGTGATTACTTCTCCCAAGATTTGGGGTCAGTATGAAACATCATTATATACAGTACCTGGGCAACAACCATTACCAGACCCTCTAGAGCCATGTCCAGCCACTTGTACCTTCTTTACCACTGAGATGGTGAAGAACGCCATTAACAGGATGAGGACTAGGAGAGCATATGATCATGATGGTTTGGTGGCAGAGCACTTGATAATGCTAGAGATTTACTGTCAGAGATTCTTGCGCGGTTGTTTAACCGTGTCATGTGTGAGAGACTACCCGAGTCTTGGAGATTATCTACTATTGTACCTCTCTTCAAGGCAGGGAACCCCACGGTGCCAGGGAACTACCGTACTATTATGATAGGGCACACATTGGCATGGTTGTGTGCATCCATTTTTGAACAGCAACTGAGTAAATGGGCAGAAAATGAGGGCATACGAGCAACAGGACAGGCTGGATTCAGGAGGGGTTTCTCCACTTTGGACCATATTCTTACACTCAAAGCCATTATTGATGAGGGTCGGGCACATGGGAGAGGGATGTACTGTTGCTTTGTGGACTTCCGCAAAGCATTTGACACAGTGCCGAGGGCCAGATTGATGCGCAAGCTACCGAAGTTGAGAGTACCCACAGAGATCATATGGGGAATCATGGCTTTATACGGCTCAGTGACTGGCCAGGTACGCTGTCACGAGGACGTGGCAGTTATTAACCATGTCACAGAGATGTGGCAACTGCTAACCTTGGTTGTTGGTTTCTTTCCAATGGGGTTTATTTTATTTATTTTGAGACCCTCTTTTTGAAGTAGCAAACGGTCAGACATTGTATGGCCAATGTGAACGGTAGATTCACCCGCAGACAGGAAGTGGTCGGCACTGAATTCGTATGGTAAGAGGATTCTAGGCTCAGAGCAAGATCATATAGGTCCCCCCGTCGCACTTAGCAAGTTGGTGGATACTAGGAAGTGAACTCAATTAAGGCATAAAAGTCAAGTGGGACTACCAACAAAAAGTATCCGACAGTTGGCCACATTGCATTTTTGGATGCGGTCCCCAAAAGGATAGATGGTCAGAAGACCAGTGGGAGCCAACGGAAGCAACTCCTAAAATTTAGGGAACTGCTATTTTGGGCCACGAAATGTGTTCGCGTCATTACCTTCGGTATGACTAGGAACACTTTACAACTCTGCCGCGAAGTCAACTGACGCACCAGTTTGAGATATTTTAGCAGGGAAACCCAAACTCGGAAACTGGCGACGTGTCAGCTTGTGAGCGATTCTGCCACTCTGGGAGGCAAAAAACGAGCTGCATATCAACAAAGGGGGCGCCATTTTCAGCCACAGGCGGATTGCAATAGGTACAGAAGCTATGGGAATGCTTACCTTGCCCTCTATGCACAGTATGGTGACGGAGTGATGCCCCGCACGCTACATATTGCTCTCTTTCTCCCCCTACGTGCATTATGTGATGCCCCACAAGAGGCTACTCATTTGACTGATGTACAGTTGTGTGGGTTCATGCTTTGTGCTGAGGCAAGAGCCTCCTTGAGCAGGAACAGGGGTAGCTAACTGCTGCTCCAAAGCAGGCACTGGTGAGGGTCATAACCTCACCGTACAGGTGCAAAATCAGCGCTGTGTATGCGCTGTAATTTGACTGTTTTTTCAGCCATACGGACGCCAGGATCATTGGGAATCGTGCCCCACTGGCAAAGGACAGTTAGGGGACTGTTTGGGGCTGAAAACAGGGCAAAAACCATAAATACAGCGTGCTGAATTTACTGTTTTTGGACAGGAATCAGAGGGTATACGACAGTGCAAGCGAGTTCCAGCAGGGAAATTGGTTTCGAGCAAGTTTGGGGCTGTTATGCTGCCGAAATTTGGCCAAATCAAATGGTATCCTAGGTGGATACACGTGAAGATTCCAGGACCTTGCCTTGTAATTTACCCTCCTAAAGAATAAAGAAATACGAAAGGGCGCCAATTTTGGGGCCTACAGGTTGTCGGCGTCTGCTCGGAGCATTCTAGCTTCCGAGCCGTGTGTGTATTCAAGTGTTAACTCCCGTCGCAGGTTCTCTTTGCAAAGTGCTCTGTGTTGTGTTTAAAGAAGTAAAGAATTTCGGGTGAAAGCCAACGCCTACCGCCCTACGGGCGGTTTCATGGTTCCGTTGCCGGGACATCAATCACTTTTTCCTCAAAGAGTGAGCCTGGATTGTTCAGGGTAAAGACACACAGTGCAAGAACGCGGGGATTACACTATGCCGACAAGGGAAGGGAATTATGGAAGAGGGTTCCTCTCCAAAGGACAGGCAGGAGATTCCTATGGTTTTTGAGATTGGCGAGAGCTCACCACGTCAGTCTGTACCTACTGTCAACGTGAATGTCCCTCCAGTAGTACAGGGCTTTATGACAGGGCAACTTGAGGATGATGCGTTTAAGACTCAGTTAGTTGCCGCGGTGAATGTCTTTTCGCAGCTGGTTGCAGAATCCGAGTTATGAATTCTTACAAGCGCCACCAGTGCAACAGCAAAATAGGCAACCGACACAGCGTACAGAGCTTGTTGAAGCTCAAGCCCAGGTACTTCATGAGGCGCAGGAGGAAAGGGAACACTCGCATGTTGCGGAGTCGAGGGCTCCAAAGCAGGTTCCTCCCGTGCTTGAACAGGTGGCTAGAACGCCTATTCCACAGGTTATGCCACTTCAGCCCGCCACCTTTCAGAGCCAGCATGCTGTCTTGAATGGAAGGGAGCTGGATACCAGGCTATGCACTCAGTTTTCCACCACCCACGGTACATCCTGGGTATTTCGGGGGATCAGTGTTCCAAAGTATGGCTGGTTATGCGTCTGGAAGTCAGCCGTACACGCCAGGAACAGTGTTCGGGGGTATGCAAGGCATCATGCCAAACCCCATGTATGGTACTATCGGCATGCAGCAAGGTTTCCACGGGCAACCAGGGCCAGTTTTGGGGTCCACAGTCATTTTGGCATGGCTGGTTTTTCTGGACAGCAGCCAGATATCGCACCTCTGACGCAAAATGTGAATGGCCAACACGTGCCAATCATGCCTAGTACAGTGCCCATGTTGCAGACCATTCCGTATGACAATTTGGGGGCACTAGAGAAGCCGAAGGCTTACAAAGAAGGTGGCAGCGGTAAAGTTCAGTACCTTCAGTGGTTTCGAGGACAAACAAAGGCACTCACTTTCCTCCAACAGTTTGATACAGCTTATGCGGGAGGGAATTTTACAGAGGCCTCGAAGGTTAGGAAAGCTGCCACTTTCTTAAAGGACAATGCGCTGACATGGTGGACGACATTGTTAATGCAAGGACAGGCACCCGCCACTTGGTTTACTTCAAGCAAATGTTTGCATATGCTTGGCTATCAAATGAATTTGAAGCCGATGTCCTGACAGATTGGCACCAGCTTACTTCAGCTTCGTGCAAGAGCTTGCTGGAGTACAATAGGAGGTTTTGTAAAGCGTTACTCTCAGTGACCTCCTACAGATTTGTGCCACTGACAGAGCAGATAGAGAAGTATTGTTGTGGGCTGCCTAAAGGGCTTCGTGATTACTGTACAAAGAACAGAGTGGCTACCCTTACTCAGCTTATGGAAGTTGCGAACACTGGTCTTGCCCTGTTGAAAGGAGAGGACAGTGGATTTCCGAGCAGTGATAAAGGAGGGTAGCAGAAGAAAATTCAGCGAAGAAGCCCTTTGTGAAAACGGCTCCTGATGCGTCACAGGGTCTGAACAGGCCACCAAAGACAAGGATTCAGCTGGGAACTTCTGGAGCGCAGGCAAAGAAACAGAAAAGGAAGCCTTTTGTGCGCAAGTCGCTCGAGGAAAAGAAGGTCCTAATGGCTGAGAACAAATGCTTTATATGCGAGCAACCTGGTCATAATTCTATCAATTGTCCACAAAGGAAACCAGCTGACTCAGAGGATAAAGAAGACCAGAAAGGCAAGAAGCCTAAACCCACGACAGGTTTAGTGCCAGACATGGTGGGTGACAGGCCCAGCACAGATGCCAGTGAGTTATAGAGGGCATGGGGTAAAGTTAGGTCAGACGGCACTCATCTTCTTTGATCCAGGTGCCAAAGCCAACTTTATCCTCACCAGAGTAGCTTATGAAGCTGGCCAATCAGAGCTGAAGAGATGGGGTACACAGCATAGGCAGGGTTGGCATGTCCTGGCCACTCCGAGTGTGTTACTCCCATCATTGGAAAACTGCGTCTGCATATTCAGTCGTATGTGGACACTGAAGAGTTTTACATCATGCCGCTGGAAGGTTGGACGCCTTGTTGGGGATCCCGTGGATGTTCCGAGTGCATGGAGTCTTGGATGCCTACAACAAAAAGATCACTGTACACATAGGGGCAAAACTCTCACATCTTGGATGTAAAGCTTAAAGGAGAGAGTCATCCCTATTGTATCTGCTTCTGCTATCATTTCTGTAATAAAGAATCATCTTTCTGTGTACTTGATTTTTGCACGTGATGTCTCAGATAGTGATCAATCAATTTATCTGTGTTAGATAAAGAAAGGTCAGCATTTTTTGCAAAAGTTTAGTGACTGTTTTTCTGATTCATTACCGTCGCAATTGCCGCCAGAGAGACCTGAGGACCATCGGATAGATTTGGGTGCCAGTGTAGCCCACCAAATAGACCTCCCTACAGGGTTAGTGCAGCGCAGCAGAAAGAGATTATGGGCCAGGTTGAGAGTTTATTAGAGAAGGGCTGATTCAGCCTATTCTTTCACACCTTTTGCTCCCAGTGCTCCTAGTGCAGAAGAAGGATGGCTCATGGCGCATGTGTATTGATTACCGTGGCGTTGAATAAGAATACCATCCAAGAATAGGTTTCCTATTCCTCTCGCATTGATGATATTCTCCATCGTTTAGAGGGTGCTGCAATTTTCCAGCAGGATAGACCTGAAGATGGGTACCATCAGATTCGTATAAGCCAGAGGATGTGCACAAGACTGCGTTAGAACGACATTTGGTCTTTATGAGTTTCTAGTGATGCCGGTTTGGGCTAACAATGCTCCTGCCACGTTCAACAGAATGATGGACCCGATTTTCCGCTCGCATCAACAGTTTTGTTGGAACATTCTTCGATGACATGATTGTGTATTCGAAGAATGAAGAGGAGCATAGGCGTCACTTGACCATTGTGTTCGAAGAGCTGCGCAGTCACAGGTTACTTGTCAATCCTAAGAAAAGTGAATTCTTCCTTGAAGAGATCCACTTTCTGGCCACATAGTCTCAAAGGATGGTGTTAGAATGGATCCCGCAAAGGTCGAAGCTATCAGACAGGGCCAGACTTGAAGACTGTGCACGATGTCAGAAGCTTCTTGGGATTGTGTTCCTACTATAAAGGTTTATTCAGAATTTTGCAGAGATAGCATCGCCTCTTCACGCATTGCAAAAGAAAGAGGTCACTTTCAGATGGACCCAAAAGAGGATTTCACTTTTAGTCTCTTAAAAGGAAAAGTTGACTTCAGATCCAGTTATTGTTCTGCCAGATCTCAGGAAGTCATTTGTGTCCAGTGTGACACTTGGGCAGTAGCATCGAGCATGCTAATGCAAGATGGAACGGGTAGTAGCCTATGAAAGCTGAATTTTGCAAGGGCAGAGAGGACTATGCAAGTCTATGAGAAAGAGCTCTTGGCCGTGATTCATGCGCTTCTAGCTGGAAGCACTACCTCTTAGGTGCTGATTTTGTTGTCCAAACAGATCATCAGACTTGCATACTTCTTGACACAGTCAAAGTTATCCGAAAAGCATATGCGATGGGCAAACATTCTTTCCATGTTCCACTTCCAGATTATGCATGTGGAAGGCAAGAAGAATGTTGTGGCTGATGCGTTATCAAGAAAGCCACAAATTTCAGCTGTGTCAATTCCTTATCATCATGAGTTAGATGACATGAAGGAACATATATTGCTGATGACATGAAGGAACATATATTGCTGATGAAGATTTGCAAGGATCTTTGAACAGTTACAAAGGGGCAACATCACGAGCACTACCTCCTCAGAATGGTTTTATGATGATGCATGGCAGACTTTGTGTCACTAGGCCACGCGACATAAGGTCATGGAAGAGAGTCATGTCCACCGTATGCAGGGCATCGTGGCATTGATGCAACATTAAAGCGTAGAGACGTTCTTCTATGGCCTACCTTGAGGAGAATGTGGATGCCTTTGTGCGAGCATGCATAGTTTGCCAAAAGGTCAAGTTTGACAGGCAAAAGCACCAGGGATTTTACAACCACTGCCGATTCCGGATAACCATGGGAAAGCATTGCTATGGACTTTATCTTTAATCTTCCAAGAACGCCAACAGGAATGATGGTATATGGACCATTATCTGCAGGTTCAGCAAGCAGGCCCATTTTATCCTGTCAGGAAGAAGATAAAATCTGATCAGATGGCACGCTTGTTCATGTACAATGTGTTTTAAGTACCATGGTATGCCACAATCGATTATCAGTGATCGTGATCCTCGCATGACCAGTTTGTTCTGGAGAGGATTGTTTGAGAACATGGGTACTACGCTCAAGTTCTCGTCTTCGTTTCATCCACAAACTGATGGACAGTCAGAAGAGGCCAATTCTACTGTCTTAGATCTGCTGAAATGCTATGTGTCAGATAATAAGGGCAAGTGGGAACAGTATTTGCCTATGCTTGAGTATGCGTACAATAATACGGTGCATTCGTCTACTGGCAAAGCACCTTTTGAAATTGTTGAAGGCGGCAAAAAGGTTCCTCCCATTTTGCACACAAAGGACAAGATCTTTGAGGCAGATCGATATGTTGAGAACATGGATGAGATGTATAAGAAGATTAAAGTTGCCTTGGAGAAGACTCGGGCAAAACAGAAAAAGGCTGCTGATCGTCACCGTCGTGAATTGCTACTATCACCTGGTGATTGGGTTCTCTTAAGGTTCGAAAAGGCAAGGTTAAAGAAGATGAAGGGCAAGGAACGGCTCGAAAAGGCAAGGTTAAAGAAGATGAAGGGCAAGGAACGGCTGTTTCCTAAGCTCAGCATGCGTTACTATGGGCCTTTTCAAGTGCTTGACAAGATCAGCGATGTGGCTTACAGGCTGAAATTGCCTGATGCGTGGAAGATTCATAATGCGTTTCACGTGAGTCTTCTAAGACCCTTCGTGGGTGATGTGCCAGAAGATATGCCAGTTGAGGATCAGCCAGAAGTTGAGGAACTTGATGAGATCCTGGTACCTGAGCAAGTTTTGGCACATAAGGACAGAAAAGTTAAAGGACAAGTTGCAAGACGCTATTTGGTGAAGTTCAAGAACTATCCGCCTATGGATGCAAAGTGGATGGAAGAGCATGAATTGTCAGAGTCACCAAATGTATTGCAGCTTTACCTTGAAGCCTTTGGGTTACAGCCTACTTATGCCCCAACCCAACGTGTGCAAAGGAGGGGTAATGATAGAGCTAGTACATCGAATGTACATATGAATTCAGTGCCATAGATAGAAATGGCAAAAGTATGAAGGCCTCATTAAGTCATTTGTATCTATGTATGTTACGACCTTTCTTGCGGATACATGCGATGATAAAAGAGTGTTGATAGCACAAGATCATCAGTGGCGTGTATTTATGGTATGCAATCGAGGACGTTTGCGATTTCACGAGGGGGGTATGTCACGAGGACGTGGCAGTTATTAACCATGTCACAGAGATGTGGCAACTGCTAACCTTGGTTGTTGGTTTCTTTCCAATGGGGTTTATTTTATTTATTTTGAGACCCTCTTTTTGAAGTAGCAGACGGTCGGACATTGTATGGCCAATGTGAACGGTAGATTCACCCGCAGAAAGGAAGTGGTCGGCACTGGAATTCGTATGGTAAGAGGATATCTAGGCTCAGAGCAAGATCATATAGATCCCCCCGTCGCACTTAGCAAGTTGGTGGATACTAGGAAGTGAACTCAATTAAGGCATAAAGTCAAGGTGGGACTACCAACAAAAAGTATCCGACAGTTGGGCCACATTGCATTTTTGGATGCGGTCCCAATGAGGATAGATGGTCAGAAGACCAGTGGGAGCCCAACGGAAGCATCTCCTAAAATTTAGGGAACTGCTATTTTGGGCCACGAAATGTGTTCGCGTCATTACCTTCGGTATGACTAGGGGAACACTTTACAACTCTGCCGCGAAGTCAACTGACGCACCAGTTGAGATATTTTTAGCAGGGAAAGCCCAAACTCGGAAACTGGGCGACGTGTCAGCTTGTGAGCGATTCTGCCACTCTGGGAGGCAAAAACGAGCTGCATATCAACAAAGGGGGCGCCATTTTCAGCCACAGGCGGATTGCAACAGGTACAGAAGCTATGGAATGCTTACCTTGCCCTCTATGCACAGTATGGTGACGGGAGTGATGCCCCGCACGCTACATACTGCTCTCTTTCTCCCCTACATGCAGTTATGTGATGCCCCACAAGAGGGCTACTCATTTGACTGATGTATAGTTGTGTGGGTTCATGCTTTTGTGCTGAGGCAAGAGCCTCCTTGAGCAGGAATAGGGGTAGCTAACTGCTGCTCCAAAGCAGGCACTGGTGAGGGTCATAACCTCACCGTACAGGTGCAAAATCAGCGTTGTGTATGCGCTGTAATTTGACTGTTTTTCAGCCATACGGACGCCAGGATCATTGGGAATCGTGCCCCGGAATCGTGCCCCACTGGCAAAGGACAGTTAGGGGACTGTTTGGGGCTGAAAACAGGGCAAAAACCAGTAAATACAGCGTGCTGAATTTACTGTTTTTGGACAGGAATCAGAGGGTATACGACAGTGCAAGCGAGTTCCAGCAGGGGAATTGGTTTCGCGCAAGTTTTGGGGCTGTTATGCTGCCGAAATTTGGCCAAATCAAATGGTATCTAGGTGGATACACGTGAAGGATTCCCAGGACCTTACCTTGTAATTTACCCTCCTAAAGAATAAAGAAATACCGAAAGGGGCGCCAATTTTGGGGCCTACAGGTTGTCGGCGTCTGCTCGGAGCATTCTAGCTTCCGAGCCGTGTGTGTATTCAAGTGTTAACTCCCGTCGCAGGTTCTCTTTGCAAAGTGCTCTGTGTGTGTGTTTAAAGTAAAGAATTTCGGGTGAAAGCCAACGCCTACCGCCCTACGGGCCGGTTTCATACGCACTCTTGAGGGGATTTTTGACATTGTTCATTCCACTATTGGAGTCAAAAAGGGGTGTCCTTTGTCCCCTACACATTTTGGTATGTATTGAGATGAGGTCTCTGACTACATTGATGGAGAGGGCGACAGAGGCGCTCAGCTAGCAGGGACATGGATCCCTTTATTATTATATGCTGATGATATTGTGTTGATATCAGAGTCACCAGAGGGCATGCAGAGACAGTTGGATGCATTGCACAGCTTTGCAGAGGATAGTGGATTGTCTGTGAACCTTGGTAAAACCAAGGTTATGGTGTTTAACACCACACCACAGTGGGTCAAGAGATCGGCACCTACACTCGTATATGGTCAGGACACTGTGGAGTACACAGATGAATATACATATCTGGGGGTGGTATTCACGGGACCGAGGTTTACTCTGAGGAGAGCAGCAGAGACTACACTGTCCAGAGCCTATGCGGCATTGGGAGGGCTAGAGAGGATGTGTTCGCAGGTTCAGTTTCAAGAACCACGAACAAAGCTATGGCTTTTTGATACTTTGGTTGGTTCAGCTATGCTTTATGGGGTCCAGGTTTGGGGACCATCTGTGAATTATGACAGTTGGAGGAGCATGGAGAGACCCTTGGTATTTATGATATCCCGGATGATTAGAGCCAAGGCCTCCGTACCACATGCGATTATTCGAGCGGAGGCAGCCGCCCCTCCTATAGAGATTGAAGCTCTTACCAGATCAGTGTCCTTTAAGCACAGTCTATGGGATACACATAGAGGCAGATATACTAGATTGACTCTTGAGTCCTCTAGACAATTAGCGATGCAAGGAGACGCATCATGTTGGTATGCGCAGATGACCTCATTCGTCCGGATCTTATATAGTTGGACACCAGGAGGACATGGGTAGAGTCGATGCAAGAGTTGGGCACGAAGATGGCTTTCTACCAAGAGATTCTTCTCCAACTTTCGGGAGATGGGTTTGTGATTCGTCCGAGCTACATGGACACTCATTTGTCTCATGGTCTGCGATGTGCTATTGGTCAGATTCGCTTATCCTCACACCAGCTAGAGATTGAGACGGGTAGATTCAAAGGGATACCACCGGAGTCTAGGATATGCCAACTATGCAATAGAGAGCCAGAGACAGAGCTACACTACATATGCCACTGCACTGTGTATTATGAGATACGAGGGCGCTTCCATTGCTTATTCAGGGAGGGTTTTGGACCCCTAGATAGAGTCATGAGGTATCAGGATCAGAGATGCCTTGGCTTATATCTACTTGAGCTACATCGACATAGAGATAGTCTGCTGAGGAGACATGGAGTACGACAGTCACAGAGACAGATCACAGACTTCTTTGGATCGAGGGAGCCAGGAGACCAACCACCAGCACAGAGTTGTACCCACATTCATACCTGAGGCACCCTCATTGACAGGGTGACTGAGGGAGATCGAGACGACCAAGACCAAGACACAGAAGCACACTCCATCGACGGAGACTCTAGCAGAGTACCAGAGGCATTCTAGCACGATACCCGGAGTGTCATTGAGGGCCTATTCTACATTTTCACATTTCACACTTCATTTTCAGTTTTCATTTTTACATTCAGTACTTTTTGTACTTGTACTTCAGACATTGTATTAGATTCACCACTTTTTATCTGATGGTCTCATAGGTCATTTTGGCCTTTTGAAGACGTTAATATATCATTTCATTTCTGTGTGTGTGTGTGGGCGCGCGCGCGAGCAGGCGAGAAAAGGGGTTGTAATCTATGTACATAAGAGACCTCAGGAGATGCTCAATGGCCCATCACCGAGAGGAAGTACAAAACGCTGAAGAATCCCACTAATTGTGAAGAGTATGCAACAACTCTGTCAGAATGGGTATCAAAATGGTGGATGTAGGGGAGGATTGTGAGCCCAAAATGTGGCACATCAAGCCTTCCACATGGTCCAAACCGTGATGCTTCATATAGTGGTAAAAATTGTTTCTCGCTGACAAAAATCCAACTCGTGCCCTGCATCTCGGATCATTTGTAGCATGCCCGGTCTATAACCGAAGGGAGTAAGCAGGAAGACCGGATCTGTCAGCAAACCACATGGTCCAAAGCGTGATGCTTCATATAGTGGTAAAAATTGTTTCTCGCTGACAAAAATCCAACTCGTGCCTTGCATCTGGGATCATTTGTAGAGTGCCCGGTCTATAACCAAAGGGAGGAAGCAGGAAGACCGGATCTGTCAGCAAGCCTTGAAAAAAGATGTGTCACCCCAGAAATTGCGAAAGCCATGCAGCTGCCCCCCACGTGACGAACCCATCATGGATGCCCACTCTAATCAACAAACAACAAACTGCCATCCACACTCACTACGCATAAGGGCAATCCCAAAAACACTGCCTCAAAGACTCGGGCTCTGAATTACATCTCTGACAAGTCGGATCATGACTGATGACTGCCGACCAACTACTAACAAGAAATCCTACATGTGCTATCATCCACATGAAAAAACATATCCTGCGGCTGAACCGGAGGGTCTAGATGCATGACCACAACTGTCGTTGGAAAGCGGGGAGGGTGCGTTGCTCCTGCCATACCTCTAACAGGCGTGCACAGTGAGGAGGGCGTCGCGTCTGCAAAAGAAGTATCCTCCCAAGGAAGACAGAGTACTCAAAAAAGGGATGGAGGGGCTCCATCATCGCTCAACAAAGGCCATGGCCACTCACCACGATCCCAATCCAGCTAAACAAGTGGCTTTCTCCGTCAAATCCACCTTCCTCTGCAGCAGGACGCAATCTCTCTCTCTCTCGCAGCAACCTGCAGACAGAGGCAGAGACAAATATCTCCTACGTTAAAGTTTAAAGTCCCTCACCTGGAGACAGAGGCAGAGACAAATAGCTCGGGTTCGATGGATCCGCCTACCGAAGGGGAAGGGGAAGGGTGTAGATAGCTACACCACCCCAAAAAAAATGACGGCTACTTTCAAACGGAGAAACAGAGATACTGTACTATCACCAGGATCCTTACGAGTTGGGAAAACCTCAAGGATACATGATGAGCTACTGATGGAGAAGGTCCAGGTGATGCTCAAATCAGAGCTAAACTATATGAGGGATGACATCAGGAAGGAAATGCACGCGAACACTGAGAGCTACAGGAACTCCATGTATGGAGACATGATGAGAGAACTAAGGAGAGAGATCCGGGGGATACAGAATGAGGAAATTCAGATCGTGAAAACGGAATTACGAAACCTAATCAAGGCCGAAGTAAATGTAACAGAATGCGTTATGCAAAAGAAACACGATGAGGCAATAGCAAGTTTTGAAGCATGGAGAACAAATATGGAAAAGCACATGGGGGAAAAAGATGCAATAATTGAGGAGCTAAAAGGAGAACTTGCGGCTTGCAAATCTGTAACTAAGGAGAAGGGATGCGACCAACCCTCGGTGCTGAAGGAGCTCGAGGACCTGAAGGATCAGATAAAAGCTCTACGGGAAGGAGATGAACAAAATCGAAAACGGCATCTTCATGGGCGGAACGTCTTGTTAAGACACAAGAAAAGGTTGACGAAGCAGAGAAATGGATTGAAGATGCGAAGAAAGGAAAGGCCCAGATGCCTGAGACCACACCTACCTCCACCATTATTAATATGACCATTGAGGGAGAGCAGAAAAGGAAGAATCGGGCTCTGCATGTGCGGGTCACAGGAGTCAAAGACAAAGAGAATGTAGATGAAGAAGTGAGGGAACTGCTACAACGCATAGGCATCACAGAGCCTACTCACACAAGTGCATGGAGAGTGGGCAAGAAAGGAATCGACGAGAAGGGAAACGTTAAGGATAGGGCACTTATTCCGCTTCCCAAATATAGAAATAAGGAAAGAATTTCTAAAGAAGAGGCCAACTCTTAAGAAAACCGGTATTTTCCTGGGAGATGACCTTACATTGGCACAAGTGGCACACATGCAAGAGTTGATGCCAGAGATCAGGGCAGCAAGGGAAAAGGGGAAAATCGCCTTTTGTAGAGGAGGGAAAGTAGTGGTTCTGGAAAAGCGCTCATCATGACGGTGCGAGACCTATGGGGCGACGCTCCGGATAGCGGCGTGGAATTGTAATGGATCATATAGGCTAGATGTAGGTGCCTTTGAAGACAGCTTTAGGGACACAGATATAGTTTTCTACTCAGAGACACACCAAATACCGGGACAGCTTATGCCACATGTGAAGGGGTATTTATGGGAAACAGCTGGTCGACCAGACAAGAGATCTCTGCGAGGTAGCCGAGGTTCAGGAGGAGTAGCAGTCTTATTTAAAGAGGAGCTGAAACCACTACTACAGATTATCAGGAAAGATGAACAAGCAACATATATGTGGGTGAGAATGAGAGCCGAGACAAGTAGATTTCTATATATCGCTATATGCTACTTCCCTCCAAGTACATCAGTCTACTCCTCACCTAAAGGACAGTCCCCTTTCTCCATACTGAATAATGACATATGGGAGTTCTCTAGAGATGGAGACATCGTTCTCTTAGGAGACTTTAATGCCAGAACGGCCAACTCTCAAGCAGTATTCTATGATACTTCTGAGGAAATGCTCAGAGAAGTGGATTTATCACAGGAGGGGCTTACTAGAAACTCACAGGATAAAGAACACACTGAATATGGGAGACATCTCATGGAAATGGCAACTACAGATGGTTTGGCCATACTTAATGGTCTAGAGAATTTCCCTTTATCTGGGGGGTTCACATGCTTCCCGCACAGGCATGGGGCCAGTACAGTGGATTATGTCATGACTTCACCAAGCTTTATTTCTAGTATCGAGGACTTTAAGGTGGGACCCAAACCGGTTGGGATTGCAGTGGATCATGCTCTCTTGACCTTATCAATCTCCTTCCAATACAATGCCTCTCAAGTACAAAGGAACTTTAAGGAAGAAGATACACACAAACTATACTTTCACGCCAGAGACCGATTCAGTCTATGTGTAAAAGATCTATAATAGGATGTGGTCAGCCGAGCCAGTATATACTATAGAGGAGATTACTTCTCAGCTAACAGAGATACTACATGGAGCAGCACAACAGGCATACCCACATACTCAGCCTGACCAGAAGAGAGGATCTGGGAACATGCCTCAAAACAGTTGGTACGACGAGGAATGCAGAGAGACGAGAACCCAGGTCCAGAAAGAGCTTACACTTGGGATCATCACATATAAGCAGTCTCGGATGGCTCTTCGGCGTATAGTACGTCGCAAGAAAAGGGCATTTTTAGCCAAACTGGAGAAGGATTTATATCAGCTCTTCTTGAGTCAGGACTCACATGAGGCCTGCCATTTATTTCACGAGCACTCATCGCCTCCGACAATTACTTCTCCTGAGATTTGGGGTCAATATGTAACATCATTATATACGGTATCTGGACAGCCTCCATTACCAGATTCGCTAGAGCCATGCCCTGCTACTAGTACTTTCTTTACTACGGAAATGGTGGAAAAAGCCATTGATAAGATGAAGACAAGAAGAGCATATGATCATGAGGGTCTAGTAGTAGAACATCTGACCCATGCAAGGGATCTACTTTCAGAAGTCCTTGCTCGTCTGTTTAATCGGGTCATGTGTGAAGGATTACCTGAATCTTGGAAATTATCTACGATCGTACCTATTTTCAAGTCAGGGGATCCTATGATACCCGGAAACTACCGTACCATTATGGTGGGACACACATTGACCCGACTGTACGCATCCATTCTGGAACAAAAATTGAGTAGATGGGCAGAGAATGAGGGCATAAGGGCAACAGGACAAGCTGGATTCAGGAGTGGTTATTCCACTTTAGATCATATTCTTACGCTCAGAACCATTATTGAGGAAGGAAGAGCAAGGGGGAGAAGGATGTATTGTTGCTTTGTGGATTTTCGGAAAGCTTTTGATACAGTACCAAGGGCCAGATTGATGCGCAGAATGCAAGAGTTAGCGGTCCCCAAAGAGATTATCTGGGGGATCATGGCCTTATACGGGTCAGTAACTGGCTATGTACGTACTCCAGAAGGGGACTCCGACATTGTTCATTCCACCGTTGGAGTAAAGCAAGGATGCCCACTGTCCCCTGCTTTATTTGGTATGTATATAGATGAGGTATCAGATTACATTGATAGAGAGGGTGACAGAGGGGCTCAACTTGCAGGGTCATGGATCCCTTTGTTGTTATATGCAGATGATATTGTATTGATAGCAGAATCACTAGATGGAATGCAGAGGCAGTTAGATGCATTACATGAATTCGCGGAGGACAGCGGACTGTCGGTAAATTTGGGTAAAACAAAAGTTATGGTGTTTAACACCACACCGCAGTGGGTTAGGAGATCGGCACCTACATTTGCATATGGCCAGGATACAGTAGAGTACACTGATGCATACACATTCCTTGGTGTGGTATTTACAGGACCGAAGTTTACTCTTAAGAAAGCAGCGGATGCTAGATTGTCCAGAGCCTCTGCGGCCTTGGGAGGGTTGGAGAGGATGTGTTCACAAGTGCAGTTTCAGGAACCACGAACAAAACTTTGGCTCTTTGATACTGTGGTGGCTTCGGCTATGCTTTATGGGGTCCAGATTTGGGGACCATCTGTGGATCAGGATAATTGGAAGTCAATGGAGAGACCTTTGGTATCTATGATTTCCCGAATGATTAGAGCCAAGGCCTCTGTACCACACGCGATTACCCGAGCGGAACTAGTTGCCCCTCCGATAGAAATTGAAGCTCTTACCAGATCAGTGTCCTTTATACATGGTTTATGGGATACAAATAATTGCCGATATACTAGATTGGCCCTCGAATCCTGTCGACAATTAGCAATGAAAGGAAATACATCATGCTGGTATGCGCAACTGTCCTCGTGGTTTCAGAGACACGGGTTCAGTATGTAAAGATTACCCCCCTTCCAATACTCTCTTGAGGCTAAATAACTGACAATCACACGAACGGAGATTAATAAAATCATCCGCCAGGATCTTATACAGTTGGACACTAAGAGGACATGGGTAGACCCTACACAAGAACTGGGCAGGAAGATGGCCGACTACAAAGAAAACTTCCTACAACTATCTGAAGATGGTTTTGTGATTCGCCCGAGCTACATGGATACCCACCTGTCTCATGGTTTGAGATGTGCTATTGGTCAGATTCGTACATCCTCACACCAGCTGGAAATTGAATTTGGCAGATTTAGGGGAATCCCACTTGAGAGCAGAATTTGCAAGTTATGTGGAATGGAGCCGGAGACAGAATTACACTACATATGCCATTGCACCGTATACTATGAGATACGTGGGCGTTTCCATTGCCTATTCAAAGAAGGCTTTGGACCTCTAGATAGAGTCATGCAATACCAAGATCAAAGGTGCTTAGGCCTGTACCTACTGGAACTACACCGGCACAGGGATAATCTAATGAGAAGACAAAGAGCACTACAGCCTCAGAGGCAGATCACAGATTTCTTCGGATCGAGAGAAGTAGGAATGGAAGGAGAAGCAAGAGGCCAGCAGCGAGCACAAAGGAGTACCCACATTCATACCAAAGGCACCCTCACGCAAAGGGCGATTGAGCTTAGGAAATCGAGACAACCACAACCGAGATGCAGAAGCACACTTCACCGGAGGAGACTACAAAGGATTAGAAGCATTCTAGCCAGACACCCAGAATGCTCCTAAGAAGTTTATCTAAAACTTTGTATTTAGTTTTTTCACATTTATTTCACACTTTTACACTTTTCAGACATTGTAACAGATTTACCACTTTTGTATCAGTTTGGTCTCGTAGGTCACTCTGGCCTTTTTTAAGACGTTAATATAACATTTCATTTCATTTCTCTCTCTCTCTCTCTCTCTCTCTCTCTCTCTCTCTCTCTCTCTCTCTCTCTCTCTCTCTCTCTCTCTCTCTCTCTCTCTCTCTCTCTCTCCCCCCCCCTTGCCATTACCTCCATAGAGGCTTGGGGCCAGTACGCGTCATCTTTGTACAAAGTTCCTGGATAGCCGTCCCTTCCCGACCCCCCCGATCCATGTCCCCACACATGTGCTTTTTTCACCCCGCTGAGATGGTGCGGAAGGCCATTGACAGGATGCAAATTGGGAGAGCATATGATCATGATGGCTTAGTGGCTGAGCACTTCATGCATGCCAAAGATCTACTAGCAAAGCTTCTAGCAGTTATGTTTAACCGTGCCATGTGTGAGGGCTTGCCTGATACTTGGAGCCTATCTACTATTGTACCTATCTTCAAGTCAGGAGACCCTATGGAGCCTGGGAATTATCGCACTATCATGATCGGACACACATTGGCATGGTTGGCATTGCTTATTTAGAGAGGGTTTCGGTCCTTTCTCTAGGGTCATCAGTTATGAGGATCAAAGATGTCTTGGATTATATCTACTTGAGTTACACAGATATAGAGACACTTTACTAGGGACAGCTAGAGAGAGACAGTCCCAGAGACAGATTACAGATTTCTTTTCACTAGATATGGGACAGGCAAAGGAGCAGCCATCACTGCAAAGCTCGGCCCACACTCATTCGACCACTACCAGCACTCTCATTGTCACAAGACGGGCACCACGTGCCAATAGAAAAGAACAGGCTGAACAAACTTTTAGCACTTCAATAACAACTGAACTTAGAGAGAGAGAAATGAAATGAACTGAAATGATATATTAACGTCTTCAAAAGGCCAAAATGACCTATGATACCATTAAATACAAAGTGGTGAATCTAATACAATGTGTGAAGTACAAGTACAAAACGTACTGAATGTAAAATGTGAAAAATGAAAAATGAAGTGTGAAATGTGAAATGTAAAATGTAGAATAGGCCCTCAATGACACTCTAGGTGTCGTGCTAGAATGCCTCTGATCCTTTGCCGGAGTCTCCATCGATGGAGTGTGCTCCTGTGTCTCGGTCGCGGTCGTCTCAATCTCCCGAGCTCAGTCGCCCTGTCAATGAGGGTGCCTCTCGTATGAATGTGGGTACAACTCTGTGCTGGTGGTTGGTCTCCTGGCTCCCTCGATCCAAAGAAATCTATGATCGGTCTCTGTGACTGTCGTACTCCATGTCTCCTCAGCAGACTATCTCTATGTCGATGTAGCTCAAGTAGATATAAGCCAAGGCATCTCTGATCCCGATACCTCATGACTCTATCTAGGGGTCCAAAACCCTTCCTGAATAAGCAATGGAAGCGCCCTCGTATCTCATAATACACAGTGCAGTGGCATATGTAGTGTAGCTTTGTCTCTCGATCTCTATCGCATAGTTGGCATATCCTATACTCCGGTGGTATCCCTCTGAATCTACCCGTCTCAATCTCCTGCTGGTGTGAGGATGTGCGAATCTGACCAATAGCACATCGCAGACTATGAGACAAATGAGTGTCCATGTAGCTCGGACAAATCACAAACCTCCGGAAAGTTGGAGAAGATGCTCTTTGTAGAAAGCCATCTTCGTGCCCAACTCTTGCATCGGCTCTACCCATGTCCTCCTGGTGTCCAACAGTATAAGATCCTGACAAATGAGTCTAGTGATCTCCGTCCATGTGACTGGCAGTGAGGGTGCATGCAGGGAGTACTGAAAAGGAGGCAGTCTATCCATGTTGAAACCATGCCTCTGAAAACATGAGGTCATTTGTGCATACAACATGATGTGTCTCCCTGCATCGCTAAATGTCTAGAGGACTCAAGAGCCAATCTAGTATATCTGCCTCTATGTGTATCCCATAAACTGTGCATTAAGGACACTGATCTGGTAAGAGCCTCAATCTCTATAGGAGGGGCGCCTACCTCCGCTCGAATAATCGCATGTGGTACGGAGGCCTTGCCTCTAATCATCATAATCTACAAGACTCGGGTAGTCCCTCACACATGACACGGTTAAACAACCGCACAAGAACCTCTGACAGTAAATCTCTAGCATGTATCAAGTGCTCTGCCACCAAACCATCATGATCATATGCTCTCCTAGTCCTCATCCTGTCAATGGCGTTCTTCACCATCTCAGTGGTAAAGAAGGTACTAGTGGCTGGACATGGCTCTAGAGGATCTGGTAATGGTGGTTGCCCAGGTACTGTATATAATGCTGCTGCATACTGACCCCAAATCTCGGGAGAAGTAATCACTGGAGGAGGTGAGTGCTCATGGAAGAGACACCAAGCCTTACCTAAATCTCGACTCAAAAAGAGTTGATACAAATCACGTTCCATCTGGGCTAAAAAGGCCCGCTTCTTCCGTCGCAGTAACCGCCGAAGGGCAATCCGAGACTGTCTATATGTAATGACTCCAAGTATAAGCTCGCTCTGAATCTGAACTCTCATCTCTCTGCACTCCTCATCATACCAACTATTCTGAGGCATGTTCCCAGAACGTCTTCTCTGATCTGGTTGAGTGTGTGGGTATGCCTCTGCTGCTGCCCCATGCAAGATCTCCGTCAACAGAGTGGTGATCTCCTCCACAGTATATACAGGCTGGACTGCCCACATCCGACTGTAAATCTACTCCACATAAACTGAGTCCGTCTCTGGTGTAAATGTATACCGTGTGTGTGCAATCCTCCGTGGTGTCTGAGAGGCACTATACTGGAAAGAGACTGAAAAAGTCAAGAGAGCATGGTCCACTGCTACTCCAACAGGTCTAGGTCCCACACTGAGATCCTGAATACTAGAGATGAATCTCGATGAAGTCATGACATAGTTCACTGTACTGACAGAGAGAGAGAGACGACACGCGACACAGAGTGGCGGAATTCCACTCCAGAGAGTATCGGCCCCAAACCTTGGCCCCCCTTTCGGTATTTCTTTATATTGCATCAACACAGTACAAGCCGGTACTCCAGACTCTGCACCTTCTCCAGGGAAGCATGCCAAAGAATGAGCCCATGGCCTCATATTTAAAGGCCCTAGGCCCCAGAAGCAGTTTACAGTGAAAAGCCTTCATCTTCAAAAGCATATGCTCCAAAAGCAATGCCCAAAAGAAATCACGGAAATCTGTACAGTCCTACCACGTCAGCACTGCCGGCGTAAAAAGCGGAAATTCATACAGTTCTGCCATGTCAGCAATCAGTGAATTTTTGAAAATCCGTACAATCTGCCGTCAACAATCCGGTGGAAATCTTTTTCTTTCTTCTTTTGTTGCTTTTGCTTCTTCTTAGGGTTTAGGCCCCTTGACCGGCATCTGCAAGTTGGCTCCATTCTTCAGGGCTTTGACACGTCAGTAATTTGTGACACAGTCTGGAGTACCGGCTTGTACTGTGTTGATGCAATATAAAGAAATATCGAAAGGGGCCAAGGTTTGGGGCCAATACTCTCTGAGGTGGAATTCCGCCACTCCATATCGCGTGTCGTCTCTCTCTTTCAGTTCAGTTGTTATTGAAGTGCTAAAAGTGTGTTTAGTCTGTTCTTTTCTATTGGCACGTGGTGCCCGTCTTGGGACAGTGTGTTCAAAAGTACAATCAGCAGCCACGGGTACTGCATCATTGTGAAACGTTTGTAGGCCCAAACATTTCACCCTCAAATCATGTTGTTTCACTACGATACTTTTGAATCTAGTTGTAAAGCATAGTGAAATATGGGACCAAACATTCATAGATAAACTTTGAAGGCCCTAAAACTAAAACTATGGCAGCTTACAAGTATTGAAACCACATGTGTTTCACTCAATCCGTGAAACATTTCAAGGCCCAAAATGTTTCACCTCTCCATATCCGCCAAAACATTTAAACGCATTTGATGGTTTAAAGATAAATGCCATGTGCCTCAACATATCAGGCAATGTAAACTCTCTCGGTAAATCTCGAAAAGCTAAATCACTGGAAACTTGGGCTTTTTCCTCACAAGCAGCAATATCAAATCCCTTATACCACGAGACTAAGAAGATCAATCTATCCAATACAGAGAGAGGAGAGCAAGCTGTCAAGGGAAGAAAGGTCCTCCGAAGGTGCTATAGCTATAGCAATACCATGGCCCAAGAGTATGACATCCTCTATTCCTCCATGCTCTCCAATGGTGATAGCAATATTCAGCCATTATCTAAATTTTCTCCTGGAATAAGAGCACCCAATCATGTGACCCAAAACACCCTTCTGACCATGATCTCAGTCCAACAATGTGAGGACTGAGAGCCACACCCACTAGCAAATTCATAAATCTCTCCCTCAATGAGGAATTGCACTATCCTCCATTGCCCGTCAAGATCATTGTAAGAAACAAATAGCTACAAATCATACCATATCATCACAAAATTCATATGCTATTTTAGATGGTAATTCTAATAACTACCATGTCTCACTTGATAACTCCTCGACATGCTGACACAAGAATGCAATTGTTGTCTTGTGGTTTTGCATACATCTGATCTTTGGGAGACACTTATGCATGGTCTCCCTGGTTAATTCTCAACGGAGTGCACAAAGTAATTATTTGATCAATAATATTTTCAAAATGCACACGTGTATATTGCCTACACTTGTTGGGTGTAGATGAGCCATTCACTAAGTCTATCTATTCATGCCTTTCCTCAGTTGTTCACACATTTTAGCATTTCCACTCATGATCTGACATGGCCTCACAAATGTTCGTTACTTGTAAACAATAGTTATCTTCATTATCACTTTTTGTAGCCATGGTTTGCTCGCAGGAATGATGTGCACGTTAGGAATGGTAACGGGGATGGTTGTGCACCAGCAACAGTTTCACATGATAGAGGCAGGTGGAGGGCGTAGGTGGCAGCATAAATGGAGGGAGTCCACAAAGGCACGCAAGGCCAGTGACCTACACAACAGTACAACAGCGGGAGAGGGAGGCAATTCTTGTTTTGGCGGTCTTTTGGGGGGGGGGGGGGGGGGGGGGGGGGGGGGTTGGTTTATTTGAGTTTTGGAACTGTAATGTTTACTTAATTGCATAAAGATAGGCTTAAGACTGGTACCAAGTATTTTGCTCACAACCATCCAGCACCAATTTCGTTCTATGAAGAGATTCGGGCATTGGTGGTGAGGAGGATGATCTTGGCTTTACCATCAAATCGTTATCTTCAGAATGAGGTTTACTTGAGTTTTCCGAGGGTTGGCTCTGCAAATCCATCAAAAAAAATTTCACGACACTAGATTGTAAAACTAGTATGCTTACCTTTCTGATTCAATTAATTTTGGACAATACAATTAGAAAGGAAATCGAGATTCAGATAAAGTAAACTCAACAAGATAATTGAAGGAAATTAAATGGCACCAGTCTTTGAAAAACAAGGACAAACAGAAAAGGCCAGGCATTAGAGAATAGCATACAGAAACAAAATACTTCAAACTCTTAGAGATGTGCAAAACATGAGGCTAGTATATCATGGCATTGGCCTCAAACACAAGCATTTACCTAGCATATGCTCTTACAAACTACTTCCAAAGCTTTTCAGTCCTGAAGTTAACAGAAATGGTCAAGAATTCTAAGCCGAGTGAACTTCGAAATTTGTAAGACTAAGCAATATGTGAAAGTGTACCAATAACCATCGTTATGTTATGAAGACATTGATATTGCTTGTAATGTTGTCTTCCCTGTCATAAGCTCCATATAAATGCACCTAGAAAAGTGAATTCTTCCAGTCAAGAATTCACTAATTGGGCCATATAGTCTCTCACAACCAAGTGAGAATGGACCTGGCTAAGATTAAGGTAGTCAAAGCATGGTCTACACAAACTATTGTACATGATGTACGTAGCTTTCTTTGTTCACGAATTCTACAAAAGATTTATACAAGGATTTGCTAATGTAGACGCTCCTCTCCATGATTTAACAAAGAACAAGACCCCTTTCAAGTGGGGAAAGCACCAAACGGAAGCTTTCGATAAGCATAAGTACCTTTTAAGTCATGGACCAATCTAAGAAAGCCACACACAAAACTACATGCCTCTGTCTGAGAGGGAACTTACGGCTGTGGTACATGCACTATCAATTTGAGAGCATTAGCTTCTCGGGGCTGATTTTGTCCTTAAGACTGATCACCAAAATTTAAGATATTTCCTCACCCAAAGGAAGTTATTAGAGAAGCAACTGAGATGGGCTAACTTCCTCTTTATGTTTCACTTCCAGATTCTTCATACATATGGTACCAAGGATGTAGCAACGGATGCCCTCTCCAAACGCCATAAAGTCAATGCTATAGCTTCAATTTACCATCACGAACTAGAATCTCTCCTAAGATGTTGATCAAGATTTTGCATCAATCTGGGCTGAGTTAAAGAACGCATAGAGAGTTTTTCCTTATTCAATTCGCGATGGTTATCTATACCATCACCAAGCTATCTGTGTGATGATGCCAAAAGATCATGAAAGAAGCGCATGTCTCACCTTATGCGTTCATCGGGGGATTCTTGCTACAACTAAAGATATTGAAAGATACTTCTTTTGGCCTACTCTCATAACTGACATTGAAAACCATGTCCGCGAGTACCTAGTGTGCCAAAAAGGATTGGCACAAGACACCGAGGTTGTTACATCCATTACCCGTGACAAACTAGCCATGGGAAAGCATAGCCATGGACTTTATTGTAGATCTTACAAGGACTCGAATTGGAAATGATGCTATTTAGAGTCTAGACCACTGTGGACCGCTTAAGTAAGCAAGCACATTTGATACCAATTAAGAAGATCATAAGAGCAGATCACATGGCTAGAATTTTTCTTGCCCAAATTATTAAGCATCATAGGTTGCCTAAGTCAATAGTAAGTGGCAGAGATCCTTGCATGACTAGCCTCTTTCGTCAAGTCCTGTTTGAGAATCTAGACATGTAGATGGTGGGACCAATCCCCTACAGGTTGAGGCTTTCCACCTACATGTTGAGGCTTTCGACAGTCGCAACCAGTGGTCAGATAACATGTGGAAGCAGTTGTTCCAGACAGTCAGACTCTGTTGACCAGTCAGACCCTACTGCAGACACCTATAAATAGGGCCCATTAATCTCATTTTAGGATATCATCTTCTTGACACGTGACGCTTAGCTCATGACACTTGTACCTCTTACATTTGGAAACTTAGAAGAGCTTAGGAGCATTCAGTGCTTGTCTTTGTATCAATTATGCTTTCTAGTTCATCGTTCCACAGTTCTGGATTTGAATCAATTGTAATCTAAACTCTTTTCTGAATATGATAGAAAACCTTCTGAAAGCGGGTTCATCACAGAGGTAGTGAATAGTGACTCGCTATTTCCCATAGTGCTGATCACGAAGAAAAATGGAAAACTCAAGAGTATGCATGGATTACAAAAAGTTGAACGCTCAGACAATCAAAGACCCATTTCCATTACCTTTCACAGATATGATGCTACATGAGATAGCTAGACATGAGATGTATATCTTTCTAGACGGATACAACGGATATCACAAGCCGAAGATTGCACCAAAAGATAGGGCTAAAACGACTTTTATCACTGATTGGAGAGCATTCATGTATCTAGTTATGTCATTTGGTTTATGTAATGCTCCAGCTATATTTCAACGTTGCGTGATGGAAATATTCAGTGAATTCTTGCATGAGTTTTTAGCACTCTTCGTAGATGATTTCACCATCTATTCCTCTTAAGATATGCATTTATTATTCCTGGAGATGGTATTTGAGAAATGTAGGGAAAAGAGGATCAGTCTAAGCATCACCAAATCAATGTTTGTGGTATGGAAGGGACGGCTATTGGGCCATGTTGTGTCCAGAAATGGATTTGAGATGGTTGAAAACATGATTGGAAGTGTTCAACAGGCTAAGGCACCCACGAATGTATTTGAACTTAGCTTGTTTCTGGGATACATCAACTTCTATCAGAGATTCATTCATATGTTTGCAACTGAGGCTGTTCCATTATATGAATTTTACCCAAAAAGGAGTAAATGGTCCCTTGAATGTGAAACGGCCTTCCAATCTCTGAAAGCAGCCATTAGCACGAAGACAATACTTCGCATTGGGATGTTATTTTCCACCTACATGTTGATGCACGTGGCATGGCGATGGGTGCTATTTTGGCTCAACCAAAGGACCAGACTGATTTTTCAGTATATTTTGCCAGTAGGAGGTTTATATTTTGCTAGTAGGAGGTTCAGTAAGGTTGAGCAAGGTTACTCAACCACTGAAAGGGAGGCATTGGGTATTGTTTCCAAGGCCACAAAGTTCAAACACTACTTGCTAAGAAAGCTATTTTACTTCTATGTAGGTTATCAAGCTCTATTGTATCTGATAAATAAGTTTGTCGTTCAAGGAAGGTTAATAAGGCGGATGATGTCATGGATGCTTGAGAGTCAGTCGCTGCCTGCATCATCGCCTATGTCATCGCTAGAAGGCTCTAGAAGAATCTAGAAGGATCTAGAAGATTCTAGAAGTATCAAGGAGATTCTAGAAGTTTCTAGAAGCATGGAGAAGATTCCGGAAGAATCTAGAAGTTTCTGGAAAGCTCTAGAAAGTTGAAGGAGGATCTAGAAGGACTAGAAGGATCAAGAAGTTTCTAGAAGCTTGGAGAAGATTCCGGAAGAATCTAGAAGGATCAAGAAGTTTCTAGAAGCTTGGAGAAGATTCCGAAAGAATCTAGAAGTTTCTGGAAAGCTCTAGAAAGTTGAAGAAAGATCCAGAAGGTTCTATAAGAACTAGAAGGATCAAGAAGGTTCTAGAAGATTTTAACCTCCTCAAGAAGAACCTAGAAAGTCATAACCTCCTCAAGTAACCTCCTCAAGCACTAGTATAAATAGGGGCCACAAGCCCCTAAGTCTTGCCAACACCAGTTGTGAACCTCCTATGAGGAAAGCCCTCTTCTAGTTCTTATGTTCAAGTCTTGTCCTTGCAATCAAGCCTTGTCTTGTACTCAATTCATGTAATCCAAGTCTTGTATCTAGCTCTCTTAATAAAGTATTAAGCCTTGTAATCAATATTCAGCTTATCATCAAATCCAAGTTCTTGTACATTGTGAGCGCCTCCTCTTGCTCTCTTCTAGCTCTATACGCGCTCATAACAGTTTGGCAAGACTACCATCTCTTAATCTTCTCAAGCCATCATGAAGCCGACGATGGAAGGTGTCATCAACGCATTGCAAAGCATCCAAGCTCAGTTACAAGAACTTCGCGAGAGTAACGCTCAACTTCAAGCAAGGCAACCCCTAATCTTGGGACCGGCATTGCAAAATCTTCAACGTCAAATTCAAGAGCTTCAAGAGACAAGTACACATCAAGTACAAGCTGCAAGACCTAGCTATTCTTAACAACATAAGAAGGAGCCGAAGATCAGCATGCCTGAAAAATTTGATGGGACTAAATCAAAGTTTAGAGGTTTTCTCCAACAAGTGCGTCTCTTCATTCGAATGCAACGAGAGCGTTATCCAGATGATGCCTCTCAAGTAGGCCTTATTGGGACCCTCCTCTCGGGTACGGCTTTCTCCTGGTTTGCTCCCTTACTTGAAAAAGAATCTCCTCTTCTTCATGACTTTGAAGCTTTTGTGCGAGAGTTCTCTACAACCTTTGGGGATACTGATAGAGCAAGGGTTGCTGAAACCAAACTTAGAAATCTCCGCCAAGGATCAAGACCTGCATCCGTCTATGCATCCGAATTTCAACAGCTCACTTGTGATCTGACTTGGCATGAGGAATATTTCATTAGCCAATTTCGGTGGGGATTAAAGGATTACGTAAAAGATCTTTTATTGACTATGCCAAAGGTTCACACACTAAGCGAGTTCATCACTCAAGCAATAGAATGTGATAATCGACTATTTGAGAGGAGACAAGAGAGGCGTCTGGGGGCACCATTGCGACCCCAAACAGAAGTGACACATAATGGCTACACACCTCAACAGGGCCATGAATCAAGCCTTGAGCCCAAGCAATTTGATTCAACACGGTTTCAACCTCTCTCAGCCCAGGAGAAGCAAAGGCGACGCATAAATGGCTTATGTATGTATTGTGGAGAGCAGGGGCACATAGTTCAACAGTGTCCAAGGAAGAGAAGGATGAAGGTTCATGGTGCAATGGCCTCAACGTGTTCGGAAAACATGGACATCCAACCCCAATAGAGACCGACCAGTTGGACAAAAGACAAGCAAAAAAAGGTCTCTTTCTTCTCGCTGATTCCACTTCAAGTTTTATGCTACCAGTCAAGATCCATATGCCGGGTAGACACATGGATTGTGAAGCATTACTAGATTCACGTGCAACGGCGTGCTTCATGGACAAAGAATTTGCAAAAGAACAAGGCATACCACTTGTGGAAAAGTCTAATCCAGCAATTGTAGAAGTCATTGATGGTCGTCCCCTCGCTTCAGGGGATGTCAGGTATGAAACTCGCCCCATAGAAGTAACATTGCAGGAGCATGTTTCAAGAATAGCGTTCAATATTATACAAAGCCCAAGCAGTCCAATTGTTATTGGGCTACCGTGGCTTGAATTACATAATCCTGACATCGATTGGAGGGCTCGGAGAGCTTCAAGAGGGAACCCAACCCCCTTTTGGCCCAATATACAAGCTATCTCAAGATGAATTGGTAGAATCACGGAAAAATATTGATGAGAATCTTGCTAAGGGGTTCATATGGCATTCAAAGTCCTCAGTAGGAGCTCCAATACTCTTTGTAAAAAAGAAGGACGGAACTCTCCGGATGTGCGTGGATTATAGGGGCTTAAACAAGATCACCGTCAAGAATCGCTATCCCCTTCCCTTGATCCCAGAGCTTCTTGAGCGCCTTGGCAAGGCAAGAATATTTACAAAAATAGATCTTCGTGGTGCTTACAACCTAGCCAGAATCAAAGAAGGTGATGAATGGAAGACAGCCTTTCGAACAAGGTATGGCCACTTTGAATATACCGTCATGCCATTTGGTCTCACAAATGCCCCAGCTGTTTTTTCAACATTTAATGAGCGATATCTTTCGGGAGTATTTGGATTATTTTGTGGTAATATATTTGGATGATATCTTGATATTTTCCAAGGATCAAGAAGAGCACGAGCACCATGTACGATTAGTGCTTGAAAAGCTTCGTGCATCAGGGTTATATGCAAAGTTGGAGAAGTGCTCTTTTCATCAATCTAAGGTGGAATTTCTTGGTTATGTAATTTCTGAAAAGGGAATCTCCATGGATCCAAAGAAGGTTCAAACCATCCTTGATTGGGAGACACCCACCTCGGTAAGAGATGTTCAATGTTTCCTCGGATTTGCAAATTTTTATCGTATCTTTATACAGGGATACTCCAAGGTGGTTACAACACTCACAAGGTTGACAGGCCATAATAAGTTTGTCTGGGACTCAGAGGCCGCGAAAGCATTTCAGACTCTCAAGCAAGCTTTCACGACCGCACCCATTCTGATTCACGCAGATCCTACAAAGCCTTTCATCCTAGAAACAAACGCTTCATATTTGCCCTTGGCGCTATTCTATCCCAAGTAGGAGAGGATGGTCGAGTACATCCAGTGGCTTTTCATTCCCGCAAGTTCTTAGCTGCAGAAATCAATTATGAAATCCATGACAAAGAGCTCTTAGCAATCATCGACTCCTTCGACACTTGGCGTCACCTACTTGAAGGAGCTCCTCATAAGATCACTGTCTATACAGATCACAAGAATTTGGAATACTTCATGACATCCCGCGTCTTGAATCGTCGCCAAGCTAGGTGGAGTGGTATCCTATTAAGGTTTGATTTTCTTATCTCTTATAGACCTGGCCGTCAACAAGCTAAGCCAGATGCCTTATCAAGAAGATCCTACCTTGCACCTAGAGAAGGTGACGCAGCATTTGATCAACAAGAGTCAGTGATTTTTGAAACCTGAGCAGCTTAAGCTAAACGCCACCATGAGCCAAGGTCCTGAAGATTCTACTTTTCTTTCTAAGGTGAAGACACAAATTGCCAAAGACCCACTTGCTCATAATATTAGACAACAACTACAAGGACAAGAGGTTAATGAGGACTTTCAAGAAATTGATGGACTAATTTACTATAAGGGTCTTCTCTATATTCCGCCAGGACCAACACGCTTGGAGGTACTTCAGCAACGGCTTGATCTTCCATCAGCGAGACATTTTGGGGTTAATAAGACAAATTGAGCTTCTCTCCCGTGACTTTTGGTGGCCTCAAATGTGGAAGCTTGTCAAGGAGTATGTAGGCACTTGTAACACTTGCAATAGATCAAAGGCCCCTCGTCATCGTCCTCATGGGTTACTCCATCCCTTGCCCATTCCAACCAAACCATGGTCATCCATCTCCATGGATTTCATTGTAGAGCTACCCTTGTCACAAGGATTTGACTCCATTTTAGTAGTCGTGGATCGGTTTACAAAAATGGCACACTTCATTCCAACCACTAAAACCATCACCAGCGAAGGTACGGCCAAACTCTTTCTACAACATATCTATCGTTATCACTGATTACCGGATGACATAGTTTCTGATCGAGGCCCACAATTCATCTCTAGCTTTTGGAAAAGCTTATTCAAGCTACTCCGAGTACAAATCAACCTCTCCCCAGCCAATCACCCACAAAGTGATGGACCAACAAAGAGAGTAAATCAAGTTTTGGAACAGTATCTCCGCTGTACTATCAATTATCACCAGGATAATTGGGTCGAGCTCCTACCGCTAGCAGAATTCTCCTATAATAATAGTTTTCATGCCTCCACCAGTCACACTCCATTCTTTGCTAATTATGGTCAACATCCCAAACAGGATATCCACAGACACTATCAAGTCAAGAATCCAGCTACTATTCATCTTACACAACAATTATCTGCAATTCACAAAGAACTTACAATTCATATCAAAGAAGCTCAATCCAAGTATAAGGAAAGTGCAGATCTCCATCGCATGCAGCATCCAAAATACAAAGAAGGGGATAAAGTGTGGCTCCTCCGACGTGATCTGCGTTCATCTCGTCCCTGTCAAAAGCTTGATTATCGAAGGCTTGGCCCGTTTAAAATTATCCGTCAAGTCAATCCAGTCACCTATCGACTCCGATTGCCCTCATCCATGAAAATCCATTCGGTCTTTCATGTCTCAGTCCTAGAACCTTGTCACACATCTAAGATCCCAAGAAGAGCCCTACAACCACCTCCTCCGGTTGAGATTCAAGGACATGACGAATATGAGGTCGAGAAAGTCCTAGATTCTCGAGTTTCACGTGGCAGGTTACAGTACTTGGTGCATTGGAAAAGCTATGATGTTATTGAACGAACCTAGGAACCAGCACACAAGCTACAGCATGCATCTCTCAAAGTCCAAGAGTTCCATCAACAACATCCATGGAAGCCCAACTCAAGGAACACCACTGCTCCTCGTGGAACTCGTCGCTAGAGGAGGGGGTAATGTCATGGATGCTTGAGAGTCAGTCGCTGCCTGCATCATCGCCTATGTCATCGCCTATATCATCGCTAGAAGGCTCTAGAAGAATCTAGAAGGATCTAGAAGATTCTAGAAGTTCTAAAAGTATCAAGGAGATTCTAGAAGTTTCTAGAAGCATGGAGAAGATTCCGGAAGAATCTAGAAGTTTCTGGAAAGCTCTAGAAAGTTGAAGGAGGATCTAGAAGGTTCTAGAAGGACTAGAAGGATCAAGAAGTTTCTAGAAGCTTGGAGAAGATTCCGGAAGAATCTAGAAGTTTCTGGAAAGCTCTAGAAAGTTGAAGAAAGATCCAGAAGGTTCTATAAGAACTAGAAGGATCAAGAAGGTTCTAGAAGATTCTAACCTCCTCAAGAAGAACCTAGAAAGTCATAACCTCCTCAAGTAACCTCCTCAAGCACTAGTATAAATAGGGGCCACAAGCCCCTCAGTCTTGCCAACACCAGTTGTGAGCCTCCTATGAGGAAAGCCCTCTTCTAGTTCTTATGTTCAAGTCTTGTCCTTGCAATCAAGCCTTGTCTTGTACTCAATGTATGTAATCCAAGTCTTGTATCTAGCTCTCTTAATAAAGTATTAAGCCTTGTAATCAATATTAAGCTTATCATCAAATCCAAGTTCTTGTACATTGTGAGCCCCTCCTCTTGCTCTCTTCTAGCTCTATACGCGCTCATAACAGATGATGTTTTTCCTGGAGTTCAACTTTAAGATCTTTCATAAGCCTGGCAAGACACCTTGTGGTGCGGACTTTTTGTCCAAAAACACCACGGAGATCTCATTAGATTCATTGAGGAATGAGCCAATAGACCCTAAGTTGTTTTAGATTATGACGGCTGAAGAACTAGATTCAAAGTAGCAAGAAGTGTATGATTTGTTGCAGTATAGAGGTAACCAAAGCAATGGTCACATTCTAGTAAGAAGGCCCTAATTCTCAGAAGTCTACAGTTCAAAATGATTGCCCGATCTTTGTATCAATTGGATAGTGATGGAGTTCTAAGGTGTGTGCCTATGTAAGGTAGAATGCAAGTTATCACTGAAGCTCACTCTAGGAGTTCAAGAGGACGCTTTTCAACTAATATCACTTATAAGAAAATTATATACGCTGGTTTATGGTGACAGAGTTTGATGTCAAAATGTTAGAACTTTCTGCAAGACATGCGATAATTGCCAAAAGAATGGGCACCTGACTCTAGCAGATATCACACATCTGACCATAATTCAAGCCTTAGAAATATTTGTGAAGTGGGGTTCAGATTTTATAGGGCCGTTTAAGAAAGTCATGCGTAGGAAGAAAAAGTATTTAGTCATGCGATGTCAATAAATGGGTGGAAGTTAAGGCACTTCCCAACAACACAACCAAGTTCACAGACTGGTCTATATATGAGCATATCATATGTCTATATGGTTGCCCTTTGGAGATAGTTTCAGATCAAGGAACTCATTTCATCAACAATACTATTCAAATCCTAACTGAAATATCTTCCATCAAACATCAAAAATCAACTCCTTCAATGGACAAGCTAAAAGTAGCAACAAAACCATAAACGATCTTGGTCAAGATTGTTCAGAAGGAACCCCACCATTCGGGTGAAAAGCTTCAATCAGCTCTATTAGCATATCGAACAGCATACAAGGTCACCACTAGGATGACACCTTTTAGAATAGTATATGGAACAGAGGCGGACATACCACTACCATTTTTTGTTCCCATCCTTAGATTTGCAGCTGAACACGACATGGATTATAATTAGAATCTGAAAAAGAGACTAGATAGACTACTGAAGCTAAACGAGATCAGACAGAGAGCAATGTTAGAACAAGAGGTGTTTCAATAACGAAGAAATATTGGCATGACAATAAGATCAAGGTTCAAGAGTTCGAAAAAGGAGATCTCGTTTTGTTATATTTGTCTAAGTTAGGGCCAAAGAAACCCAACTTGAAAATAGCATGTTCGGGACCCTATGAAGTCGATCGGGTATTCTCCAATGGGAGAGCTAAACTAAAAGATCTATTTGGATTGATGTTACCTGGTGTGTACAATGGTTCTAAGATAAAGTTGTACTATTTAGCACCAGAGGAAGCTCCAGCACAACCTACTGAACTATCAGATATATTTGACTCAGAAGATAACACACTGGTAAGGTCTGATTCACATCAGATCAATGAAGATTTTCAGATGGATGATCTGAAGTCAAATGATCCGGACATATAAAGTTCAAGACCCAATGGAACATGAGATTTGAGAACACCTAGAAAGAGGTGTCAACCCATGAGGCATTATCATTTTATTTTCCTCAATGCATGCATAACATTTGGACCACAATTACCAATTAAGTGGCCAAAAGGTGACATAAGCATAGAGTCAATGTGTACTAGATTGCAAAGTGGACCCTCTGGCAATTGTACTTTGTCACCTGTGATTATCTAATACATAATAATTACCAAAAGGGACGCCAGACTATGTGGCCAGTGCACTTTGGAGTGGAACTCCGCCACTTCATGTCACAACTACTTGGAGTTTGAAGTTCAAGTGTTAAAGTTTTGAATTTTGCTCGTGTGTTGCTATGAGATTACCCCCTAGTCAGTGCCAAGCCGATTACAGCCACATGGGATGGCAAGTATACTAAGACCCAAAGTCAACTAGGCTAATGGTGTGAATGCAGAAAAGGATTTCCAAGAGTGATAATTCCACAGCCAGTCATCCAGCCATATAGTAAGCACTTTGGTAAAGTGAGCAATTTGGCTGCTATGCCACGCCTACATGTGATCTCAGGTTGTACAACAGTGCAGCAAACAATCAAAACCAGCAACAAAAGATAGAGGTAATTTTTTTCTCATTTTCAACCAGTAGGAACCTGCGAAGACATTATACATAAGTCATTGACTCTCAACCGTCATGCCAACAGGGGCTGCTGCCATGTCTTCCATATGACATTCTCAAGATCAAAAGACAAGGTGAAAGAACTAATGAAAGACAAGTCAAACAGCCATGAGACTTCCGCTAACATCAACTCCATACAAGAGAAGCCCGGGAAAAAACTCACCCCATTCTCAAAAGTCCAACACTAGTTCGAATATGACATCAATGTCAGCTCCCAACCATAGAGCCGACGTGGACCCACCCCCAAACTTGGAAAGGGCCCCACCAACGCACCATGGTATGGGTGTGCCAATGGATCCAATTTAAGGACCACTCCACTCATCCTGATGTCTCGATATGTAACAGCCTACCCCTCCCTCGCTCTTCCCCTCTTGCTTTCCTCTCCCTGTGCACACAACCAGCCCCCCGCATCTTCTCACTTAATCCTCTATTAAATTTTCATCTCAAGGGCACAAACCTCAAGATATATACACAAAATATGCCGACCACCACAGACTTGTGATCCCAAAATCTATAAAGTATACATTCAAAGACCAAGATTTATTTCTTGGTTCTCAATCTCTTAGATCCCGTAAAACAAAAAATTTTATCAAGTCCAAGAAGTGGAAAATTATCCTCAACTGTGTCGTGAGCACAGCAAGAGGAATCTCGTTTGTATCCAAACTTCTCACTATACTCCCCCTACACACACAGCCCCCTTCCGCCCTCTCACCACTGTCCTCTAACAAATGCAGCACGCCCCTCCCTTGGTCCATCTCCTTGTGGGTACAGCCTACTAGTTCCCCCTACCGCAAAACATCCACTTACCAACCACTACACACACGTGCATGCGCGCACGCACGCACACACAAACACACTTTTTGTGAGCAAGTGTGTTTTGATTATGTACAAGATATGGTCACCCTAACTAGGTGGAGCCATGTAAGACAACTGAAAACAATCATAAAGACCTCAAAGCTGAGCAGAAAGTGGAGACGATCATGGAGAGCCTGAAGAAGCTCAGTACGAAAGTAAACTGGAAAAACTGCTGCCACGACAAAGGCCTGCTGAAGATCATTGCACACATGCTAAATAGTCCAGAAGCCCAGGACCACACCTGAGTGAGAAAATACTCTATTCTGGTAGAGTTAGCTCATTTGGCAAAAATGCAGAAGAATCGTTCAAAACTGATGCGAGGTAAATGACGTTGCAGCTGCTATGGAAATTCACAAAGAAAATCCTGAGCATGAAAGCAATACCACAGCATGTGAGGTGCAATCTCATTGCAATGGCAGCAACAGAAAAACATAGACGAAGCAATACCCCAGTGTGCCAAAAGGGGCTCCAATGACAAAGAGAACAGACACAGGCACACATTCTTGAAGTATCGAGTAACACACCATTATTGTGAGCTATAATTGAAACATTTCCGCAAAGGAGAAAAAGTGACCTTCATGCATCTGTGCTTTGAACAAGAATCTCCTTTAATTTAGCTCAAAAATTGTAATATAGACCCACGCTTGCAATATTCTAACGTCATATGTTCTGATTATTACTGGATAAGATGTTAAGAAATTTGTTACTTCTGTGGGTAATGACCTCAAAATCTAATACTTCTAATGTCAAGCAAGCTTCCCTTGAGTCGTAATCCAACTCACAAGTATCACAAGGTGGATCTCCTTTCAGCATAGTTGACTTGTACAAACAATCCTGAAACTAGTATGCATTAGTAGCACAAACAACACCTTGCGCAAACTGGATTTTATGTACAAAAGTAATATTTGATGATGTGACTTCTTGTCAACTGAAAATTATAAAGCAATCTTAACATTGAGGATAGATGTCAAAAGTAATGGCCACAAACATACCATCATTGAATCTCTCTCTCGTCAGACAGGTAGATATTGCAGCGGAGGACTCAAAATATTATAGCCCATTTTGATGCAAGGCCTCACCAATTTGTAACAAAGATCGATACTATAGTGGAGCAACCATGGGGGAGTTCATAGGATGACCCCTTCCAGCTTCTTAATCCCTCCATTTGAACTTCCCCATTTCCTTGCACTGATTCCCCACACTTACATCCTATTCCCATCCATCCCTTACACTTCGGTTGTGCGTCACCATTTTTAAGTTTTCTCATTTCAAAACAATTCTAACATTCGCTTGATGGTTTAAGTTATGGTCTCATAGGTCATTTTGGCCGATCATTGAGGAGGGCAGAGCACATGGGAGGAGGATTTGTAGAGGGCTATAGTGTCACTTGCACACAAGACAGGCAGTTACAGTTACAGTTGGTCTTGGGTTCACTAAATGGACTCTCGCCTGGCCAGTGACACGTGGCAGAGACACGGGCGGCACAAGTGGTAGTCTAGTGGACACTGTGGGGGCCAGTTCACCATCACCACAACTCAGAGATAGACGTAGTTGGACTGTCAGGGATATTTTGCTAGTCATTGGTGGCTCTTTATGATTGTATATATGAGTAGTTGGTTCTAGTCGTCCTAGGCATATACTTTCTATGAGTCTAGAGTCTTGTGTCTTGTGTCTAGCACCGCACTTCAGCACTCTCCCTGCACAGTGGAGCCTCGACACCCCCATTGTACCTGTGAGTCATGGACTTGGAGCTGAGTGCATTGCCACACCGCCATAGCTCAAAGATAGACGTAGCTTAGCTGGACTGTCAGGGATATTTTGCTAGCCGTTGGTGGCTCTTTATGATTGTATATATTTGTAGTTGCTTCTAGTCATCATAGGCATACACTTCTATGAGTCTAGAGTCTTGTGTCTTGTGTCTACACATCGGCACTCTCCCTGCACCGTGGAGCCTCAACACCCCCATTGTACCTGTGAGTCCTGGGCTTGGAGCTGAGTACAGTGCCAGCGAGAGCTGTACTGGTTCCATGAGTTATTCAACTTCCATTGAGTTTTGAGTCTGTTGTGTCTTTGAGTTGCTTGTTCCATTGCTCTATTGTGTTTTCTTTCTGTTGGAGTGAGGTTTCACACATATTGCACTGAGGAGCACACACAGTAGAGAGCACGACACATTTTTCTTGCTACAAGTGCTCTCATTTTTTGGCACGCCCAGTGGGACCTCAACTGAAGTCTCACTCCACTGAGCATATATGGTCGAGGAGCTAGCTGGTTCAGCCCCTTGCCTCATCTAGTCTGCTGGTCTGGTCCATCTTGCTCTAGTCCACCTTCGCCCTCGACTAGCTTGGTCTAGTCCACCTTCCCTCTCCTCCAACTCAATCTAGTCCATCTTCACCTCATCCAGCTTGGTCTAGCTGGTCTAGTCTCTCGCCCTTGTCTAGGTGGAACTGGGACAGCCTACCCAACCTGACAGGCCAGAGGAGGACCGGCTTGAGTGGTTGGAAGCTACAAGGTCTATGCCTTGTTATGTGGTCTATATTCAATCTTTGCCTGAGGATACCCCATCTTCACATGTCCTTGCAGTAGCCAAGCCAAGTGTGCTACCTAGCCCAAAAGCAGGTGTCAAGGTCATGGCAGCTATTGACTCAGATGCTCCTACTGTCGAGGCCTATGAGCTTGGTGAGCCTATCAAGGACCACAGAAGAGGCAAGAAATCTCCTTTACAAGAGATCCCCCAACTCTCAACCTCCTCTATGCCTAACTCCCCGACCAAGGCAAAGCTCTCTTTTGTCTCTGATGAACTACCCTTCGACAAGTTTCTACAAGGATGGTTACAAGAAGAATATGTTGATTTCAATATTGATCAGACACCCGCTCATGATGTCTCAAAACTCCAAGAAGCGGCGACGTCTTCCTCCTCTAAGACAAATCCCGCAAATGCTCCCTCCTGAACCTGTCAAGGAAGTCAACCTCGGGGACCCTGACAACCCTCAACCCATTCTTTTAGCCACTTGGTTGTGGGATCACCCGATGCTGCTTGACCAGGTAGTTTCTTTTATGCACTCTTTCCAGGAAGTTTTTGCCTTGTCTTGCAAAGATTTGGAAAGGATCCCACTAGAACTAGGCATCCACACATCCCTCTGGTCGAGGGGGCTAAGCTAGTCAGAGGCCGTGCTTACAAGCTCAACCTCAAGTATGCAAAAGCTGTCAAACTAGAGCTAGAGAAAATGCAAGAAACAGGTATCTTTGTGCCCGTGGAGCACTCCAAGTGGCTATCACTCATGGTCTTAGTGCCCAAGAACCCATCAAATAAAATCCGTGTCTACGTCGACTACCACCCTCTGAACAAGGTGACAATCCCAGATAGCTTTCCAACACCTTTCACCAAACGTGTGCTCGAAGATGTGGCTCGGCACATATTTTAGAATTTCATGGATGGTTTAAGTGGCTACAACCAATTGGGCATTCATCCCAGAGTTACCGGGGAACGCCCCCTAGCCCCCGTTCCGGCGTTCCGGGGGGCAGTTCCCTTCCCGAACGTTCCGAAACGTCCCGGAACGTCTGACGTTCCGGGTGGCCAGTGCAAACCGGAACGGCCGTTCCGGAACGTTCCAGAATGCCCCTGGAAAGGCCAACGGCTACAAACAAATTTGGCAAAAAATTGAAAAAGTTGAAGTAAATGTTTGGGCTTCTTTTTGAAGTGTGCAAGGCCTCAAGGACTCATAAAATGCACCCCCCTCCCCCTTTCTCTCCACAAGCTAATCCTCAAGGCTCAAGCTCTCTCTCCCTCTCACACTCTCAAGATCTCTCCCTCTCAAGGCTCGAGGCTTCAAGCCTTCAAGCTCTCTTCCTCTCCCTCCCACTCTCTCAAATCTCTCTCTCTCTCTCTCTCTCTCTCTCTCTCTCTCTCTCTCTCTCTCTCTCATTCATCATCTAGTCATAGCAAGGTTGAATGGTCTTCAAAACGAGTTTTTTGTGAGTATTAGAGTCAAAGCACTCTAATACTCCTTGTATTTAAACACAAGGAGCTAAAAAATGCACTATTTGGGTGTTTCTTATACCTCCCGTTCCGCGCCGTTCCCGTTCCAGACCCCTAGCCGTTCCCCCGTTCCGCAAGGATCCCGTCGCCGTTCCCATTCCGCGTTCCGGGTAACTATGATTCATCCTGCGGACCAAATCAAGGTGACAATCCCGGATGGCTTTCCAACACCTTTCACCAACGTGTGCTCAAAGATGTGGCTCGGCACATATTTTAGAATTTCATGGATGGTTTAAGTGGCTACAATCAATTGGGCATTCATCCTCCTGTAGACCAAATCAAGACCGCATTCGTGACTCCAGGGGGTATTTTCATGTATACAAGAATGTCTTTTGGATTGAAAAACACCCCTCCTCCTTTCAATCGTACAGTCTACATCATCTTTTATCCTCTGATTACTAATCATTTCGAATTTTCATGGATGATTTTTTGACATCCTCCAGCACTCAATGTTCCACCCCAATGGAGAATTTGGAGGAGTATCTAGCACAACTCTATGCACTCTTCCTCAAGTGCCGGGAGGCACACCTTAAGCTCAATCTTAACAAATGCCACTTTTTGGTCACCAAGGTACACTTTTGGGTCATGTGGTGTCTGCTAAAGTAGTTTTCCCAAATTGGTCTCACTTTTCATGTACATATTACTGCTAGTCAATGTTGTTCTAACTCAGCCTAGCAAAGAGATCAACCTGGATCACCCCATTCATTATGCAAGTCACCTGCTCACTAAAGCCGAGTGCAACTACAACACAACAGAGAGGGAAGGTTTAGCTATTGTTTATGCCCTACAAAAATTCCGTCATTATTTATTGGGTGCACACTTCACAATAATTACTGATCATCATGCTTTACATTATCTACTGAATAAGCCATAAGTTGCAAGTTAGGTTTAGAGGTGGCTACTTCTCTTTCAGGACTTTGATTTTGAGATAGTTCTTTGCCCCGAAAAGCATCATCATGGCCGACCACCTCTCTCGGGTACAAACAAGTGAGGAAGCTGCACGGGTTGAGGATGACTTCCCTGATAGCGGTCTCTTCAAAGTAGAAACGACCTCCGAATGGTATGGCGATGTGTTGCATTTGTTGTCCACCGGCTTATATCCAAAGAATGCCTCTCCCTTGCTGAAAAGAAGAATACTGCTGAAATCTAGACCATTTACTCTCATTGGAGATCAGCTCTACAAGTCTGGACCAGATGGTGTGTTGCGGAGATGTGTCTCTCCCCCTGAAGTAGAGCACATTTTGGAAGATGCCCATAGTAATCCCACTGGGCCATTACACTGGTTACATCACAGCCCGAAAAATTATTCAAAGTGGTTTATGGTGGCCATATGTGTTTAGGGAGCAATTGCTCATGTGAAAGCTTCTGATGCAAAAGCTTGTGATGTCTGTCACCAAACCCAATAGGCAATCTAACCATCCTTCACAAGTTTCAATGGCATGTTTTCCGTTTGAAAGATGGGGTTTAGATTTTGTTTGTCCAATTTCTCCCCCGGCTCAACCACAGTATTTTCTAATAGCTACAGATTATGCCACCAAATGGACAAAGGTACTTGCTACCACCGATTGCACATGTAACATGATGGCAAAGTTCTTATGTGAGAATATATGTTGCAGGTTCGAGTGTCCCCTTGAGATCACAAGTGATCGAGGCAGTCACTTTGTCCACGAGTTGATCTCGACACTGCTTACAAACTATAAGGTCTTCCATCGCAAGTCTTGCTCACACTACCCCAGAGCCAATGGGCAAGTAGAGAGCACTATAAAATTCCTCCAAAAAGCGTGTTATTTGCATCCAACTTCCTCAGCTCAGGCAATCCTGGGCACCCTCTGGGCATATCGCACTTCATACAAAGCAACAACCAACCACACCTCTTTCAACTGGATGTCGTCTTAGAAGCCATTGCTCCTTTCTAATTCAACTATGGATCAACTAGGGTGGGCAGCCTTCGTGTCGCAGTTGTATTGTCTGTGCCCATCTCTCTCGATTGTCCATGCTGGAAGAGACCAGAGTGTTAGCTTCAAACGTCCTCCAAACAAAGCAACTTCATCTCGCAAAGCATGGCATGATCGTCATCTTCGCAAACCCAAAATAGTGCAAGTCTCCTTGGTGTTCTCTATCAAGCGCGCTACCAAAAAATAGCAAAGAAGCTAGTCCTCCCCTGGCAAGGGCCATACACGGTGCAAGAAATTTTACCACAAGGAGCGGTGCAATTCACCACTCTAGATAGTATTCCTCTAACGCTTGTAAATGGATCCAGAGTAAAGTGCCATTATCACTTGAATTGAAGAATACGTCAAGCTATTATCCTCCCCAGATAGAACTTTAAACAGCAGCATCCCCTATTCTCCCGGTTCAATTTGTTCTCCACCAGTTAATCCATGTGTCCCTCTTCCTCTGTCGTCACCAAGCATTCTTCTCCTCACCACGCCTTCATCTCTGATCATCTATAACCAGTGTTATCATTTATGAGTTCTTGTATTCCCCTGACTCATCTTGTTGATAGTGCAAATCCATTTTCTGAGCCTATCAGATTTTCATTGCTCTGTTGATAATTTAAGCTGGTTTTCTGAGCTCTTTTTAGTATTTATCTTTCGCTTTTCATGTTCAATCTTTCTTAAACCTCGGAATTCAATCTCTAACTTTGGCAAACTACACAAACTTCCTCTTTCATGTGTCTTATCTACTCACTCATACTAGCTTTTTTATTCTCCATACATTCATCCACCATCGCATTCTCCATTTAAAATTCCATTCTGTTGCTCAACTCTGCACACCACAGTTTAGTCTACCCTCCCCCATGAGATAACAATAGCCTATTTCGAATTGTCAACAGAGTAAAGCATAGATTTTGCAAAGATTGGCTTGTAGAACTTCCAATAAACCAATGGTTGAACGGCTTGCAAATCCTCCTGTCTCAAATCTGCATGAGGAGTTTCTCAAGCCTGTTTCTTTCAAATCTTGAAAATGTCAGCTTAGGCTTCATCCACCAAATGCTATCTGTGAACTTTTCAAAAGAACACTACAAAGTTTTGGAGTACCTTGTGAGCGCAAAAGATCTACAAGATGCCAGAATTTAATGTTATTCTGCTTGAGCATCATTGTGCCGATTTTCTCTCTCTAGAAAACGAGGCAATATCTACCATCTCTAGCTTTATTATACCCACCCCTAACTTTTATTTTCCCTCGCCCGTACCCCCCACCCCTATCCACCTCTCTCTCTCTCTCTCTCTCTCTCTCTCTCTCTCTCTCTCTCTCTCTCTCTCTCTCTCTCTCTCTCTCTAGCACGACACCCAGAATGTCGATCAGGATAGGCTTCATGCTACTGTTATATTGTATCATGGTGACACTTATCCCCACTTTGTACCTTTATGGTGATACCATTGCTCAGCCTACCAGCCACCCATAGGAGTCGGTAGCACTCCTATCAGTTCTTTGTTTGTAGTTTTCTTGTTTGTACCCAGACTTGGTACTAGACTCATCATTGTAATCAGTTGGTCTCATAGGTCATTTTGGCCTCTTGTAGACGTTAATATATCATTTCATTTCATTTCTCTGTGTGTGTGTGTGTGTGTGTGTGTGTGTGTGTACTATGAGATACGAGGCCGCTTCCACTGTCTGTTCAGAGAAGATTTTGGACCATTTTCTAGAGTCATGAGATATAAGGATCAGAGATGTCTTGGATTGTTTCTACTAGAGCTGCGCAGACATAGAGAGAGCTTGCTGAGGACATCGGGGGGGGGGGGGGGGGGGGGAGCCAGTCTCAGAGACAAATCACAAACTTCTTTACACTAGCCAGACGAGAGCCAGAGGAGCAGTCATCACAACAGATCTTAGACTCGACATGCGAGATGCCCAGTCAGAGTATTGACCATGGAGGATATTGATGAGATTCAACAGCGACCATTGAGGGATCTCATCTAAGCCACCTACCTCTGCTGATCAGCATTTCATTTGTATCACTAGTGATCTGTATCCCTCTTGGTATCAGCCTTGTATCAGCTTACATTATATCAGCCCTCACCCCACCACCCCTCCCTCCCCTATTTCACTTCAGTTTTAGTTTTTCAGTTCTTTGTACTTTTTGTACTCAAACATTGCATCAAATTCACCGATTGTAACTTTTTGGTCTCATAGGTCATTCTGGCCTTTTGAAGACGTTAATAAAACATTTCATTTCTCCTACCTACACCATCCCCTCGCCCCTATCGAGCGTGTCCCATATCTCTATCCAGCTTTTCCTACATCTCTCCAGACTTGCCAACCTTACCGGTTCTCACTGAATTTCAAAGCACATCCGGTACAGGATTTCGAAGCATGACAGAAGGACTACACAATTCCTAAAGCTCTCCATGTATGCAAATATGGGGTTTTGACAGCATCTGAGAGTGTTGCATGTAATCTTTTGTGGTCTTGTGCGCGGGTCTGTGTCCATATGGCAGGAAACAGTAGACAGTCACGCAAGGAAGCCTTGAGGAAGAGGTCTGCCCCTGCTAAAAGGCAAATTAGTTCTGGAGATAAGAAGAATCCAACCACAGTAGCCATGGCGTTACAGACATGACCTCGAGTGCCCCTAATGACGAAAGTTACAGGGCTTCTACACAGGATTTGGATTCGGATTCGAGCTCAAGAATAGGCAGCTCTAGCACACAAGAAGAAGATCCCTAAGGTCAAAAGAAGAGCAATACTTAGTTAGTGAGCCATGAGATCAGCAGGCGTGCAAAAACCAAAAGCAAGGCAAAGTTCTCCCTAAATTTTCACTGGTTGCCACCTAGTCCATCTCTTCGCGACGTCCTCTCCCACGATCATCTGCGGAAACTGGGTTTAACAACGTTGGCTGATGCTGCTACCTGATGATGTACCTGATGCTGATCTACATGATGATGTACCTGTGGGTATGGTCATGAGCTTCTAAATGTCTTTCCGAAAGTATGATGCCACACTCTTATTGCGACACGAATTGGTCATGTGTGGGGATGACAAGCTTCCCCTCTTTGAAGCCGGCTACATGTACATACTCGTAGCTCTCCAAGGATGCTACAATACAAGCATGCGAAGACTTGTTTCTGTCGAATCACCCAAACGACAAAAGGAACAAAGCCCTTTTGGTAGTTTTCAAATATTATTTTCTCGCCAGTGATGCCAAAGGGCCGAAAGAAGATGTGATGTCCCCACTACCTTTCCATAGTGTGATGGTCTCTACTACTTGATCAACACTTTGCCCTGTGGGTTTCACCGGACGTTGTACACACCACTGTGGGTTTCACCAGACACTGTACACACCACTGCAGTCGAGGGCAAAGAGATTTAGGGCACAAGTACAGTCTACTCAATCAAGCTTCCAATGCTTTGCAGCCCCTATGTTGGCATGGGTCATCAATATCCATGTCAACCCTGTAGACGTGGATGAGGGATCCTAACGGCCCACTCCAAAAACAAATTGAAAGTCTCTTGAAAATACTCAGAATCATCCGAAGAGAAAGAAAAGGGCCAAGGTAGTCAAGGACACTGCAGACTCTCTGCTACCCTTGCCGTACTCAAAGAGCCAAATGAGGGTGACACATTACACGACGGTCTCCTTCTACATACACCCTTGGTTCCACTGTGCTGATGGTCAGTTCTACCATTCCTGACCCACCTCTTCCTGTTACATTTGCAGCCTCTCCCTCACATACACCTCTACCTACAACTCTTGTCTTCACTCCTGCCACAGCTACTACTTCCAACACACCACCTATAGTTATCTCATCATCTCTCCCTATCTCAAATTCACCCACTGAGCATGTTCCTAACTCACCTGCAATACCCCTTGAGAGCCCTACACCCACATGCACTACTGCTGGAATTTTGATTGTGGCAGACTCTACTTCGGTGTTCCGGCTATCTTGCAGAATTTAAAGAATGCTATCGGTACCATTGAGCTTGGACAAGAGCGGTTGGATGCTACTGACCAACGCCACTCAGCCACATATGTCGTCATGGAGGGATCTCTTTGTGTCGTCGAGAGCGGACAGAGATGCTACAATCTTTGCTTTGCGCCAGGACTTGAGAGTGAAATCCCAAATCATTGACGACCTAAAAGCTTAAGTTTGAGGATTTCAAGAGATGTTATTACAAGGAGATATGGAGGCTCAGCAGCCCAACACTAGAGATTACCATGCCCAAGATGCTATGGGATATAGGTGGTCCAACGAGACCGATACAGACTCCTATGGGTTATGGACAGCCAGGTCCTTCTACACAATTTGTGGGAGGTGCTCAGTCTCAACAGTTTTGACTGACATAAAGAGTTCCTTGTGAGGGATTTGTTGGCGCACATCGCCATGGTTGTCACCCGACAGTCTCAGTACTATACAAGACAAGTGCTTCCATTCCCTACTCAACAAGTGGTTGCTCCTTTTACAGAGAGCCACTTTGTGGAGAGCAAGGTGCAACCATCTTTGATCAAGCAGACTCCTATGATCGATCTTATTTATCACCTCCAGAGGCAGACTCTTTGTCACAAACTGCTGACGTGTCCGGCAACTCAAGAACGGAGCCAACTTGCAGATCCAGGCTTAGAGGCCTAAACCCTAAGCGAAGAAGCTGGAGTAGTAAAAGAAGTTTTACCGACTTACAAAGTCTTGTCGAGTGGCCTATTTTTAAAGAAGGGTTCTCACCAACTTATGGGTGAAGGGGATCGGAGAGCACCACAGACGGAGAGTGAGAGAGAGAAGGAGACACACGACACACAGATATGGATGGGGAGACTCAAAGAGTGAGCAGCCCCTTATACACTTATGCTATGTATAAGGTATACAAGTCAATGGGCGCCCAGACTCTGGGCGGCCAGGCAAGGCACAGGCGCCTATACCCCAGTCTACGGACACACAGATATGGGTGGAGAGACTCAAAGAGTGAGCAGCCCCCTATACACTTATGCTATGTATAAGGTATACAAGTCAGTGGGCGCCTAAACTCTGGGCGGCCAGGCAAGGCACAAGCGCCTATACCCCAACAACCTCCCACTTAAAGGCGACTGTGCCTTTAAGCAAGGGAACTTAGTCTAAAGACTACAAAAGGCGAGAGAAAATCGCTCTCAACCGATGCCCACTCGCTAGCTATGATCGTGTGCATCCGGCTGTCCTGCTCCCGTGTAAGTCCATACACCACCAGACGTACCGCACACGTACTGCAAGTATCTACGCAATACCTGCATATCTCCCTCGTGCACGATGCCATCATCAATCAACAAACGACTGACAACCCCAACTGCAAATGCTCCAACTGCAGCTGGGATATCCGGTCTCAAGATCAACATCTCATACATGAGACCACCGAATGCCGATGCAATGCTAGCGGGCCCTGCTAGCTCTACGAAGCTTGCATCAACATACATATCCCTGGCAATAGGCATCTCTGACTGACAAGGCGTGTCAGCCACATGCATCTCCTGACTGTCCGCAAAAGACGCATCAACCTGTCGTGCAACCTCACAGCAAACCAGCTGCTCTAGGTGTCTGCTGGAAGACATATCCTGCACAACTATATCCCCATGCTCACTGTCGAGCATAGAAAGGAATGACTGTATAATCGCTGACATCTCAGCCTCCTCTGCAATCATCCACTACAAACATGACCAGTCAATCTGTTGTGACTCACTAGAGCTCTCATGCTCTAACTCCTTATGTATAGACTCTTGCACAACGTCCTCCTGTCGTGACTCACTAGAGCAAGACCGCTCTACCTGTCTATCCTGCATAGAAGTATCTCGCACAACTGACTCTCTGCTTTGCTCAGTCACTAGCAAAGCATGCATGTCTGACTCTGTCACCTCTCTGTGTGACTGCTCAAGTCGTGCCCCAACTGTGTGCACAACGAGCTCACTACTCTGCACTCCATGCAAAGCACCCTGCAACCCATGAGCAAAAGAGAGTGTCCGGGTCTCTCGCTCTCTGCATGGCTGTAACAAGATTGAGACTTGACCATCTCACACCAGTAGTACGTGCAATGGGTACCATGTGTCAACTCTAGCACCTCTCGCAATCACCAGCGAACCCAAATGCAATGCAAAAGATCGTTCAAACAGCGATACCCCACATCCACTATCTCGTAACAGTCTGACTGAGATCAAATCCCGTCTTAGATCTGGCACATAACGCACATGACGCAGGGTAAATCTCATACCACTGGGCAAGGACAAACATACGTCTCCTGCACCCTCAATGTCATACACAACACCATCAGCCATGTGCACACAACCAAGTCTCCCACTAGAAAACGTGCTAAACCACTCACGATGCGACGTGACATGGAATGTAGCATCTGAATCTAGTAACCACTGTGAAGACCATGTGCAATCCGATATGCAATCCATAGACATAAGATCTTCTGAAGACAAGCTAGATGTAAATGTAACATCGCCGTCACAAGCATACTCAGTAACCACCGTACTGATCTCACTAGTATCTGTCATGCCCAAATCTGCATCACGCATCTGTCGCCTCCGTTGTCTCAAACGCCTAAAACATCGACGCCTAATGTGCCCTCTATGTCCACAATGCCAACATGTCAAGTCTCTATGCCGTCGAGACTTGCGTGTGGGACCAATCTCTCCCATGGACATAGAAGTGGGACTAGACTCCCCTGTAGACATGGATGTCGCGTACATAGCATGTAAACTCTGCCATAAAGCATGAGTTGTAGTCTCCCTCGAGACCTGCCAGTAAACAGACTCAACCAGATGCAAACAAATCGTAGACATGGCTAACTCATCAAGATCCTGCCAATCATCATCACGCATAGACTTGGGCTTCGCCGATAAACCACGCAAGGGTTTATCCTGCCCCAAATCCGCCAATGCAACAAGCATATGCTCCTTCCAAGCAACAAAATCTGCACCATCAAACTGTGTCAGACCATAACGCTGGAAGTCAAATGAAAAATCAACCATAATGCTCGCAAAAGAGCAACCAACAATCAATAGCAAATGTCAACCAAATCAGCCCTAAAGTGGCTCGAATCGCATCAACAAAAGTCTGCAAATATGGATGTAAAATATGGCTGCAAATCAACCCCAAAACAGCCCCAAAATTCAGCTCTTAAACAGCTGCATAAACAAGTCACAAACGTGTCCCAGATCAGCCTACAACTGAGCCATACATGGACACCTGCAAAGAGGAAACAATGGCTGAAAATTCAAGGCCCAAATAAGCCCTCAAACCTGCCTGTAAACTTGTAAACCTGCAGTAGCTGAAACCTGCTGAAAAACCTCAAGCCATTAGTGCTCGAATCCGGCTACCTAGCTCGTAGCCACACAAGCATACATCACAACATTCACTCTTGTGAGTGTCAAGATAATTGTACGCCTGTCAAACCGTGAGCTAATCACCAAGCCCACACTGTGCGGTATCGATGCATACACGCACAAATCTCCCACCTGCAGAGAACACCGCATGCAAATGCTGAGTGCAACCCGCAATCTCTACCTAGATCGCATAAATGATGCGCATAAAACTCCTGGGAAAATTTCGCTAAAGTTTCGTAAGTAAAACGGCCACAAAACCAGTAACCAAACTGACTGCACGCTCAAAACCATGAGCAACCAAAGCGCATCAAACCGCACTCCAAATGCATGCACCAATCTCCACACTTTGCATACATCATTGCAAACACCTGCAAATCTAGTACACAAATATCTGCTCTACCTGTGACTGCCAAAAAACATATTCGAGACATACATTGCCGAGCTCAAAATGCAATCACATTAGTCTCCCTGAGCATCAAACCACATAAGGCATACATCGTATCCTCCCACCTGTGAGGAAACTTGCAGCAAATATCACTCTCACATCTGACAGCAAACCATGTGTGGAATCCTCGACACACAATAAACAACTGCTGCTGCAGAAAATTCAGCGTTCAGAATTTTAAAATTCTGATATGACGAGCGCGTCCGGAGCATGCCAAAACCCCAAGGTAGACTCTTGGATCACATGTATCCGAGTCCGGGTGTGAAACCTATGCCAAAAAACGTTGTTTTCGGCCCAAAAACACAGCAAAAACTTGCTGCTGCTGCAGAAATTTCAGAGGTCAAAATCAGCTCAAATAAACATCGCCATTGCGTCCGGAGCGTGCCAAAACCCCAGGTTACACCTTAACCTTGCATAAATCGCATTCCGTATGCAAAAGCTATACAAAAAACACTGTTTTTGGGGCCCGAAAAATGACCTGCGGAAATGAAAATCTTCATTTTTCCTGCAAGTATGGCTGCAAATAACCATACACACTTGCAATACACTCTTCATTTTTCCTGCAAGTATGGCTGCAAATAACCATACACACTTGCAATACACTCTTCCCTCAAGCTTGCGAATGCCCCTCAAGCTTCCATGAGCACAGATCTGGTGGTTGCTCACCGATCTCAAGCTTCCACCGAAAGCGAGCTCACCATAGCCAAAAGCTCACTCCTCTATAGCACTCCATCTGTTGCGAAGCCAAAGCTCTGATACCAATTGAAGGGGATCAGAGAGCACCACAGACGGAGAGTGAGAGAGAGAAGGAGACACACGACACACAGATATGGGTGGGGAGACTCAAAGAGTGAGCAACCCCCTATACACTTATGCTATGTATAAGGTATACAAGTCAGTGGGCGCCCATACCCCAACAATGGGACCCCGTCCAATGGGGCCCAACTGACATAAAGGCATTTAAATAAAGTTAGACCCTCACACACACACAAAAAAAGTGTAAAAACTAATGACGTTGCAGACAGTACAGGCGCCCGAATTTTGCGCTGACATGCTGATGTGGCAACCTGTATGCATTTCCAAATTTCACGTTGACCTAATGATGTGGCAGCTGTACGGATTTCCGCAAAACGTGCTGACAGCTTTTGGCCACCCGCTTTTGGACCATATGCTTTTGAGTTTGAATGCTTTTCATATAACTGCTTTTCAAGGCCAAGGGCCTTTGAATATGTGTAGAGGGCTCAATCTCTGGCTTGCTTCAATGTGAAGGTGCAGGGATTGCAGTACCGGCATTGTACTTAATTGAAGCGATATAAAGAAATACCGAAAGGGGCGCCAACGTTTGGGGTTAGTGCTCTCTGAACGGGATCCGAGAGCACCACAGACGGAGAGTGAGAGAGAGAAGGAGCCACACGACACACAGATATGGGTGGGGAGACTCAAAGAGTGAGCAGCCCCCTATACACTTATGCTATGTATAAGGTATACAAGTCAGTGGGCGCCCAGACTCTGGGCGGCCGGGCAAGGAACAGGCGCCTATACCCCAACAACCTCCCACTTATAGGCGACTATGCCTTTAAGCAAGAGAACCTAGTCTAAAGACTGCAAAAGGCGAGAGAAAATCGCTCTCAACTGATGCCCACTGGCTAGCTGTGATCGTGTGCATCCGGCTGTCATGCTCCCAAGTAAGTCCGTACACCACCAGACGTACCGCACACGTACTGCAAGTATGTACGCAATACCTACATATCTCCCTCGTGCACTATGCCATCATCAGTCAACAAACGACTGACAACCCCAACTGCAAATGCTTCCACTGCAGCTGCGATATCTGGTCTCAAGATCGGCATCTCATACATGAGACCACCAAATGCCGATGCAATGCTAGCGGGCCCTGCTAGCTCTACGGAGCATGCATCAACATATATATCCCTGGCAATAGGCATCTCTGACTGACAAGGCACGTCAGCCACATTCATCTCCTGACGGTCTACAAAAGACGCATCAACCTGTCGTGCAACCTCACAGCAAACCAGCTGCTCTAGGTGCCTGCTAGAAGACATATCCTGCACAACTATATCCCCATGCTCACTGTCGAGCATAGAAAGGAATGACTGCATAATCGCTGACATCTCAGTCTCCTCTGCAATCATCCACTACAAACATGACCACTCAATCTGCTGTGACTCACTAGAGCTCTCATGCTCTAACTCCGTATGCATAGACTCTTGCACAACGTCCTCTTGTCGTGACTCACTAGAGCAAGACCGCTTTACCTGTCTATCCTGCATAGAAGTATCTCGCACAACTGACTCTCTGCTTTGCTCAGTCACTAACAAAGCATGCATGTCTAACTCTATCACCTCTCTGTGTGACTGCTCAAGTCGTGCCCCAACTGTGTGCACAACGAGCTCACTACTCTGCACTCCATGCAAAGCACCCTGCAACCCATGAGCAAAAGAGAGTGTCCGGGTCTCTCGCTCTCTATATGGCTGTAACAAGATTGAGACTCGACCATCTCGCACCAGTACTACATGCAATGGGTACCATGTGCCAACTCTAGCACCTCTCGCAATCACCAGCGAACCCAAATGCAACGCAAAAGATCGCTCAAGCAACGATACTCGACATCCACTATCCCGTAACTGTCTGACTGAGATCAAATCCCGTCTCAGATCTGGCACATAACGCACATGACGCAGGGTAAATCTCATACCACTCGGCAAGGACAAACATACGTCTCCTGCACCCTCAATGTCATACACAACACCATCAGCCATGTGCACACAACCAAGTCTCCCACTAGAAAACGTGCTAAACCACTCACGATGCGACGTGACATGGAATGTAGCATCTGAATCTAGTAACCACTGTGAAGACAATGTGCAATCCGATATGCAATCCGTAGACATAAGATCGTCTGAAGACAAGCTAGATGTAAATGTGACATCCCCGTCACAAGCATACTCAGTAACCACCGTACTGATCTCACTAGCATCTGTCATGCCCAAATCTGCATCACGCATCTGTCGCCTCCGTTGTCTCAAACGCCTAAAACATCGACGCCTAATGTGCCCTCTATGTCCACAATGCCAACATGTCAAGTCTCTATGCCGTCGAGACTTGCGTGTGGGACCAATCTCTCCGATGGACATAGAAGTGGGACTAGACTCCCCTGTAGACATGGATGTCGCGTACATAGCATGTAAACACTGCCATAAAGCATGAGTTGTAGTCTCCCTCGAGACCTGCCAGTAAACAGACTCAACCAGATGCAAACAAATCGTAGACATGGCTAACTCATCAAGATCCTACCAATCATCATCACGCATAGACTTGGGCTTCGCCGATAAACCACGCAAGGGTTTATCCTGCCCCATATCCGCCAATGCAACAAGCATATGCTCCTTCCAAGCAACAAAATCTGCACCATCAAACTGTGTCAGACCATAACGCTGGAAGTCAAATGAAAAATCAGGCATAATGCTCGCAAAAGAGCAACGAACAATGAGTAGCAAATGTCAACCAAATCAGCCCTAAACTGGCTCGAATCGCATCAACAAAAGTCTACAAATATGGCTCAAAATCTGATGCAAAATTGCACCAATTACCGTGCAAAACTTTGCACAAAATCACAAGTCAATATGACTCGAATCCGGCTACCTAGCTCGTAGCCACACAAGCATACATCACAATATTCACTCCTATGAGTGTGCCAAGATAACTGTACGCCTGTCAAATCGTGAGCTAATCACCAAGCCCACACTGTGCGGTATCGATGCATACACACGCACAAATCTCCCACCTGCAGAGAACACCGCACGCAAATGCTGAGTGCAACCCGCAATCTCTACCTAGATCGCATAACTGATGCGCATAAAACTCCTGGCAAAATTTCGCGAGAGTTTCGACGCACAATGGCTATCAACACAAAATAACCATTGTCCTGCAAGCTCAATACAATGAGCAATCAATGCGCATCAAACTACACTCAACATACATGCATAATCTCTGCAAACCTGTGTCCAACAAATGCTCACAAAGAGTACCACAGGTGACCATACATGTCATGCACAACCAACCTCTGCACTTGCTCACAAGATCTACTGCTCACCACATAAGCATACATAGAGCATTACCCGCTCAAAGACCATGTATGCAAGCCACAACGCTGCAGAAGAACCACTCAACTGCAACTGGCAACACCTGTGGGAGTACTAGACTCAACCTGTACCTGGGAGTCAAACCCGATCTTGTAACACCTCATATATGTCTGCTACCTGCAGTGTACACGGGTAAGCTGTCTGCAGCAAAGAAAACATCAGAGCCCAAAACTGTCCTGAAAAACAGTCTCTTTGTTTTTAATTTCAGACCCACCTGCACTCCGAGACAAAAAACGATTCCTTCTACAAAGTCGTAGAGCTTGAAGCCAGCTCCGTTTTGAACCAAAAAGTTTTGGAATTGGAGCTGTGTAGCCCAAGTTATGAGCAAAACAGTGGACTGCTGTCAAACTGTCAAAAACTGAACGACTTTCTTCTGTGCTTTTTTGAGCTCATAGAAAGGCTCAAACTCACTTCCCACCTCGATGCGTGAGCTGAATGCATCAATCTCACAATGCTTCCATGTCTATGGAACCTCCAAGCTCCAATCTGTCGCCGATATAGCCGTTGCAAAGCTTGCCGAGAAGAGGCAAAATGCTGTACACAGTGGGCTGATCTGTAGAGGAACTGTGGACTGATCTGTGAGCACTAGGAAGCTCCTGAGAGCTCTCCTGCAAGCCTCTGTATGGCTGCCCACAAGCCTCCTCTATTTCTTTGCTCAGATCTGTGACCTCTCCGCCATAGCCGACGAGTTCATCGCGAAGCCGTCCCTCTACGTTCTCACACCTGTCGCTCTGATACCAATTGAAGGGGATCGGAGAGCACCACAGACGGAGAGTGAGAGAGAGAAGGAGACACACGACACACAGATATGGGTGGGGAGACTCAAGAGTGAGCAGCCCCCTATACACTTATGCTATGTATAAGGTATACAAGTCAGTGAACGCCCAGACTCTGAGCGGCCGGGCAAGGCACAGGCGCCTATACCCCAACACTCTCTTGGGGTGAGATTCCACCACTCCCCATCTCGTGTGTCGTGCACTCTCCATCTCTTTCAGTTCAATTGTTATTTGAAGTGTTGAAAGTCTATTCTTTTCCCTTGGCACGTGGTGCCCATCCCATAATAGTGGTATCAGAGCTTCAAGCACGTGCTTTTCTCAAAGCATACCAATCCTACCGAAGAGGAGATAGAGCACTTGGACACTTTGGAACTTGTTATTGAAGAATTTTTGTGTCCCGTAGCAACTCCCACCCTTACTTCATCGCGCATTGGGCGCGCTCCCGTCTTCATCGCTCTGTCTTACAGGGCATAAGCCATAAAGATCACTTGCAAAGAAGGATCAAAAATTCTTTTCAACCCATTGTTTTTTTCTCAGAGGCAGTGCCATGCAGTGGTGGATGTTTATAGCTACCAAGCCGTACACTCCAAGGACTTGGCAAGCTTTCAAGAAAATTTTTGCCGAAGTTACATGCCTTTAGACATCTTCCTTCAGATTGCAACTTCTGGCAGAGTGGGGTATCTTGAAATGCTTGCCACAACAACCCTAGGAGATTAAAACTTGAAATTCCTCGACGTCTCTCAACAGGTCTCTTCTCGAGCTGATAACCTTGGAGGTCGAGTGTGATTGCTATGTCTTGGGACTACCATCACCGCCACAGGAACACTGTTGTCCAAGAGCTTATGGACCATGGTGCGGTCGGCTACAACCTATGAACAAATCTAACCCTAATCTTGATGCAGGTTTCAGGATGGAAAGCCAATTGTCTTTTCGAGCTCGACTGATTTCGAAATTGCTTTTTAAGTTTGAATTCTGTTTGGGATTTGTTTGAAATGGATGGTATCTGTTTTGAACCTGTCTTGGTGCCGATTTGAATTGTTTGACTCTCATTTAATACCGGTTTCAATGATTTGTGGTTTTTACTCCCGGGTGGACTAGTGAGAAATGATGTTTGAGATTGCTTGTTCATACTCATGGCCCGGACCCTTGTGGTTATTTGCGGGGAGAGTATTGAATGTTTAAAAAGTGTTGTTTTTACTCATGGCCTGGACCCTTGTGGTTATTTGCGGGGGGGAGTACTGAATGTTTGAAAAGTGTTGTTACTCATGGCCTAGACCTGGATGGTTATTTACGGGGGGAGTATTAAGAAGTTTGAGTAGTGGTTACTCTCAGCACCTCCAAACAACACAGGCTGCGGTCTGGGTGGTGTTTGGTTGTAAAAGACCTCTATATTTCATGGCCCGGACCTTTTTAGGTTATTTGCGAGAGGAGTGACGAGAAAGTCATTGAACAACTCATGGCTCGGACCAAGATGGTCATTTGCGGGGGGAGTGTTCATCTACGGCTTTATGTTTCTATGTCTTGTAACATGCATATGTGAGCATTTGTGTTGCATTGTGGTGTGCCAACCACTGAATATTCCTTATTGGATGAGATACTTTTGGGAACCAACGACCTAGGATATCAAGAGTTCAGATCTAGAATGATACTCCTTATTGAATGAGATACTTCTAGGAAACCAACGACCTCGGATATCAAGAGTTCCGATCTCGAATGAGACTCCTTATTGGATGAGATACTTCCGGGAAACCGACGACCCAAGAAATCAAGAGCTCCGATTTGGAATGAGAAAATTGATTGTCCTTCGGAATGTCCCTCGGAAATTTTTGAGGTAGCTTGAGTTGTTTTGCACATATGCTATAATCGCAGACAATTACTTTCTTTCAAGAAGGGGGATGTCACAAACTGCTGACGAGTCCAGCCACTGAAGAACGGAGCCAACCTGTAGATCCCAGCTCGGAGGCCTAAACCCTAAGTGAAGAAGCTGGAGCAGTAAAAGAAGTTTTAACGACTTAAAAAGTCTTGCCGAGTGGCCTATTTTAAAGAAGAGTTCCCACCAACTTATGGGACCCAAGTGACATAAAGGCATTAAAATAAAGTTCGACCCTCACACACACACACACACAAAAATAGCATAAAAACTGATGACGCGGCAGACAGTACAGACGCACGGATTTTGCGTTGACATGCTGACGTGGCAGCCTGTACGGATTTCCAAATTTCACGTTGAACTAATGACGTGGCAGTTGTACGGATTTCCGCAAAACGCGCTGACAACTTTTGGCCACCCGCTTTTGGACCATATGCTTTTGCGTTTGAATGCTTTTCATGTAACTGCTTTTCAAGGCCAAGGGCCTTTAAATATGTGCAAAGGGCTCAGGGGGGGCTCACAATCTGGCATGCTTCAATGTGAAGGTGCAGGGATTGTAGTACCAGCATTGTACTCGGTTGAAGCAATATAAAGGAATACCGAAAAGGGCGCCAACGTTTGGGGCCAGTGCTCTCTTGGGGTGGAATTCCGCCACTCCTTGTCTTGTGTCTACATCTCTTTCAGTTCAATTGTTATTTGAAGTGCTAAAAATATGTTCTTTTCCGTTGGTACGTGATGCTCGTCCCATGACACTCTTCGGGTGTTGCAATGGTGACCACACTCTCTCTGGGTTGATACAATCAAGATATGCATTTCTTTCTTAGTACATGCAGTTTTCTTTCACAATTTTTAGTGTCTTCTCTCACTGAGACGGTGAGTGGTGTTATGGCAGGCATCCTGTGGCAAGGCTACATTGTCACTTGCACAAGACACGCAGTTACAATTACAGTTGGTCTTAAATTCACACAGGATGGACTCTCGCCTAGGCAATGACATGTGGCAAAGACACAGTGGCACAAGTAGTAGTCTAGTGGACACTGTGGGGGCCAATTCACCACCACCACAATTCGGTGATAGATGTAGCTGGACTGTCGGGGATAATTTAATAGTTGTTGGTGGCTCTTTATGATTGTATATATGCGTACTTGGTTCTAGACATTAACTTTCTATGAGTCTAGAGTCTTGTGTCTTGTGTCTAGCATCCCAAACCTGCACACTCCCTACACACTGGAGCCTCAACACCCCCATTGTATCTGTGAGTCTTGGGCTTGGAGATGAGTGTGCTACCAGCCAAAGTCTATATTGGTTCCATGAGTTAGTCGAGTTCCATTGCATTTTGAGTTTGTTGTTCTATCTTTGAGTTGCTAGTTCCATTGCTCTATTGTATTTTCTTTCTATGAGTGCGGTTTCATATATATTGCACTGAGGAGCACCCATAGTCGAGAGCACGACACACTTTTCTTGCTACACAATTTATTGTAGCTTTGTGGATTTTCGAAAAGTCTTTGACAAGAATCCCCGAGCCAGGTTGATGCAGAGATTACATGACTTGGGAGTCCCACAAGAGCTTGTATGGGGTATCATGGCACTGTATGAGATAGTTATAGAGAGAGTACCGACAACACAATCATTCAAAGCTGGTTCACTCTACTATTGGGGTGAAGCAACGATGCCCACTTTCCCGACTTTGTTTGGATTGTATATTGATAAGATTTCTAACTATATTGAGGTTGCAAGGGATAGAGGGGCACAGTTGTTAGCTATTGCTTTACGCCAATGATATTGTGCCTATTTGAGACTCTTTAGAGTGTATGCAGAGACATCTAGATGCGTTAAATGCTTGTGCATATGATAGTGGGCTTTCCATCAATCTTAGCAAAACCACGGTGATGGTATTCAATACTACAACTGTCACGTACACATCTAACCCTATGTACATGTGGACAAGCGAACTCCCACTCTAGAGTTTAAGACAGCCTAGGAAGTGTTCCGGCACCCTTGTGAGCCTGTACATAGGACATGAATGTCCAAGCACTTAGATTAGTTGCATACCCTCTCATTGCACATAAGCATAGCCAGTGTCTGCTGGGTGTCAGCACTGGGGAGTGTTCCCATACAGTTGCATTTGTACCAAGCCTAGGTATTTACCTGCCTGTGAATCACCTCTTATAAGTGAGTTTATTAACTTATTTATAAGTGGCATCTAGCCAGCATTATAGAAATCGTGGGTTTTTATTGGCATTGCCCTATCCAACTTTAATTCTATATATAAGTGACCCTAGGGGTCACTTCTCAAGGATAAGTCCAGTACCCATAGTCAAGCAGTAGCACCACCAGTGTGAGAGTGCGTGTGTGTGGAAGCGTGAGAGAGAGAGAGAGAGAGAGAGAGAGAGAGAGAGAGAGAGAGAGAGAGAGAGAGAGAGAGACAAACGCTGGATATTGTGAAGAGGGGGCAATCAGCCCCCCATGACTACCATGAGCGAAAGACCCTTAGTACAATCAGTATGATCTCTGTGAGATACAGAAGTGGATACCCCCCTGCTACCTGGCCCTATAAATAGGTGTCCAAGAGGAGGTAGGGCAAGGCCTGATAAAAATCCCCACGACCCAACAGAAAAATGACATATGGAAATATATGTGGCCGCCCGGACAAAAGTGGGCGGCCGGCCCCAAACTTGGGCAACCAGACCAAGTACAACCTAGACTATGGGTGGCCAGCCCGGAGACATACTAGCCATACAAGTATGCCCTAGACCTGTGAAGCAGCAAAGTGGTGTAAGTCTAACAATCAGCACCTAGCCTGGCGTCTTTAGCATACAACATCGGATCCGCCTACAACACCCCATCAGCACCAGCGTTTTCAGTCATCGGCCCATCGCCAGCACCAATAGCAAATCAGCCCAATGTTTTTCAACATTCAGTCACCAACTCTCACGATTGCAGAGTTCAGTCATTACCCCATCGTCAGATCGCAATTCCAAGCCAAATCAGCCCAAGCATTTTCAGTTTTCAGCCCATCCTCGACATAGGCCATAGCAAATCATCTCATGGCCTCGCCAAGCTTACAGATCCCACTCAACAGCCCTAGCATTTTTTGCATTTCAGACATTAGCCTTGCACATCCAAGCATCTACCGCAAGATTCCATCAGCATCTCAACATCTAGGACCATTGTATCAGCATTTGTGCAATCTAAAGCAAATACCTCTCTAGCAATAGAGAGGGGGGCCCTTGGAGGGGGTTTTGGGACCCAATCTAGCGTTAGTCTTCACTCACAATATCATTCTCTCTCTCTCTCTCTCTCTCTCTCTCTCTCTCTCTCTCTCTCTCTCTCTCTCTCTCTCTCTCTAGTCTTTGCACATCTCTCATTAAGTAAAAGGAACCTTGAGTAGGCATTGAGCACTCATCTTGAGCATTCACCATCAATCACTACCGCTACACATTACACTGGAATTAAAGCTCTTTGGCAGTGTTCAATATCATCGCTCAAGAAAAGAACCTCTCTTAGATTTTCAATCATAAATACTTCGTACTCTAGCCCAGAACATAATAGCCACTCCCCCCCTTAGTCCCTCAAGCATCGGCCGTCTTCATCGCTCTGCCTTAAGGGCCATTAAGCCATAAAAGAACCGTACAAAATTTTTTCTTGTTTGAGATTGCATGTAACCCAAGACAACTTGGGCGTGTCAATCTCTCTAATCTGTGTTTTTGAAGAGTGGCAAGTAACCCAGAAAAGAAGGGCTTGTCTAGCCTCCCCTCGTTCCTTTTTTCCACTCATTAAGAGCGGACCTTGCACATTGCGGCAGGCCAATCGACGTGAGGTGGGAAAAAGCAACCCTGATGTTAGCGCAAGGCAGCCAAAGGGGTGCACCCTCAGGAAGGAGTTGAATTGCGTAAGAGAAAGCAGTACCAAGCACCAAGAGCCCCAAGTACCCAGGCACCCCACCACGCCCCAAGTACCCCAAGTACCCAAGTACCCCTGCACTCAGTGCATGGTCATTACCCGAGGCAAAATGGATACTTCGCATGAAGGTGATGAAAGTGGAATTGGAGAAGAAGTCCCTACACCAAGAGGACCACTTAATACCCTCAAGCATCAGCATCTTCCCCGTGTTCTTATCCTCTCTGGCGTTTTCCTCTATCACTTGCTAATTCCAACCTCGTCTCTCCCAGAACCGCTAGCATTTTCAAGCATCAGCACCTCTAGCACCAACAGATCCATCAGAAGCAGTAGAGTTTTTGCATCAGATCAGCCATAACAGATTTAGCCTCATCAAGTTTGTAGATCAAGTCAAGTTCGCTAGCATTTTCTATTTTCAGCCCTTAGCCTCTCAGAACCAAGCATCTACCGCAACATCGCATCTAGATCCATTATATCAAGATTATGCAATCAAAAGCAAATACAGTTCCAGCAATAGAGTGGGGGGCCCTTGGAGGGGGGTTTGGGACTCCATTTGGAGTTAGTCCTCTTTCTTTCTCTATCACTCACAAAACCTTCACTCACAGTATCATTCTCTCTTCTCTTTCTCCTTGTCTATTACACAATTCTCTCAAGAAGCAAAAGGAACCTTGTGTCATACTAAGCACTCATTCTGCTCATCCTAAGCTATCACCATCAATCACTTCCGTTGCACCTAACACAAACAAAGAACCACAGAAAAAAGTTGGCGATGAATCAGAGAGTTCTGAAGACTTAGAGTAATGTGCCAAAGGACACGGAGCCAGAGCAGCAATCACAAGGTTCTAGCGCGCAACGAAAGGAAAGTGAAGGGTAAGCTGGCCATCGAGATTTGGTCTAGTTCAAGAACTATCCCACCTTTGATGCAAAGTGGATGGAGGAGGACTTAGCGGATTCTCCTAAGTTACTAGAGCTATACCTTGAGGCTTTCGGTTTAGCACAGTCTATTCCTCAAGTGCACGTCGATTCAACAAGTTGAATCTGGTGCGGTGCGTGCTACACAAGAGAGGAGCCACTCCACTCCTGTGTCATAGTGGAATGAATTCACTAATTTCTCTGTTAAAGGCTTGGACACTCCAAGCGAGAAATCAATAGCAACACATGAATAGAAACTGTTAAATCACTGAACTTAAATAGAGAAGGAGAGTCGACACGGCACGGCGGAGTTTCGAGCCAAGAGGCACTTGCCCCAAAGACTAGCGCCTCTTCCGGTATTTCTCTATTATTATGCTCACAAAGTACAACTCCGAGTGTCCAACTCTCCCTGAGACTCTGCATCCAAATGCTGTAACAAACTTGGACACCCCAAGTCTAGAATCAGTCGCGACACAAGAGAGAGATTTACTTCAAACACTTCACAAAATTCAATCACGATTCAATTGAGTCGACATGGCCCGACGTAGTCCCGTGCCCAGAGAGATTGGCCCCAAACACTGGCGCCCCTTTCGGTATTTCTTTTTGTATTAACAAAATTAAGCAAGTACAATTGCCCTGGGCTCTCCTCTGCCCATCGGCTCGTCGGCTCTATATGAGCCGGAGGGAGCCAAGGGTCTTATTTAAAGGCCTTGGAAAAGCTATTTACATGAAAAGCTTCAATTCAAAAAGCATTTGGTGCCAAAAGCTGCCGTCCAAAACAGCGAGCGCAAATTGCGGAATTTCGTACAGCATGCCACGTCAACAACTTCAACGCATTTTAATGCCTTTGTGTCCCTTTGGCCCCTCGGTAGTTGCCCATAAGTTGGAACAACTTATTAGTTGGCCATGCCACATCATCAGTTTGTGACATACCCCCCTCTTGAAAGAATGGTAATCGCCCTCGATTACGCCTGCAAAACAGGCAGAGGCCATAAACCAGTTCAGTAGACACTGACTCTAAGTACCGACGCACTAGACCAACACAAATATAGCACTTGCACATAGACGACACAGTCAGTGCAAATCCACATCAGATCAATCACATAAAAATTGATTCCAAATCTAAGACCATGATTCTTGGCAACGTATTTAGCAATCGCATCTAGGTCTATCCCAGACCTCACTAATGTCGGATTAGCTAATTCTTACTGCGATCATGTCTATAGATTTTCAAGACCGAAATGTTGCAATCATTTTGTCTTTCAATTCCTGCACCCAAACAAATTACATGAGAGTATACACATCATTCAGGTTCAATTTCGGGAATTCCCATTTTCATCATTCATAACGTCATGTAGCAGAATATTGTCCCTGAAATCCAAAGAGAAATCGGTGACTCTATTCCATCCAGATAATCTGTGACAAAGGAGCAGAGTGACTCCCCTCTTGTGCAGTCCCGTCTCCACCGGGTTCAACCCTACTAATCCATGGGATCTCTCGGAGTAGACGCAGCTAAACCGAAAGCCTCAAGGTAAAGTTCCAAAATCTGAGGAGTATCTTGAGATTGACATTGTGCACAAGATTGAGATTATGATTGAGATTGAGATAGGTCGGGGGTTGGTCGGGAGGTTATGAAACGAGCTATGTTCGTCTTGTAATTATTATCCTACATCCATACAGATTCTTTATTTCATCTATTTATTCTATGTACTCTATATTTTCCATTTATCAATGTACTTTGTTCTCCCATGTCGCATCACAAGGGAGGTTTGACACGAGCTACACTCTTCTTGTACTGATTATTCTGCATCAACACAACTTTACTATTTCATGTGCATTGGCAAATTTTTAAAAAAGAATCGCATATATGATGATTTATTATCTCTATAGCTATCTGTAAAATGGTTCAATTTGAGGAGTGAGACCAAGGCACTACTGCTCCTTGTCGTACGTGTTCTCTTGGATTTTGGGGTGCAGTTCTAAAGTAAACTTCAGGAAGCATTGAAAAGCTCGAAAAAAAAATACAAAAAGCATCAAAAGACAATATAGCTAAATATAGCCCTGGGTCCCCTCGATATATATACCATCTTGTGTGCATATTCTACACACCTTGTGATTGCATTTTCTGTGTATCGTCTTTATGTTCTCCTCTTTCTTTGTGTTCTCAGTAGGATATCAGAGCATGGTTGCTTTTTCTTCACAAAAATAGAATGTTTTTGGTCTCCAACGCCCTCGCGTAACGCGCACTGTAAAAATTTGCTATTCAGCAAAATATAAAATTGTCATAACTTTCTGTTCGAAACTCAGATTTGAGAGTAGAAAGGAAGCCTACAACTTTATAGATGGATTTTCAAGCTATAACCAACTCACATCAAGCTAGAGGATCAACACCTGCTCCTCCGTCCACTTTGCATCCAATTTCGGATAGTTCTTAAATTTCACTAAGAATCGCCGAATCACTTTACCTTTTACTTTTCTTTGCTTATCCACAAAGTCAGGATCTGTGGCATACTGGTCAACCATATCCTTAAAGCTTTTGTGATAAATTGCGAAAATAGCGAGAACTAAGGGCTTCCGAGATAATGCGTCTGCCATTAAATTTTGTTGACCTTGAACATGGACAATCTGGAAGTGAAACTGCGACAAGATGGTAGCCCATCGCAATTGCTTTTCCGAAAGCTGCTTCTGTGACAAGAAGTAGCATAGACTCTGATGATCTGTAAAAACTGTGAAATCGGCTCCGAGTAAATAGTGTCGCCACTGTGTAAGAGCATGGATCACTGCCAATAGCTCTTTCTCATATATCTGTGTTACCAATTCGGGCCGTGAAAACATCCTGCTTTCATAAGCAATCACATGGCCGTCTTGCATCAAGACCACTCCCAGACTACCACCACAAGCATCACAATAAACTTCGCCTCAGAAGCACTATCATCTGATTCCCTTTCTTCTCTAGAATCATTTGATGAACTTGCATTTGGTTCCCTTGGTTCGTTGGAACCCTCGGATACACTATCAGTTGATCCCCTTTCTTCTCCGGAATCCTCTGATAAACTTGCATTTGATCCCCCTGATTCATTCTCTTCACTGAAAGCATACCGGTCCCACAAAAGAGCAGACAAAGCTTAATTTGAGGTATCTTCGCCCTCCAACCCGTACTTATTAGCCACTCGCACCCTTACTTCATCGCGCATCGGGCGCGCTCTCGTCTTCATCGCTCATGTCTTACAGGGCATAAGCCATAAAGATCACTTACAAGAGAAGGATCCCAGATTTGTTTCGAGCTGCTGTTTTTCTCAGAGGAAGTGCCATGCAAATGTTGATAGCTACCAAGCAGCATACTCCAAGTACTTGGCAAGCTTTCAAGAAAAATTTTCCCGAAGTTATATGGTTTCTGATATCTTCCTTCAGAGTGCAACTTCTGGCAGAGTGGGTTATCCTGAAATGCTTGCCATGGACATCCTAGCAGATTATAGCTTGAAATTTCTCGATATCTCTTAGTAGATGTCTCTTCTTGAATTGATAACCTTGGAGGTTCGGTACGATTGTTATGTCTTGGGACTACCATCGCCGCCAGACGAACACTGTCTGTCCAAGAGCTGATGGACCATGCTGTGGTTGTCTACGACCTTATGGAAGGAACCTAACCCTAATTTTTTATGTAGGTTTCAGGATGGAAAGCCAGTCGACTTTTCGAGCTCGACTGATGAAATGCCTTTTAAGTTTGAAATCTGTTTGAGAATTGTTTGGTGATCCTCTTTGGAATTTGTTTGAAATGGATGGTATATGTTTTGAACCTATCTTGGTACCGATTTGAATTGTTTGACTCGAGTTTTAATACTGCTTTCAATGATTGGTGATTTTACTCCCGGGTGGAGAAGTAAGAAATACTGTTTTGGTATTTTTTGAACCTCAGAACGACGCAGGCCGATGCTTGGGGAGCGTTTCGTTGTATGTTTGAAAACCTCTGAACGACGCAAGCCGATGTCTAGGGAGAGTTTGGTTGCATGCTTGTAAAATAATTGTTGTTGTGACTGCCGGCCCGGACCTGGATGGTTATGCGGGAGGAGTATTAAGAAGTTTGAGCAGTGGTTACTCTCAACACCTCCAAACGACGCAGGCTGCGGTCTGGGGGGGCGTTTGGTTGTAAAAGGCCTCTATATCTCCCGGCCCGCACCTTTTTAGGTTATGCGGGAGGAGTGATGAGGGAGTCGTCGAATATCTCCCGGCCCGCACCTTGTTAGGTTATGCGGGAGGAGTATTCATCGGCGACTTTATGTTTCTATGTCTTGTAACATGCATATGTGAGCATTTGTGTTGCATTGTGATGTGCCAATTACTGAATATTCCTAATTGGATGAGATTGCCTAGGTATGTAAATTTTTAGTGCATCAAGACACCCGTGGAAGATCAGTACGGTCTAGGTGTGATGGCTAATTTTACTACGCCAAAATATCAAGAGTTCCGATCTGGATGAAAGGAGAAGCTAACTCCTTGATCGAAAGAGCAAAAAGGAGAGATAACTCCTTGATCAAAATAGCCAAGAGGAGAAGCTAACTCCTTGATCAAAACAACAGAAAGGAGAAGCTAACTCCTTAATAAAAAGAGCAAACTGATTGTCCCTCGGAATGTCCCTCGAAAATTTTTGAGCTAACTTGAGTTGTTTTGCAGATATGCTATAATCACTCTCTTTCAAGAAGGGGAGATGTAACAAACTGCTGACGTGTCAAAGCCCTGAAGAAGGGAGCCAACTTGCAGATGTCGGCCGAGGGGCCTAAACCCTAAGAAGAACAAGTAACAGAAGAAGAAGTCCTACCAACTTATGGTGACCCCGTTCGATGGGGCCCCAAGTGACAAAGGATTAAAATAAAGCAAGACCTGCACACACACACATAAACTGATGACGTGGCAGAATTTCGAAAATTGCGCTGACATAATGACATGGCAAGCTTTACGGATTTTCACATTTTGCGTTGATTGATGACGTGGCAGGCTGTAAGGATTTCCGTGACTTATGCTGGCAGCTTTTTGGCTTTGCTTTTGGACCAGATGCTTTTAAGTTTGAAGGCTTTTTACTATAAACTGCTTTTTAGGCCAAGGGCCTTTAAATATGAGGTTAGGGCTCATTCTATGGCATGCTTCTTGGAGAAGGTGCAGAGTCTGGAGTACCGGCTTGTATTGTGTTGATGCAATATAAAGAAATACCGAAAGGGGAGCCAAGGTTTGGGGCCAATACTCTCTGGGTGGAATTCCGCCACTCCGTGTCGCGTGTCGTGTCTCTCTCAGTTCAGTTGTTATTGAAGTGCTAAAAGTCTGTTCAGTCTGTTCTTTTCTATTGGCACGTGGTGCCCATCTTGTGACAAATTCTTTGAATTTGGTGGCTTATATGCATACACAGTGTCTGCTGATAGGGCACAGTTGTGGAGTGTCGTCTCTTCATATTCTTGGCATTCCAATGCATTTCTCTGTGGGGATTTTAATAATGCTCCAAATTTCGCGAACAATACTATTAGGCACTGTCCATGCTTCATGTGGAACGCCAATCATGGGATCATTTTATGTTGGCTTGTCATGGATTGGATCTATGACCCTTTCTTCATGCGGATACCCAGGATTCACATTCCAACATAATGCTCAATCTATATATCGCGCTCAACTGGATTGCTGGTATCTTTTTAATATGCAACAGTATGATGACTTTGTATGTGATATGAGAATTGATTATACCCTATTCATCCTCCCATTTGCTTGAAACTGCACTTTGGCTCCTTTCCTGTTGATGACTCTCTCCACAGGAAGCGACTTTTGCATGTCAATAATGCTTATCTTAAGCATGACCTTTTTCGCTCTATGATTGCGGACATCATCCCGCCTTTGACTTCTAAGATGCATGTTGATATGCAGATAGCTTGGTTTTGATTTGTTACGCGCGTTCAATGTGTCATCCAAGATTATGGTAGGTCTTATTTGTCGCAATTGAGAGACCAAGTTATGTAGGCAAAAGATACTCGTCAAAGGTTGATGCACTTGGCCAACACTTCCTCTCTCATTGAGACTAGGATGACTGAGTTACTATCCACTCACACTATGTTACGACATAATGATGAGAGGAAATTGGCCAAATGGCAAACTCGCGCTCGCCAACAGGCTTTTACGGATAAAGGTTGTGCTTCGGTTGGAATAGCCAAAGCTAGACCAAAAGCATCAAGGTAAAGTTCTAAATCTGAGGGGTATCTGCTAGGTCCTCCTCCTCCATCCACTTCGCATTCAATGTCGGATAGTTCTTGACTAAGAATTGCCGTTCACTTTACCTCTCTTTCCTTTCTTGGTGAGCCTGTATCTGTTTCAAAACGAGTATCTCCTCGCTCTCTTCCGCTTCAGGTTGCTCCTCAGGCTCCCTGTCGACTGGCACCTCACCCTTGAAATTTTTCAACAGACTCACGTGAAAAGCATTGTGAATCTTCCAAGTTTTTGGCAACTTCAGTCTGAAGGATACATCATTTATCTTCTCTTGAATCTGGAAAGGGCCATAGTATCTTAGCTTTGGAAAAAGCTGCTCCTTTCCTTTTCATTTCCATAGGCTTGCCTTCTCAAACCGTAAGAGCATCCAATCATCTTCCTTCAACTACAAGTCGTGTCAAATCTTGTTGGCTGCTCTCTTATGCCGTGCTTGAAACTTCTCAAGAGACTTTTGCACCTTGGCAAAAGCAGTATCCAGATCTAGATCATACTGATCTGATTCAAAAATCTTATCTTGGGTCTAGAGAATTCTCTGATCTACCAACTGATTCCCTTTTTCCATTCTTTCCTTGTGCCCTAGGACCTATGAGTAGTGTCTTTCGCTTCCCTTGTCCATTGGCATGTCGGTCTCAATCATCAGAACCCTAAGACGCATTATCATCTGATCCCCTTTCTCTAGATTCCCTTGATGAATTTACATCTGGTTCCCTTAGTTCGTCGGAACCCTATGATTCTCCAGAATCCTGTGATGAGCAGTCATCCGGTTCCCCTAAATAATTATTTTCAATCTGGTAGACTCTTGCCTTGTTGAGGTGGATACTATCATGTCTGTAAGATAAGTCAATGAGTCGGCATGCGTTCCAAATCATTCCTTAGCATGTTGCAGAAGTCTCTGAATAGAGTCAGACTTCTCGTTCAGACAATAGTTGTGAATCTCTTTTGGCAAACTACAACAAAACCGCTCAATCTGGACTTTCAAAGTAATCTTCCGAAACGAAGACACTGGCAAATAAGTATCCCAAAACCTCTCGCAATAGTCATCCAATGTATCGTCCTCAGTCATTTTCAAATGATGCCAAGCCATAATGACATCTGTTGCATATTCATCCGATATCCAAGTTGACGTGAAAATTGTGTTGAATTTTAATCATGTCGCAAGTGCTTCTCTACGTAACAACAGAGTAGACCACCATGTCTGTACAATTCCCTTCAAGTAGGATGTCGTCTTTCGCACCCTGGAATGTTCTAAGAACGGTCCTCTAGAGAAGACGACGTCAAACTGTCATACAAACTCAAGGGCTCGATGGGTGTCCTGGTAGTCTAAAACCGTCTCAAATCTGACGGCCTGACGCCCTTCCTTGAACTCCTTGGTTTTCTTGATGATCTGGTCACTATCAAAAGAGAACGAACTCTGCTCCTCTAAACGGCTAGATGGTATTTCATGCCTTCTAGACTCTCTTTTTTTTTTCAAAAATTTATTTCAAAAGAATCTTGTCTTTGGTGCTTACAATTGAGGAATCTTCTTAGCATCGCACCCTCAAATACTTCAAATGGCACCTTCCCCGTATGTTGTAGTAGGCAAACTCCACCAAGGGCAAATACTTTTCCCATTAAGTCTTTTGATTCGAAATATAAGACTTCAACAAATCCAATTCGGTTGAATTAACTATCTCAAATTACCCATCTGTCTGCGGGTGAAACGAGGACGAGAACTGCAACTGCGTGCCAATGTTCTCCCAGATTGCCCTCCAAAACAACCTAGTAAACTGGGGATCGTTGTCCAGAGCAATGGACTCGGGCATGCCATATATTCGGAAAATCTGTGAGAAACAGTTTCGCCAAATGATCGGGCTTAATTGTCTTCTTTACCGGAATGAAGTGGATCTGTTTACGCAATCTGTCGATGACTGTCCAAATGCCATCATGCCCACTTTGAGGCTTGGGGAGATGAAAGATAAATTCCATCATCACAATGCTTTCCCAGGGGCGGGTGGGAACGGGTAAAAGCTGTGAGAGTCCGTGTGCCTTATGCTTGTCAAAACTTGACCTTTTAGCATACTAAACAACAGCGAACAAAGTCATCCACATCTTTTTAAGCCTCGGCCAATAGAAGTAACGCTCAAGGTGTTATCTATGTTGCGGTGGCCTGTAAAAGGTGGACAATGGCACTCTGTCAAAACCTTTTTCCTCAAGGGCTCACAACATCGTTTTCCGCACCAAATAGCCATCCCGTATGGAATAGCCTAAAACTGTCTCCCCATCCTATATTCTAATAAAAATATCAACAAAGTCAAGATCCATGGCGTACTGATCAACCATATCCTCAAAGCTTCTGTGATTAATCACGGAAATAGCCAGAACCAAGGGCTTCTGAGACAATGCATCTGCCACTAAATTCTTATGTCCTTGAACATGGACAATCTAGAAGACAAACTATGACAGGAGGGTAGCCCATCGCATCTACTTTTCCAAAAGTTGCTTCTGTGACAAGAAGTAGCGTAAACTCTGATGATTTGTAAAGACTGTGTAATCAACTCTTAAGTAAATAGTGTCGTCACTGAGTAAGAGTATGGATCACTGCCACTAGCTCTTTTTCATAAATTTGTGCAACCATTTCAGGACGTAAAAATATCCTGCTCTCATAAGCAATTACATGGCCTTCTTGCATCAAGACAGCTCCCAATCTACGGCCACAAACATCACAGTAAACTTCAAATGGCTTTTGCAAGTCTGGTAAGGCCAACACAGGTCTATTAGTCAACTTTTCTTTGAGTGTCTCAAAGGTTGGAATCTCTATCGGTCCCCAAGTAAAAAGGATATACCTTCATAAGTTCAAAAAAAGTCTGAACTCACAAATTGTAAGAGGGAATAAAGCACTCACAAAACTATAAAAGCAAGGGACACAAGAAAAGAAAAGAGAAAAAAAACTAAATCACTTTATTTTCTACGAAACAAAACATTATTAACTTAAAATTTTTAAAGAAAAGGCCGCAGCTTACTTGGCTAAACCTTAAAACAAGTACTCAACTTTAAACAAAAAAGGATAAGGCATCTTAAAAACTTAATCTTAGAAATCAAACTTCACACAACAACTTCTGAAGGAACAAATTCTTAATTCCTAACCCAAGCTAAATACAAAATTGTAAAATGAATACTACTACAAACCTACGAAAAAGAGGCTGCAAATAACCAAAGAAGGACAAAGATACAAACTTGACAATATGTGACCTCAACTTCGCTGCTTGTCCAGACAGGAAGAATGAGATTATCACCCTTATCATGCATAGCTTGGACAACAGCTATGACATCCCTACTCACGTCGTCAGTGTCCAAGAGTAGGTGCAAGTTTGTATAGAGGTCATTCATGCTTTGAACATACTCTACAAAACCAACAAGCTGAGTTTCTATCACCCTTTGGAGGTGATGGGCATACTCAGCCATGATAAAGGCTAGCATTTGTCAAGCTAGAGTAAAAATACTAGAAGCGCTAGAGATCAAAACAACACAATAGTGTGTTACTAAGTCAAACAATAAGTAGGCTTTTAAGCTCCCCACTTTTATTAAATTTATTACTGATTATCCTGAACATTCCAAAGGAAGAAACATTAAAAATAAACTCACTACGATGCAAAAATGAACAAACGTTTTTCATGATTCTTTTGAATGAGTATCCTTCCTCAACGAGTAAAGAAATAAGATGGCACGATTGAACAACAAAAGCAGATTTACTAGAAGAATGACAAGAAAATCTAAATAATTGAGAGCAAATGACTCTGTACTTAGCTAAAAGAGAAATGTTCGAAGAAATGTGAGGCATATGGATGATATTTAGATTGGCATATTCTGGTTCAAGGCGCTTATCATAGATATCTACTTCTAATCCCAAGGGAGTCTGAAAAATCTTAAGGTCTAAAAAGGCACAACAATCGCTATTTGTGGTATAGTTAAGTTCACAAAACTCCTTAGGATAAATTCCTCCACCTACAAAACTCGGATTCAAGTACATAAAATCTCGAAAAGTAGGAACGTCGAGAACAAAAAGGTCATCTACAAAGCGTCTTACATTGCATAACTTGTGCAAAAATATTAGGCAAGTGTTAGCAAGGACAAGACGCTCCATAAAATCAAACTCATAAGTCAAAAAATAGAAATTAGCAAGAAAAACAACACAATTGGTGCCCATAGGGATACCAATTGTTTACTTGAAAAGAGAGTCACCGACGGTTATATATATAAATCATCCAAAAGAAAATCTAGCCAAGATATGATGTCAAAGTCATCTACAATCCTAGTGAACCTCTTTCTAAACAATTGGTGCCCATAGGGATACCAATTGTTTGCTTGCAAAGGACAAGACGCTCCATAAAATCAAACTCATAAGTACAAAGGAGCTCCTTTGTAAATCAGCATATGCAAAGGAGAAGCTATCTTTGCAAATTTCCGAATGAGCCACCGATAATATGAGCACAAGCCTAGATAAGCTTCGAACCTCATGAACATTCTTCAAATCAAGCTAATAACGAATAGTCTCAAGTTTGGCTGGGTCCATCTTCACCCCTACTGTTGAGACGATATGTCCCAAGAAGTATATCTTTTCTCTCTATTTCGCATTTATAACCAATTTATGCTTCCACAATGCTTGTAAAACTCTCTGAAAATCCCACAAGTCGTCCTAAAAGTTGTCTTGTAGACGTCTCCAAGAGCAATTCAGATCTGATGATAACCACTCTTCATATCAATTTGGCAAGTAGAACCCTGAAGTCTGTCGAGTATATCATCGATCCTCGTAATGTGGAAATCTGTTCTAGTTCATTGTTTCTTTATTTTGGCCTCGGCTAACTCTGTAAGGTGGTCAGTTCGGTGGTGTACTACCAGGAATCAATCATGTGATCTTTAGGACATGAAGAAGGCAACTCGCCTGGTACGCCCTCAAAGAAACAATCAGCCTTAGCTTGCAAAAAATCTTGTCTTTTCTTTTTGAGGTCAAACATATTCGACCTTTCAGTTTTTATTTTTATTTTTTTCATCAAGTACAATCTCTTTGCCCTTCTCATTCGTTAAAGTCACTTTCTTAGCCTGATAGTCAACCACAGCGTTGTTCTTGTGGTACCAAGGGATTCCTAGGAGGACATCACACCCTTCCAAAGGCATGATATAAAAGTTCTCGTGCCGTAAATACCCCTGACAATGCAAACGAAGTTTGCCAATGACACGTGTAATGGCAACATCCCGTCCGGGTGCCACTAGAACTGCATCCACCTGTGGCCTTAGCCTATCGAGCGTAATTCCAAGTCGAGCTGCCAATGAAGTTCGCCTTGGCTCCTCCATCAAAGAAAATGAGGGCTTCCTGATCTTTCACTTTGCCCCATGTGCGACAAAGTTTTGTGCTTTCGTTCATCTGATTCGGGTGGTCCCCACGCAATGTGGTACCAATCCTGCTTTCATCTTTCCTTTTTTGCGCTCGATTGCTGCTCTGTAACTTTCTCGCTTATCTTCTAGTGGTCCTCTGGTTTGTCTTCTCTTCAAGAGTTCTGTTTGGCTCTTCCTGTGAGCATAGGTTCCGCTTTTCTACACTCGTCTATCCTTTCAACTTTCCTCCGAACCTGAGAGGAGAATCAATGGCCTCACGTCATCTACAGTAAATCTCATCAATTGGGTAATTCTTCAGGTGTTTCGCAAGTTTCGGGCCTTTGGAGTACTTGATCAATCTTTTCACACATGTGTCAACTGCAACTGACATTTGTACTCCGCTCTGGCAAAATTTTCCACCAAGAATCTGTCCAAATCTTCATTCTTTTCTTCAATTTCCGCACCAGATTTTAACTTTACTTTGCCTTTTGCTAAGAAGTGTTATCTCTGTCAAAATCTCCACGAGAACCCATGTGTAATCTGGGATTCTTTATGGCTTATGCCCTATAGAACAAAGCAATGAAGACGGGAGCGCGCCCGATGCGCGATGACATAAGGGTGGGAGTGGCTAATAAGTCCAAGGTCGGGCCACGAAGATTCTTCACTAACAATTTCCAAAATTGTGCCCAAGTGGCCTGTCTGCTCTTTGATAGGACCGGTATGATTTGAGAAAAGCACACGCCTGATGTTCTTCTACCACTGTCACGGGCTTAGTCACTCCAAGCGAGAAAAGCACACGCCTGATAATCTGATACCACTATCACGGGCTTGGTCACTCGCTTGGTCACTCCAAGCGAGAAATCAATAGCAACACACGAACAGAAACTTCATAATTACTGAACTTTAATATACCACGTCAGCAGCCAGCGTGAAACGCGAGCGCATTTTACGGGATTCCATATTGTTGCCACGTGGCCTATTCGTACAGTCTATCAGCGCATTTTACGGGGGAGGGTGTGTGTCACGTCATCATTTTGTGACAGAGGCCCCTTTTACCTCCCACACGAGAAGCTTGCCAAGCACGTCAATTGTTTCTATCGCATGTTACTCCCATTCTTTCGATGCAGCACACTCAAGACTTAGACTTGTTTTCACTGAGTCGGAATTGTATGCCAGCTTGCTTGACTTGAGTCGTTGGAAAGCTCCTGGTGGGATGGTCTTAATGTGGAATTTTTCTTGTCATTTTGGGATGACCTAAAGTTACCATTGTTGATAATGATGAATACGGCCTAGGAGCAGCAGGAACTGCCCTCCTCTTGGCAAGAAGGCCTACTCAAGTTGATACTCAAGCATGCGCTATGTGAAGGTTCTCTCATTGAAGGCCAATTACGCTCATGCCTATGGTATATAAATTGATGGCTAAAATGCTTGTAAATCGACTAAAGTGCTTTCTGTATGACGGCTTACATCAATCTCAATATGGTTGCATTCCACGCCATTGATGGATTCCGGATTCTCCTCAGTTAGTGCATCTCAGAGCTAGACAGTCCTATGGAGAACCACTTCCATAACGCCGATGCAAGTATTATAGCAGTTCAAAGCTTATCTGAGTGGAAGCTTAAGGAATTGAGCTCATCGGAAGCTTTCTTCTCCAAGATAAACCTATTTTTAAGCTTAAAGGTGACCCTCATGCAGGACAGTCTTCAATTGGTCTTGGTGAAGGGCCTTCCATTTGATGCAGTGGGTTGGGATTCATTGTGTTACTTAGGCCAACATAGCCTTGGAGTATGAAGGAATGGGCACAATGATCAGTATCTTGTGAAAAGCCTCAATCTGAGCATCAATTTCAACATCCATATCCATTGTTCGTGTCCGATCTTCTTGCAAACATGACTAAAGGTCAGATGTCATTTACATTATGCGAAACGGGAGCTACAATGGCATGCTCTATGGGCATTGGCACTGCTTGGGATGGAGCTGATAAAGTAGGCTTGATGAGCCCGTCCGAGTTAGGTGCCAGCAATGGTGAGATCAAAGCTTAGCGGCTACGGTGTACGAGAAACTCAAGAGGCATTGGATGTTCTGGTGGGAGCCCGCCCTTGGATGGGTGTTTTTTTTAAGAATATGGATTTAAAATTAATAATAAACGAAATTCTTCGTAAAGCTTGCAAAGTGTGGCGCGCACGTGGGCCGCCGCCAACAGGGAAAGCAATGTGTGTGTGTGAAGGCGAGGGCGCCGTGCAAAGCATGGAGGCCATGTTGGGGGCCTTCTCAAGGCTCCCACTTGCAGAAGCCTATAAAAGGAGGGCACGGGATCTCAGAAAAAAAAAACGATGCAAGAGCCTGCGAAAACCAAAGAAAGAGAGAGAGCTAGCCTGTCGATGCTCACACCCTGCTACTGCAGAGGAGTGGGAGGTCCTTCTTGTATGGGAGAGAGGGCGACGGCGGCTAGCATCAAGCAGGGGTTGCGCTAGCATGGGGTTAAGCTTCAGATGGGCGTAACTATCAAGGAAAATCTGCAAGCCAAGGTAAAGAAAGGGTATCATATTGGATTTGGAGCTTGTCGTCAATACTGAAGGCTTCTCCCAGTGTTGCATGAGAAAAGTTTGCCATGTTAGGAAAATGGCACGAGGGCACTCAGAGAGAATGGCGCACGGGAGCTGCAGAGCCGAGGAGAACCAGAGAGAAGGAAAGGCATCATCATGTGTACAAAGGCTGGCCATGTAGAGTGAGCACGTCAAGGGGCAGGTTCAGTCGAGGCTGAGAAGAGGCTCTCAAAGCACCAAAGGGAAGACAGAGTGCCGCCATGCTACATCTGGACTGTAGGAGGGGAGGTGAGTAGATGAGCTCGGCCATGAGCAAGGGGAGGGCCTTGAGAGGGCTACGGAGGTCCTGCACGGTGAAGGCTGAGGTCTGAGAGCCCTAGAGTAACTACAGAGCAGCGCCGAGGGCTAGTACATTGCTCATGAGCTCAAGCAAAGAGACTTCCGAGCCAGGAGAAGGCGTTGTCTGAGTGCGCCAGGTCAAGTAGGAGGAGAGCGGCCAAGGAGGAGCGCACGGAGCTCACGCCGTGAGCATTAGAACAGGCCAAGAGCTTCAGATAAAAAGGTGGTACTGGTGGTGCCAATGTGTGGAAGGAAGCCACTACAGAAGTGAAAGAACCACTAGAGCTTGGGGTAACAAGAGGTAGTTGCATGGGCTAAGGATAGCCAATTGAAGAGGGAGGAAGGGCCAGTCGAGTGTAGGACTCAAGAAGAAGGACGCAAGGGTGCTCCAAAAGCTCGCATATGATAGATGCCATCATTATATCTAGTTCTTTTTGTGATTTATAGTTTTGTTTGGCTCAACCTTAATCTTATATATACCTAGATGAATCCAGGATATACCCAGATTCAACCTTAATCTTGTCCGCTGCTCGTCTCAAGCGGTTCATCTCTGCTAGCGTTGGCTCAGGACTGTGTGTGTGTGTGTGTGTGTGTGTGTGAGAGAGAGAGAGAGAGAGAGAGAGAGAGAGAGAGAGACTTTCAAGCACCCTGGTGGTCTGGGTGTTGTTGTTCCGAGCCCCATCACCGTCAAATTATTGATAACCTGGACAACGTCATCATTGGCATGGAATATGCGAAATACACTTGGCAAGATGTATTGATCATGCACGTTGACATTGAAAAGTCTTTGATACTGTTCTTTGGGACTACATTGCAGACACCATGCGACAGTTGACTTTTGGGGCCTAAGCTCTCCCATGTGGTGTTTTTCTTATACGCACAGTTCTTCGGCACGTTTGTTAGATTGATTTCTTACAGACTATTGGCCTCTGGGAAGGTCCGTCAAGCAAGAATGTCCTCTCTGTGCTTTGCTTTATGCAATCACCACTCACCCGCTGCTTATGTTTTTGGATTTCTTGACTTCCATTGGTAGATTGCATGGCCTAGCATTACCATCTGGGCAATACTTTGTTGGCCAGGCTTATGCAAATGACTCTTTATTTATGCCTCTCAATCACTATGATGATGTGGAGCAAATTATGCATACTCTTCACTTGTTTGGATTGGCGGCAGGCCTAAAAGTTATTTTTGTAAATCTAAGCTGCTTCCTTTGGATGAGTTTGATTGGCATAAGATATTATGGCCAGGGGAGGTTGTTACTCCACACATCATAGTTCGCCATTTGGGTTATCCGCTCGCTTGAAATGCATCAGCTGCATAGAAAATGGATTGGGTTCTCCAACGTCTGCATTTCAAGTTAAATTATTGGAAATTGTCCACTTGGCCACTACATGTGCGACTCAGGATTCTCCAATGCCCTCTCATGGCTTATCTGCAGTTTTACTTACCTTTGTTATCTTGGTCTTGGTTGTGCTTGCAATCCCTCATGTCTGGTATTTTGAAGCATTTTTGGCGCACCTCATCTCACAGAACGGATCTCCGGTTGTTATCTATGGACAAATTGTGTTCTCCCAAGCGCCTTGGAGGGCTGAATATTTTAAATTTGTGAAGTCATGTTTTGGCTTGGAAAGCTACCCTATTGTCGGTCTTGGTGGAACAACGACAACCTTAAACACTTATGGTATCACATTTGTGTGCGCATATTGTCACACCATCCTTTGGTCATCGGCAGCCAACATATTGGGAGGTCATTTTTGGCAAGCTTGAAGGGCACATTGTAACAAACTGCTGATGTGTCAAAGCCTAAAGAATGGAGCCAACTTACAGATGTGGCCGAGGAGCCTAAACGGTCACAAAGTGATGACGTGGCTGCCCGAGAGCAAAAACCCTAACCCTAACTTCTACCAGAATTCCTAATTGCTGAAACCCTAATTCTGGAAACCCTAACCCTAAAAACTGCAAACCCTAATTCTGAAAACCCTAACCCTAAAACCTACAAACCCTAATTCTGAAAACCCTAACCCTAAAACCTGCAAACCCTAATTCTGGAAACCCTAACCCTAAAACCTGCAAACCCTAATTCTGAAAACCCTACCCTAAAACTGCACAACTCCTAACCCTAAGGGCAGCAAGGAGATTTTCGAAAATTGCACTGGTTGATGACGTGGCAGGTTGTACGGATTTCCGTGATTTACACTGGTAGCTTTTTGGCTTTGCTTTTGGACAAGAAGATTTTGAGTTTTAAAGGCTTTTTACTGTAACTGCTTTTCAAGCCAAGGGCCTTTAAATGTGAGGCTAGGGCTCATTCTCTGGAATGCTTCCTGGAGAAGGTGCAGAGTCTAGAGTACCGACTTGTACTTTGATGATGCAATATAAAGAAATACCGAAAGGGGCACCAAGGTTTGGGGCCAATACTCTCTGGGGTGGAATTCCGCCACTCCATGTCGCATGTTGTCTCTCTCTCTCTTTCAGTTCAGTTGTTATTGAAGTGCTAAAAGTCTGTTCAGTCTGTTCTTTTCTATTGGCACGTGGTGCCCACCTTGTGACAGTGGTATCAGAGCATCGCGCGTGTGCTTTTCTGAAAGCATACCGGTCCTACAAAAGAGGAGACAGACTTTTGGAATTTATTCGAGGTATCTTCGGCCTCCAACCCGGACTTATTAACCACTCCCACCCTTACTTCATCGCGCATCGGGCACGCTCCCGTCTTCACTGCTCGTGTCTTACAGGGCATAAGCCATTAATCACTTGCAAAAGAAGGATATCCCACATTTGTTTCGAGTCACTGTTTTTCTCAAAAGCAGTGCCATGCAGATGTTGATGTCTATAGCTACCAAGCCGCACACTTCCAAGGACTTGGCAAGCTTTCAAGAAATTTTTGCCCGAAGTTATATGGTTTCTGACATTTTCCTTCAGAGTGCAACTTCTGGCAGAGTGGGGTATCCTGAAATGCTTGCCATGGAAACCCTAGCAGATTATATCTTGAAATTTCTCGACATCTCTCAGTAGATGTCTCTTCAGGAGCAGATGACCTTGGAGGGTTTAGTGCGATTGCTATCTTGGGACTACCATCGCCGCCAAAGCAACACTGTTTGTCCAAAAGCTGACGGACCATGCTGTGATCGACTACGGCCTCATGGTAGGAACATAACCCTAATTTTTGGTGCAGGTTTCAAGATGGAAAGTCAGTCGATTTTTCGAGCTCGACTCATGTCAAGGTTGCTTTTTAAGTTTGAGTTCTATTTGATCTTGTTTGGTGATCCTGTTTGGAATTTGTTTGAAATGTATGGTATCTGTTTTGAACCTGTTTTGATGCCGATTTGAATTGTTTGACTCTGGTTTGATACTGGTTTCAATGATTGGTGATTTTACTCCCGGGTGGAGAAGTGAGAAATTATGTTTGAGAATGCTTGTTCATACTCATGGCCCGGACCCTTGTGGTTATTTGCGGGGGGAGTATTGAATGATTGAGAAGAGTTGTTTTTTATTTACTCATGGCCCGGACCCCTGTGGTTATTTACGGGGGGAGTATTGTTGTTGTGACTCCCGGCCCCGACCTGGATGGTTATGCGGGAGGAGTATTAAGAAGTCTGAGTAGTGGTTACTCTCAGCAACTCCAAACGACGCAGGCTGCGGTCTGGGGGGCGTTTGGTTGTAAAAGGCCTCTATATTTCATGACCCGGACCTTTTTAGATTATTTGCGGGAGGAGTGATGAGGGAGTCGTTGAACAGCTCATGGCTCGGACCTAGATGGTTATTTGCGGGGGGAGTGTTCATCGGCGGCTTTATGTTTCTATGTCTTGTAACATGCATATGTAAGCATTTGTGTTGCATTGTGATGTGCCAACTACCGAATATTCCTAATTGGATGAGATTGCCTGGGTATGTAATTTTAGTGCATCAAGATACCCGTGGAAGATCAGTACGGTCTAAATGTGATGGCTAATTTTACTACGCCGAAATATCAAGAGTTCCGATCTGGACGAAAGGAGAAGTTAACTCCTTGATCAAAAAACCAGAAAGGAGAAGCTAACTCCTTGATCAAATCAGCCGAAAGGAGAAGCTAACTCCTTGATCAAAAGAGCAGAAAGGAGAAGCTAACTCCTTGATCAAAAGAGCAAATTGATTGTCCCTCGGAATGACCCTCAGAAATTTTTGAGCTAACTTGAGTTGTTTTGCAGATATGTTGTAATCACGGACAATTACTCTCTTTCAAAAAGGGGAGATGTAACAAACTGCTGATGTGTCAAAGCCTAAAGAATGGAGCCAACTTACAGATGTGGCCGAGGGGCCTAAACGGTCACAAAGTGATGACGTGGCTGTCCGAGAGCAGAAACCCTAACCCTAATTTCTACCAGAAACCCTAACTACTGAAACCCTAATTCTGAAAATCCTAACCCTAAAAACTGCAAACCCTAATTCTGAAAATCCTAACCCTAAAACCTGCAAACCCTAATTCTGGAAACCCTAACCCTAAAACCTGCAAACCCTAATTCTGAAAACCCTGACCCTAAAACTGCAGAAACCCTAACCCTAAGGGCAACAGGGAGATTTCCAAAAATTGCATTGGCTGATGACGTGGCAGGCTGTACGGATTTCCGTGATTTACGCTGGCAGCTTTTTGGCTTTGCTTTTGGACCAGAAGCTTTTGAGTTTTAAAGGCTTTTTACTGTAACTGCTTTTCAGGCCAAGGGCCTTTAAATGTGAGGCTAGGGCTCATTCTATGGCATGCTTCCTGGAGAAGGTGCAGAGTCTGGAGTATAAAGAAATACCGAAAGGGGCGCCAAGGTTTGGGGCCAATACTCTCTGGGGTGGAATTCCGCCACTCCGTGTAGCGTGTTCTCTCTCTCTCTTTCAGTTATTGAAGTGCTAAAAGTCTGTTCAATCTGTTCTTTTCTATTGGCACGTGGTGCCCGCCTTGTGACACACATTCCTGGATGCACAGTTACCCGGAACGGGAAATCGGAACGGGGAACGGCAACATGCATGAAATGCCATTCCCTGTTTCCGCGGATACTCACGTCTGAAACACAAAACGGGAAATTGGGATGGGAACAGGGAACGTGGACCTGAAAATGGCCATTCCCTGTGACTATGCCTGGAAGTCCCTTTCCTTCTTCTCTCATTGTTGATTGAAAGGCTATCACCTTGCATTTGGAATGGCATATCCGACAATCCTCTCTTGGCAATTTCCTTCAATTGGAGAGCCTACATTAACAAGGAGCTTCGTGGTGCTCCACTTTTTGTATCTCTTCTTTTTTGTGGGTTTTCCTCGCTTTGAGGTTTCCCACTTGTAAATTATATCAGCAAGGTTTACACACAAAAAAGTGTGTGTGTGTGTGTGTGTGTGTGTTTGGGATTAACAATGCTTATCTCAATCACGAGGCTTTTCGTGACATGATTTCTGACATTATTCCCCCTCTGCTTGCTCACATGCATCTTGATCTTGATGTTGCCTGGTGTTGCTTTGTTATGAGGGTGCAAAGAGTTATTTATGACTATGGTACGCAGTACATGCAGTGCACTCAGGTGGATGTCAAGGATGCAAAGCAAGCTTGTCAACGACTTCAAGTATTGAATGATTTGCGGCCTTTGTCTGACTCTGAGATGTCAGAGTTGTGTGAAGCTTGCATGTGTATTCAGAATAATGATAAGCAAAAAATTGCTAAATGACAGGCGCCTGACTATCAACAGGCTTTTATGGATAAAAGCTACACTTCGAAGCAATTCTTTAAGCATTTGCATCATACAAGGGTCTCAAGCAATTAAGCGGGTTATGCTTCCCTCGGGTGTTTGGACTTCTTCAAAGCAGGAACTTGATGCCATGGTTTTGCATTATAGCCAAGTGTTTGCTGCTCCCTTCTCAGGCATCTTCAGTTGCTTGCCACACGCGTCAATTGATGCTTTCTTTTGTTCCTCCGATCATTTCCTTGCGAGATGTATGTTGCCTTGAGGAACCGTTCACTACCTCGGAATTGCATAGTGCGTTGCTGGCATTGGGCCGTTGGCGGTCTCCCAGTTGGGATTTTTCCTCTCCTTCTGGGAGGCTCTTGAACGGCCGTTCCTTTTCATGATAAATGCAGCTTGGGAGAAACAAGATCTGCCTCTTTCTTGGAAAGAAGGTTTACTTAAATTGTTGCCTAAGCAAGCGCTTTGCGAGCGATTCTCTCACTGGCGCCCTATTACTTTGATGCTGGTGGTTTACAAGATATTGGCTAAGATGTTGGTGCATCACATTAAGGACCATTTTTTTGCAGGACTCCATCAGGCTCAATATTGGTTCATTCCACGTCGCCAGATTATGGACGATCTGGCTAATGTTATGATTGGCATGGAGTATGCTAAGTACACTCAGCACAATGTGTTGGTTATGCAAGTTGATATTGAAAAGGCCTTTGACACTATACAATGGGACTTCATTGCTGCCACGATGAGGTGCCTAGGATTTGGTCCTAAATTAGCCAATGTGGTTTATCTCTTGTATGCTTGTAGTACGTCTTCGAGGATCCTGGAAGGTGAATTAACAGAATCTTGGCCTCTTGGTTGTTCGGTCAGGCAAGGTTGCCCCCTTAGTGCTTTGTTGTATTCTATTGCCACTCACCCCTTGTTGATTTATCTTGATCACCTGACCTCTATTGAGCGTGTTGAGCGTCTTCATGGTCTACGGCTACCCTCGAGTCCTACCTTCATTAGCCAGGCTTACGCCGATGACTCGTTGTTTATGAATCGTAATCAGCAGCCTGATGTTGAAGTGATTATGGAAGCCTTGGATTTGTTTGGCATTGCGGCTGGACTTAAGAGTCAACTTTTGTAAATCAAAGCTTCTGCCTCTTCGTTCTTGTGATTGGCATAGTCTCTTGTGGCCACGTGAGATTGTTTCTCCAAATGTGATTACTAGGCAATTGGGTTATCCAATTGGATGGAATGTCTCTCTCTCAGAAAGTGGATTGGGTTATGAAAAGTTTGAATGTCAAATTGCATTACTGGAAGTTATCCACTTGGTGTAAGGTGCAGGGGAAGTGAATGTTGAACTTTGCTCAAGATGAGTGCTCCAAATTGTGCTCAAGGGTTCCTTTTACTTATGAAAGAGAGAGCCTTCCGTTCCTTTAATGAGAGAGTGCAAATGATCACAACAAAGTGAATGACACTGTGAATGAAGGTGCTGAGACTGAGAGAGAGAGAGAGAGAGAGAGAGAGAGAGAGAGAGAGAGAGAAGAATACGACACCCTACTCCAAGGGCCCCACTCTCTATGGCGAGAGAGGTCTATGCTATTAATTGCGTACAATGGTCTAGATGCAATGGACTTGCTGACGATGTCAACGGCAATGATGACGACGACGAGACGGGCTGAAATCTGAAAACGCTAGGGACTGGAATCTGCAAATCTGCTATCGGTTGAATTCTGACACTGTGTCGACGAGGAGGGCGATGGCGACGACGTGACGACAATGGCTGAAAACGCAGATGCTGAAATCTGCAAACAACGGGCTGAAACTGAAAACGCTGGCTGATCTGACCGTGCGGCGAGGATCTGTTGTGGGTAGGTGAGATCTGCAAGGTTTGCAACTGATCTTGCGGAGTCTAAGTGCTGAAATCTGGAAACGCTGATGCTAGGGGCTGATCTGTCGTATGGAATCTGCAAAACGCTAGGTGTCTGCAAGACGCAAAAAATGCTAGCCTTGATCTGTTGCAGAAACGCTGGGCTGAAACTGCTGAAAAACGCTAGGCTGATCTGCAACCAAACACTATCTGATCTTGTTGGCTGGAAACAGCTAGGGTATCCTACAGGTCTTGCTGAGGTGCACTGTAAGTTGGTGAACTCCTGCTGCCTTTTCTGCCAGAGAGTGCTAGCGCTAGGTTTCTTATATAGTGTCTTGCAAAATTGCCCTACCCAGTTTCCCAACAAAGTCATTATTAATAATAAGTGAAAAATAACTAAAATAGGAAAAATGGGTTCTATGCATTGTAAAATGCTCATGATGGCTACTGACTGTAATGCTGATGATCATGATGTGTGCAACCAGAGGATATGCAACTACTCTAAGTGCCTGGACATGCACGGCCTGCGCGCACAGGCTCACAAAGGTGCCAGAACACTTCCTAAGCTGACCTGAACCCTAGCCCTGAAGTAGCTTGTCCACATGCACATAGGGTTAGATGTGCACGTGACATCCCCTCCTTTTTAAAGTGAGGTACTCGTACCGAACTGTATAGCGTCGAGGGAGATCGCCAACAACGTCTGGAATCCTGGGAAGGACTCTTCATTGGCCCACTCTAATGCGTGGGTCGTGCGATACTTGAACTTCATAAAGGTCTGCAACGCTTGCTTCTTTGGGCCGCGCCGAAAGCGACACAGTGATCTCTGGGTGCTTCAATGGTCCAACTGTGTCTATGGACGTAGGTCCACCTTCTCAAGAATCTCTATTCTTGAGGAAAATTCCTCCAACACAAAATCATGAACATACCCATTCCATGTAGAGTGACTGGAAAAATATTAGTCTTCCTAAAAGATTGTGTATGCAATGTAGATGAACAAAGTGACGGAGTCCCAAACAGTTCACCAAACACACGCAAAAAGTAAGATCGAGTCTTGACTTTCTGATCTAAATCTATCAACTGTGGCAAATCACAATGAAAATGCCGATACTTGATAGTCAATCTTTCTTGTGCTCTTTCTAAGACTGTGTCATGCAAACTTTTGTTCTTTTCGATAGAAATCCGCATACATCCATGCTCATCCATGAGTGAATCATGTGCATCGTACAATACGGCATGCCTATGAAAAGGGAACACGTAAAGACGGTGACGAAAATATAAGAAACCCTCACAAATGAAACACTCAAACAATGCGTGCTGACAAATCGTGCGAACACACAACACTTCTTGAGTGGGTTCTTTGGACCCGTTTCGAGAGCCAAGATCGGTTCTTCGTGATTGACCGTATCTGCAATGAGGTTAGCTTCACTAGAAAAAGCATCAACTAAACCATCATTCCTTGTGAACAATCTGCAAATCATCATCCTTGTGAATAATCACATATTTATCATGCAAATCATGTGTGTCGTGCGTTGGAGAAGAAAAGACTGAGAGAGTCTCCTTCTCCTTTTTCTTTTCAAGCTTCGCCTGCACATTAGAAATGAGAGGTGAAGAATGAACAACTTCCTGCCCACGAATGACAATGGGAGAGTCACTTTTGGCATTGAAAGTGAAAGTATTGTCTGCCCAATCAATGAGAGGGTTATACTAACAAAACCATCGAATGCCGGGAATCATATCACAGCCTGAAAGAGGAGACACTACAAATTTTCTGCAGAAGGACGCTTGTTGAACAGTGAATAACACATCAAGGCACTCTCGTGTAATGAGAGAGTCCATACCGGGAGCGAAGCCCGACGCCTCGAGATGAGATGTCTTGCTAACCTCCAAGCGGGCTCTTTCGACAAGAGAGTCACCAATCACATCATGTATACTACCAGAATCAAACAAGACCGCCATGTGTTGACCATTCACATGACCATAACACTTCATGAGAGACTCATCAATGAGAGGATCATGAGAAACTTGGGACACATGAGTGTTCTCATTTATGGCATTAACAAAGGATGTGGGTTCTATGGGTTCTGTAGATTCATTAAATTCAATATGAGGACATGTTTTCTTTATATGACCCTTGACGTGACAATGATAACATCGACCTTCCTTAGAATAAATGACTTGTTCTTTTGCCGTTATGTATCCTCCTACAGTTCCTTGTGCAGCTTTTTCATATGGGGTGAGCTTAGGTTTAGCAAGTGTGCTGGCTTTACCCTTGGATTCATTTGGAGAGTTCTTTTCCGAAAGACTATTGGAAGATTGGCTAGAAGAATTACCGTTCTTACCGTTCTGAGGGTTCTGAGAAGTCTGAGAGGTACTTTGAGACGACTTGTTCTCCTTAGGCTTTCCCTTATTGTGCTTCATCTCCTGTGAGAGAGCAATTGCTACCGCCTTGTTGAGATCCGCGGGGTCGAAGACTTCTACATCAAACTTGATATATTCGTCCAACCCAAAATGGAATGCCTCTTTGTGCTCATCATCCGATTTGCGTAATTGAGTGCCGAGCTGCAAAACACGATTAGAGAAAGACTAATGGGCATACCATTTTGCTTGAGACTGCGCCAATCGTCCTTTAACCGTGCTAGGTACTATGGTGGCATAAACCGCGCCTTGAGCTTGTCTTGGAAGTCGGCCCAATTGAAGGAAAGGAGCCCGCCTTCTTCGGCTTCCTCTAGGTGCGCGGTCAATTGTGCCTCTTTCCGTGCGTGGTACCAATTAATGGCATCATCGGCGAAGTACATGGCTGTCGTCAAAACCTTGCTATTTCTTGTCTTCTTAGTTGTCGCAAAATAAGCATTAAATTGATGCAACCAAGAATGAATAACACTAGGATCCATCTTACCGTCATACGTATTGAATGTGATCTTCTATGTGACAAGGTTGTTGGAGTGCGAGTCTCTGCTTGTGCTACTTGATGAACTACCAATATCTTTGACCGGCTCGGGTTTCGAGGTAAGTGCCTGTAGGACCAACTCTTGCATGCGTTGGTCTCTCTGCGCCTCACGCTCTAACTCCAAGGCCGCTCGTCTGTCTTCGTGCTTGCGATCCAATTCTGCCTTTCTTTCCTCGGCTACCAAGCCCGCTTGCTCACGCTCACGCTCCAAGGCTACCCTTTTCCCTTCGGCCGCCAAGCGCGCTTGCTCGTGCTCACGCTCTAAGGCTGCCCTTCTTTCTTCAGCCACCAAGCGCGCTTGCTCACGCTCACGCTCCAAGGCTATTGTTCTTTCTTCGCGCTCGCGATCCAAGGCGACGCGTTGCACCTTTTGTCATAGCATCATGTCCATCATCGACTTGATTAAACTTTAAAGCCTCCATAGGATTTGGTGCAAACCGTGACAGATTGAAAAAAAGGAGGGTCGGAAAAACCTCCTAGTGGGGAAAATTCTTCACCACCTCCATGCTCATCACCTCCACGCAAAGTATCCATTCCACTTCGGGTGATGACCATACACTGAGATCTTGGGTACTTAAGTTCACGAGGAACTTAGGTTCTTGTGGTTCTTGGTTCTCGAGTCTAGGGTAGTTTTCGTTTGACGTACGGAACATCTAGTACCGTTCGGCTTGACCCGTTCCGTTCAGTTCGTTTAGTACGTTCCGTTCGTTCAAAAATTGTACTCGTTTATGACCGTTGGCGGCAGTTTTTGAACGTTGACAGTGAACGTTAGTGAGCGTTTAGGGAGCCGTTTTGGAGCATGTTTGCAACCATGTGGCATGTACCAATGCCCATTGCCATGCTCTCCCTCTCACATGCATAATGCCCCATGCTCTCCCTCTCCTACGCTCTTCCTCTTCCTATAATCTATTTAAGCAACTCCTCCACCTTGTTCTCAACACAACTTACAAGCTACAAGCTCTAGCCTCTCAATGCTCTCATCATCCACGTGCTCCCATTGAAGCTCTCAAGTGACAAGGCTCAAGCTCTCTATCTGTACAAATGTCATGTTTCTTTAAGGCCTAAGCCTTAGGCTTAAGAATTATTTGTTTTTTCTATTTTGAATGCACATAACGTCATCGTACATCATAAAAAAATTTAGTTCGTTTAGTACCGCACATCGCCGTACGTGTACAAAACGTACGAGACCACCCTGCTCGAGTCCTTGAGGTTCTTGAGTTCTTGAGGTTCTTGAGGTTCTTCTTTAGCTTGCAATCTGTGTTAGAGAAGGCTTTTCTCTTACCTGAGCTTGACTCTTCCCCGCGGATGCACCCCTTGGCGGCCTTGCGCTCACACCAAGGTTGCTTTTTTCCACCTCAGGTCGATTGGCTAGCCGCTAAGTGCACAGTCCGCTCTCAATGAGTGAAAAGAGGAACAAGGAGAGGCAGGACAAGCCCTTCTTTCTTGGGTTACCTGTCACTCTTCAAAAACACGATTAGGAATCAACACGCCCAAGTGGGCTTGGGTTACATGCGAGCGCAACAAGCAAAAAATTTCTTGTGGTTCTTTCATTGAGTGATACAGAACATTGCCAAAGCTCTGATACCAATGTAAGATGCAGCGGAAGTGAATGTTGAACTTTGCTCAAGATGAGTGCTCCGAGCTGTGCTCAAGGGTTCCTTTTACTTACGGAAGGGAGAGCCTTCCGTTCCTTTAATGAGAGAGTGCAAATGATCACAGCAAAGTGAATGACACTGTGAATGAAGGTGCTCAGACTGAGAGAGAGAGAGAGAGAGAGAGAGAGAGAGAGAGAGGAATACGACACCCTCCTCCAAGGGCCCCACTCTCTATGGCGAGAGAGGTCGATGCTATTGATTGCACAAATCTGGTTCAATGGTCTAGATGCAATGGACTTGCCGATGATGTCGACGACAATGATGACAACGACGAGACCGGATGAAATCTGAAAACGCTAGGGACTGGAATCTGCAAATCTGCTATCTACTGAATTCTGACAGTGTGTCGGCGAGGACGGCAATGACGACGACGACGCGACGATGGCTGAAAACGCAGATGCTGAAATCTGCGAACAATGGGCTGAAACTGAAAACGCTGGCTGATCTGACCGTGCGGCGAGGATCTGCTGCGGGTAGGTGAGATCTGCAAGGTTTGCGGCTGATCTTGCGGAGTCTAAGTGCTGAAATCTGGAAACGTTGATGCTAGGAGCTGATCTGTCGTCGGGAATCTGCAAAACACTAGGTGTCTGCAAGATGCAAAAAATGCTAGCCTTGATCTGTTGTAGAAACGCTGGGCTGAAACTACTGAAAAACGCTAGTAGGCTAGTCTTGCGTAGAAAACGCTAGGCTGATCTGCAACCAAACGCTATCTGATCTTGTTGGCTAGAAACCACTAGGGTATCCTGCCGGTCTTGCTGAGAAGGTGCACTGTAAGTTGGTGAACTCCTGCTTCCTTTTCTGCCAGAAAGTGCTAGGCTAGGTTTCTTATATAGTGTCTTGCAAAATTGCCCTACCCAATTTCCCAACAAAGTCACTTATTAATAATAAGTGAAAAATGGCTAAAATAGGGAAAATGGGTTCCGTGCACTGTAAAATGCTTATGATGGCTACTGACTATAATGCTGATGATCATGCTGTGTGCAACCAGAGGATATGCAACTACTCTAAGTGCCTGGACATGCGCGGCCTGCGCGCATAGGCTCACAAAGGTGCCAGAACACTTCCTAAGCTGACCTGAACCCTAGACCTGAAGTAGCTTGTCCACATGCACATAGGGTTAGATGTGCACGTGACACTTGGCCATTACATGTTCATCTACGAATTGTTCAGAGTATCCTGATGGCATATGTTCAGTTCTTTTTGCAACTGATGCATTGGCCTTGTCGTTGCCTTGATTTTCTTATGTTGGACATTATATCCCATTTACGGCGGACCCATGCTCAGAGAAAAGGCTTGCGCTTGATGTCGATGGAGAAGCTTTGCACTCCTAAATGCCTTAGTGGCCTTAATATCTTGGACTTGCGCAGGCATGTTCTTGCTAGGAAAGTTATGTTGTTGCCTACACTTGCACAACAAATTCAGCCTTGGACTCTGATGTTCGCATACCTCGGGCAGCATGTTGTTACTTCCTCATTCGGCCATCGGCAATCATCTATCTGGGAGGTGGTGTTTGGCAAGATGGAAGGGCACATTCTTGGATGTCCTCTTGCTTCTACTATTGTATCTGCCTGGAAAGAGGTTACGATTCATCTTTCATGGAATCCTCAGTAGGAAGGTGATTCGATTCGTTTGGAGAGTCTCCATAGGAGCCGGGCATTCTCTCTTACTTTGGTCGATTGCTCGCCTCGCCAGGCTTACTTTCTCTTTGGTCATGGCATTCGTGTAGTTGAGGATGTAGTCGATGAGGCCGGATATAATTTTGAGTTTCCCATCGCCGCTCGCCGTTTTGGATTGAGCATGCACTACCGTCAGTTTTGGAGAGAACTTCAAAATATGTTGCTTGATTTTTGGCCCGTTACACCTTTGTCTGATGGTGATCGCATGTCTGATTGGGATCTTCGAGAAACGCCTTTTCGAGATATTTATGCCAATCGAATTAAAGCTCTTCTTCTACCGCAACCCTGGCTTGCTGATCATTGTAATGCCCTTTGGCACATGCACAAATCTGATGTCCGGTGGAGGAAGCTTCTTTCTGCCTTATGGAAAAGCCATTTGCCTTTGAAGGAGAGACTGTTTCTTTGGTGCTGTTTGCTTGGATTGCTCCCAGTCGGCACTTTTCTTAGGGCGCGTCATGTTCGCTCCTCTTCTTGTGTCTGTTGCTCAACCGTAGAAGAGAATGTCTGCCATTTGTTGTGGGATTGCTCTATTCCTAGAGATTTCCTTCACCGTGTATCGGCTTGTATGAGGCTCCGTTTTCCAGGGATTGTCTTCCACAAGAGGTTCTGGGTGTTTGGCATTTTCTCACTGACACTGCAGCGTTTCGCGGTTTTCTTCATGTGGGTCAAATATTGGGCTTATTGGACCCTCTGGCGTCAGCGTAATGCTTACATGTTCCATCGTACTCATGCAGACCCGTTCCCACTCTTCAAGCTTTCTCTTAGGCAGTCGTTACAGTTTGCTTTGGAAGTTGGTGATATCACCGCAGAGATACGTCAGCTTTCCTATGCATGTTTCTAGCTACTCTGTACAACTGAGAAGTTTTGTGTTCTTCCCCTTGTATATGATCCTTTCGGTGGGTTTTCCTCGCTTCGAGGTTTCCCACTAGTAAATTAATCAAATCGATTTACGAAAAAAAAAGTGTGTTTGGGGGGCTTGGGGGGGGGGGGGGGGGGGGGGGGGGTTGTTGTGTTGGGGTGGGGGGGATAATTGATCATGGAATTTGCACAAAACTTTTGGTTGGTGAAAAAGCATTCTTCCAAAGACTTGAAGTGAAAACTGCCTCTCAACAACAAAGGGTTTTCTATTGGGACACACGGGTACAATTTTCCTGATGGGGTCCTAAGGACGTCGGGGCATTGCTTCCTCTTTATGTTGTGTTGCCGCCAATGTAATGAGATAATTTATCGCGTTGTTCTCATGCTCAAGTTTTTTACGTGAGGTTACACAAAAGCTACAATATCGTTTCCCTTTGCTGTCTTTTTGGAAGACTCTACATGATTTTCGGCCAATGGAATCCACCATTATCAGAATATGACTACTTCCTTGCTTTGGTGTGATTTTGGGCCCCTTTGGGTCATATTCAGTAGGCTTTTCGTCATGGTAGCAATTATCCAGGTTTACCCTACTCATACTTTTCTACTCAACTCCTTCAGTCTCTTCGTGATTGTTTCCATTGGAGATGATTCTCTTCAACAATTTGAGGTTTTCTATGATTGTTTGTAGCCTTTTGGCGTGGCTTCACCCATTTTGGGTGGCCATGGCTGTACATTATTGTAATTACTGGAATTTTAGTTTCACCAAAAAGTGTGTGTGTGTGTGTGTGTGTGCGCGCGCACGCGTGCACGCACGAGTGCACTGTGTTTTGAATGAGCGTAGAACAGGCAAGTTTCTACTAGGTCCTTCACTTTAACTTGGCTCCATTGGGTCTTTGTTGCATCGAAACCACCTCCGAGGACAAATGAGGTTGGGCGGTCAAAGTTTGGTGCTTTTGGTGGTGATGTGGTTCCGGGATGCTAGGTTCGGACAACCCTCTGCATCCTTCGGTCCGTGACACATTTTTCAAGTTGTTTTTGGTAATAGCAACCTTGAGCAAGTGGCTTGCTCTATCTTGAGATGTCCATGGATATAGTTTGCGGTTGTCATCTTTTGTGCTTTGGTAGTGGTGACTACTATTGCAGTTGAGTTCTGTGTCGGCCTCTACTCACTTTGGAGTTTCTTATTGGCTGCTTCATCCTCATCTCAATTTTTCGGGGTGCACATCTTGTAGAAGTCAAACAGGACTCACTCACCTCCCTATACTCTTTGTACTCTTTGCCAACAGCTTGCTCTTCTAATGTGCACACGCAGTTTCTCACTTCAACTTCTGTTACAATGCATGGCGCTTGGGGTTCTTTTGCACAATCCATTGCCAATGGGCAGCTGTCTATGTGGTACTGGTTTGCAGTCTAAAGTTTGTACCAAGGCTCGTCTTCAACCCTTTCACATTGATGTCTACATACCTTCTCTTTACTTCTTCTAATGCTTAGGCAGATGCTTCGCATATAATAAAATATGTTTTTTGAAGAAACCTCCCCCCCCCCCCCCCCCCCCCCCCCCACACACACACACAAGAGCACACACAAACAGCCTTATCACCCAAAAACTCCAAAACAGCTTATGCCATGTCAGATATAGAAGCGTCTAAACTAGGCTCTACATTTCATGCAAAGTCAGTAATGAATTACATGTAAAACCATTGTAAGATCTCTAAGTGAAATCCATCTATGACTAAAAATAAACTTGAAGGAATGTCACAGTGCCCACCAAAATCGCAAGCGCTTTTTTACAGGCAAGCACAAAGCCTAATTGCCATGCAGTAGCACTTTCAAATCTAAATACTTGAAGATTAGCAAGTATTAAAGCAAAAAATGTTCAAGACTGAATTTTAGCCTTGGATCTACAGATGACAAACCGGCAAAACTAGCTCCCTGTCAAAATTCTGACGTAAAGCTTCAAAGAAGAAACAAAACAAGTGAAAGCGAAAAGACCTACCAGATTGCTGAACAGAACCTCTTTACTGGACCCTAAAAATCCGGCTCGCTTTTGAAAACTGAACCACTGCATAGTAATATAGTCAATAATCAGCAGAAGTCTTTTGAGCTAAATCAGAAAAGATGCACATAATTTAAGCACTCCCCCTATATTTTGTCACACAAGGAGTTCCATTCATTTGATATGCACCCCCACCTTTTGTACAAGTATATTTTGTCACACAAGGAGTCCCATTCATTCGTACAAAATATATACTATGACTGCTTGAAGAAACAAATACTTAGTGAGCTTTGATAAATAATATCAACGTATTATGCAGCAAAAGCTGTAGGGTATGGGCTACGTCCCATGGCCCTTGGGACAACCCTACCTTGAAGCACTTTCTTAAAGTTTCCATGTGTCATCTCTAATCAAGTTGGAGCCTATATGGCATAGAGGCATGTGACACACCATGAGTAACCGTTTGTACAATGACCCTTTTGAGGTAGCTTGTGACACGTTTTAAGTAGCAAGTCTTGTGCTCCAGCTCCATCAATATAATGAACTGGATATGTTCCCTTTGCACTCCCTTGCATCAACTGAGTGTTTGCACATAAATAGACACCATCCCACTTGGCCTATCCACGGGAGAACATTCGTAGCAATTGTGTTTTGCAATTTCAGCAATGCCACCATCCATCTTCACCAGATAGAAAACTTATTATGTAGTCTTGTGTATAAAGTAATGCCACAAAGCCCCCAATAAATGCCTTCTCGAGTAGATGGTACTCGAGTAGTTGAGTGGAGCGTTTTGAGGTTCTTTCTCCTTCCATTAGAGTACTTAAAATGCCTTCTTGGGGTCACGGAGTTGCATTTTGTTTCCTTCATGTTTGAGGTGCTTCCTCCATTCATTAGAGTACTTAAAGTGCCTTCTTGCGGTCACAGAGTTGCATTTTGTTTCCTCATTCCATACAACACATTCACCACTTTCCTTCACCTCAGCCCCATGCAAATTCCTTTTCATTTAAGCATATCTCAATGAGGTAGACAGAATTACCTCTACTTTCAAACCTGCTTCGTTATGAGCATGCTGTGTTTTCAAGATGATGTCAGAGTGGGAGAGGCACACACATACCTCATTAACTAAGTGTTGAAAGCGTTTCTCAATGTCCTGAGGCATGGTAACGTCTTCTTTGCAAGACAGCTGCTCCATTCTAGCAAGCTGTTGAAAACAAGGCAATGTCAACTGATATGCTTTCTTCCCAAGATCTAATTTTTAGATAGAGATCATTTCCGCTAAGTCTAATCCCCTTCTGCTCTAATTTTAAGGCCTTCTTCAGATTATCTACTCGTTTTTTGAGAACAAGGCGTACCCAAAATTGAGGATCTTTATGCCAGCAGTTGGCGGCAAGCTTGCTTGCAGAAAAGCTTAGGTTAATCAAGAAGACCTGGCATCATAGCATGATTATGTACTAAGCGCATGACTTACAATCGAATCAAATTGCAGTTGTCAACATGAGATACAGAAGATCAAAATTCTTTGTGTGCTCTTGCTCAGCAAGAAAATGTGAGCGTGTGCTAGCGTCAGAGTTAAGCCTTCTGTCCCCCCTCCAACTGGCAGAAGGAAGAGCGGAGCACCTGCTGGGCTTCATTATGCGTCTAAAAGAACCACCACTTTTAACCTCCGGCTGTGGTGCAGAACGGCAAAAACAATGAAAAGTAAGAGCTCCTCATGCAAGCCGTCTGTTACTAAAAGGAAGCATTTCCATGCGAGAAAGAGAGAAGCGCAGTGGTGAGCACTGCTGCGTGTGTGGGTGCGCGCGCCAACTTCTCTTTCCTTCGACTTCATAAAACAACCGCTACGTGTGAGTGAGATTCAAAGCAAATCGCCTTTGATCGATGGTTCCACTAGGCAACGTGGTCTACAGCAGCATACACGTGGCTCTGTCCACATAGGTAGGGGATACCAACCGTACCAGCTGGAAAAAATTCAAAAAAAAAAAACGAGAATCCCACTCGGAGGTGGAGGTGGAGGCGGAGGCGGAGAGATGTGTGAGTGTGTGTGTGTGTGTGTGTATTAGAGCTTCGAAAAGCTCGCTCCAAAAATGGAGGTTTTGAGAGAGTTTTTTTTTAATTGTTTAGTAGAGCAAAATCTTTTATGTCCTGTGTAGATCCTTGTGTAAAGAGAAGATCCTTTGGAACCCACCTTTGGTTTGTATCTTCTTAGGGATGGAAGTAGGCTTTAGCACTATTCAATGTCGTTCGCTTTAGTGCCTCCTTTTAGGCTTTCTAAAATATTTTTGATGTTGATGCTCATTTGGTCTTCTTTCTTGGGAGGGTCTTGATTTCACTTCATATGTTGTGATCTTTGATTTTGGTACCCACACCTTTCTCATGCCTTTGTAGCACTCTTGTCCTTCTAAACAATATTTTGAAGCTATCCATCCCATGTGCTTGTCTTTCTTTGTTGATATTCTATCTTCAATCCATGCAGGATCATTGACCTTTACTTGACTGCTCGGGACAAACACTGTCTTGATTTATTTCTGCTTTCTAGAGTACTTGGGCTAGTATATAATTGTTTTTTTTATCTTCTCCATTGAGATTAGGTCAACCAATGACTACAACGTTAGGAAACTTGAATTTCCACGAGGGTTCTTTGATGTAGAGGTATATGCTGTCACATCTTTCGTAATTGTCATTGGAAGGTCCAATTTAGCTTTACCTTTGTCTTTATTTGTAAGGTGTGCTGGTAAATTCTTGTGACACTTGCACCTTTGAATTCAGCATTAGCGATACCTGTAAAAATTGCTTACCACTTGGATAGTAATAGCACTTTCTCTTTTCTATAGCTCTTTTGTTATTCTTACCATTGACAAGCAAGGATGACAGGTGCAAGCACTTCCTTTGCACATGCATATATCCTCATTGGTGGTTCTATTGAAGATACATGTTATATTTCTCTTGCAATATTATCTTGATCTAGCTAGGTCTCTAGGGAAGGTGATTCAAGACTTTGTGTTCCACTAGGTAGTGAGCGACAAAATTTCTAGCTTTCCCTTGATTCGTGGTTGTCTGCAACCTCAATCTATTTTACTTCTTGTCTTGATGGTTTTTCTTTCTTAGTAGCTCTTGTGGTTGTTGTTTGTTGTGAATTTGAACATCACTTACTTTTGTCAGATCTTCTTCTAGCTCATATGAGGTTCTGCTGGGCGGAGATGAATCATCTTCTATAAACTCTGCCTTGGCATCAGTCTCCGTTACACTGTACTTGAGGAATTTGTGTTGTCTTTCATCGGTGATAATTTTTTGTTTTCTTCATGCTCGATTGTCTTTGAAGACTGTATATCATTTGAAGTTTGTACTTCCAAACCTATTTGGACCACTGGAATTCCCAATATAATGTCGTTTGGTACGTCTTTTACTGTCATCACATAAAATTGAGCTTTGAGGATCTGTTAATCTATTTGAATGGTGATGTAAATAATTCCCCATCATTTTTTTCGTTTGTTTCTAAACATGCTAATGTATTTTGGAGCATCTTCTAGTAACAGTTGGCCACATTTTCTCCAAGGTGCAGAAAGACATGAGGTTCTTGTCTCTTGGTTAGCTGTGATACTACACCTTTTGTTTGCAACTGTTGTGCATTATCTACCTACATTTGGGTAACTTTTGATCTTAGAAGATCCATCATACTTTTTGGTAGAACGTGTCTCTTCCAAGGAGATTTTGGCGTTGACCTTTGTGTAGCTATTTGAGCTCTAACATCGATCAATTTTGAGCTATCTATCACATGTTCTGGTAGCTTGAGGTTTTGCACCATCTTTGAAAAATATTTGACTTCACACTTACCATCCATATGGCTTTGTACAAGGTCATGAACTTGTTGGTATTCATTACCATTTGCATCTCGATATGCATATGTGAGCTTGGTCACATGAAATTGCTTGAACGCCATGGGATTCGTTTTTTACTTTAACTTCACAAAACTTTTGTCCTTGACAATCTTCATACATGCATTTGTTAGTAGATTTTGATGGACTCTGGTTCAATTAAGAGCTTCCAACAACCATATGGTCTGGTAATGGCTTCTACTTTAGAAAGGGATGACTAGAAGTTATAGGGCTTCTAACTGACATGGCGGTTTCTAATACAAGAGCTGAGCTTGATGGATTACAATTCCCCCCTTCCTATGATGATCATTAATGCTTTCTCCATGAGCTGGGCTTGAGACTGTTTGGCTCTGATTTGATCTCAATTTTTGGGGTTGTGAAGGTATTCTACGTGTTACACAACATTTTCCATAGTTTCCTATGTATCTCCGTGAAACATTATATATGTTTCCCCAAGTCAAGTTGTAGATCTCATTATTTTTTTCCTAATATTGTCTATTTTGTGGGTCTCCTATAACATGAGCTTTTGTGGATTCAAGACCAAGGCATCATAGATTACAAGCTCTCGTCTATATCTACATCCAGTTCGGTCATAATATGTGTTCATTGGATTATAGCGTTGAAGCGTGACTTCTAGTGGATGGTAGCTTGGCTCTGGACAGACTTCTGGATTCACTCGGGTTATGTCATTTAGCTCTAGAGAGGATGTGCAATAAAAATTTATTTCCTCTTAAATAAACTATCCTTCCTGACCTATCACTAGGCATAATTCTATGAGCTGGTATGTAGACCTCTCAAACACTAGTTGACTCTTTTTGTATGGTTACCCTTCTTGGTCTACATAATGTGCATAGGAATTACCTGTGCCATATAATGTTAACAACAGTGGGTTTGATGTATCTCTTAGACTCATAAATAATTGCACACTACTAGCAGTGAATGCAAGATCATTTGCAAACCTGACACTCTTCTTGACCTTCGCTCATAGCTAAATTCTTTGACTAAATTCATGCATGAATTTGTGTTTAGAGGTTTCAATTTAAGCTTTTCAAGCACCTATGCATCTTCATGCAGATTTTGAACTTGCGATTCTTTTACTCATGTTTTTAATGGTAATGCGGGAGCATTTGATTGCATCAAGAAAGATGAGTTAGATGCATTTACACCAAAAATTGCATTTCCAATTTGCTCCATGTTTTGCTTTGTAGTTTCTATGTCCTTGTTGTCTAGAGCAGTATACCATTATGGGTGGCACTGCAATTGGCCCATTCATCTCAAGCTCTCACTGAAAAGTTTCTACTTCTATGTTGGCTAAGTTGTCATCATCCGCTTTTAGAACAATGAGCATTAGGCTATAGACTGCTTCATCGTGATCTTTGTATTGACTTTGACTTGGCTCTTTGATAAGACTTGCTTCTATTGGCTAGTCTATTGGATTTTCCATCTATGGCTCTCAAATGTAGACTCAACCACTATAGTCCATGTATAACGATCCTGATTGTATATGTACCAATTGTATGATTTGTTGACTTGTGTAGATTTTTGGTGGCTCTGCTGAAATCTATGGACATGTGAGAGTTCTTTGGATCTGGCTTCACTCTGATCAGTAGGATCTTGGCTCCTAAGTAGCTTTTATTGCTCATTAGATACCTATGGCCTTCTAAATCAGCATATAAAACCTTGTTTCCATTGTAGCCATGGAGCTGTACAATTTGCTCTGTTGCACTTGTGTCTATACTACCACTGCCATTGGCTGGCTCTAGTACTCTTGAACTCTTTGCTTGACTCAAGTCCAAGTTGTGCTTGGTTTGTAAAACTGACTCCTAGCATATACTAATGTTTCCCAATTAAATTTTGCCTGCTCGAGTTGAAAAGACTACTTGTGCCAAGGTAATTTTTGTTCTTGAATGTTGTTTAACCTTACAAGAGTTGGGTAACTCTAGCTCAAATGCGTCAAAATTGACTTCAGTTCTTTGAAACGATGAAACTAGGGCTCTGAATGGCTTGATCTGCAATCATATGTGTCCTTGGTCTTCCAATCCTAGGCCCAAATTGTCATGCATTGGGCCTCAACATGCAATGTTTGCACTTGCAAATATGTCACTTGTACAATCACTTCTAGTTCATCTGTGTTCTTTGATTGAATTGCAGTGCTCTATTCAATGATATCCTTGGTCGGAATTATTATTTCAAAACTAGTCTAGAACAATTATATTCTTGGTTGAAATGATTGTCAATCGACTTTTGTGGATTTCCCAATTTCTAAGCTGAAATTTTGAAGCTTTGATGAGTTTTAAGACAAGAACTAGCTAGATTTTCTCTAAATCACACTCAAAATCCTACCCAAAGTTGCAATTTTAGCTTGTTTCAACTTCCCTAATGGCTGAATTTTTACTGAAATTCCATTCCAAATCCGGTTTTGTGTGATCTTTTTTTGGCCGGTCAGGTTTCAATGGGTCTTTGATCGCACTCTTTCCAAAAAGATTTGTCTTTGCCTTTTCTTGACAAATTTTTGAATTTTTTCTATCGAATCAAGGCTCGCGTCGTCTCTACTCTCTTTTCTCTCATTGCTCATTCTGGTGTGATTATCTCCGTGGATTTTTTACTTTTTATGATTTTATGGTTTTTTGTGACTTTTTTGAATTCTTATGATTTTTCTCAATTTGTTATTTTTTAAAAGATTTTTGTGTATTTTTGAGATTTTTAGTAAAATTTATCTAATTTTCTTCTATTTTTTGAGCTTCTAAGTAGTTTTTCTTTTTTTTGAAAATTTTTCTACTTGTTTTTTTTGTGATTTTTTCTAATTTTTATTTATATTTTTTACTCTTTTTTACTTTTATGTTTTTTTAATGTTTATTGGTGAATTGATACATGTATATGTATTTTTGGGATTTATTTAGATTCAAAAAAATTTATCTATTCTTTAGATGTTTATTGGTTCTTTTATCTATTTGTAAATTTTTTAATTTTCTATCGGTTTTTTATTTTTTGTTTGAATTTTTCTTTTTACTTCTTTGGTTTTTTATTGAATTTCTATATTGTTTTTAATTTTTTGAACTTTAAATAGAAGCTAATGAAATCAATTAAAAAAGAAAATAAAGAATTAAATTAAAGTAAAACCAAGCAAATGAAACTTAAAAAGAATTGAAAAATAATAAAAGCCTTATCTGCATCATTGATTGTTGGTGGACTGGCGAAAGATGGCACACTGCAGTGCAGAGTGTAGACGATGGCACTGCCGTGTGCACACACGCACACACAGAGCTAATTGATGGCAATGCCAGAAGCCATTGAATATGTGTGTGTGTGTGTAGGAGGAATTCAATAATCAGAGCACAAAGATGACAATCATCTATTAATAAGCATAGAATGCCAAGAAAAATCCAATTTATCATGTGAACATATGGGCAAAGTACAATCAAAGAAAAACCATCCTCAATATTCCATTTGCATGTAAGATATGGCAAGTCCTTCAAATGTTACCTCCACCATCACGGCCAACAACAAAAGAGAGGAGTTAGTAATGGAAGGCATGTGTCATCAATGAAGGACACTTGTTATCGATGTCCACCATAGCTAAAAGCAAAATGAAAGAAAGAAAGAAGAAGTATTATGTGATGCCCGCCCGGACTTGAGTAGGAACTTCCATGTTAAGTTGATTCGTGAAGTAAGGTCCTATCAAGAAGTCTTGCAAGCTCAAGCTCTCAGCGTCCCACACAGCAACCTTCACATATATAGGTAGCTTATCCATTTGAAAGAGTAGTAGGCGAGAGTAGTCAGTTTTTTTGCAGAGTGGGGTGGTGGCGATATGGGCGACGTGGGAGAATTGGTGGGGTTTCCCCTTTTGAAAGAAATCACCCTCTGTGCCCGCCATGCAGGGGTGTAAGCCTAGAGTAGTGGTTTAGTGGAAGCATGTGGATGTGACAAAGAGGTGCTCTCCACATGGTGCGGCTTACCTCATTTACCTAAGGTTTAGGTTCTCAGCGTATCCCATTAATGATTAAACTTATACACTCCCTTTTGTTAATTTTTCAAAGAGACTATTTCAAAAAAATGCCAAGGTTGGTAAAACTTCAGATGGTTGCTTTTATTCTTAGGCACCATGGATTTGTGTGGAATAAACCCTCCTCTTTACACTAGGTTTGTTGATGTTTGTAGGAGAGCCCACTAATGGGGGCACTAGGCCCCCGTTAGGGACCTAATGCCCACCCTGAGGCAAGAGTGGACTGTCTTGAAGTTTGCACATGATTGAAGGTTTTTTGTGTCATCCAGATATTTATAGACGATTCTCCATAATCTAATTCTCTCAAAGCCATTGGTACAAAAGGCTTGGACAAGGGCTTTAATATCAAGGCAGGCTTGTTCTATAGAATGGTTACAGAAGATAATGGGCTTGATTTGGGATAAAATGACCTTATGAGACCAGTTTGAGGGCCTGTTGGCTACCTCTATGAATGAACTTTAGAACATGAGCAAGGACCACCTTACTCTTGTCTATCCTGGACCGGTGGAGTTTCCCATGATGTACTTCAAGCTGCATGCTGAGGAAGGTTGTGCTAACTCCTGTACCATCTTTAAAAATGGTGTTGCTGTCATCAATGGAGAGGTAGGGGGGGTAAATTGGGTTGGTAATAGTAAAATACCTAGGATGATCATTATTGACCCAAAAGATATCATCAAAGAATCTGAATGGAGTTTTGAATTGAAGGAGGTGGTGTCGATGAAGAGGATCTTGGAGTTTTGAATTGAAGGAGGTGGTGTTGATGAAGAGGATCTTGGAGGGTTGAGTGTATGTAGTTATATTCCAATGCATGGAGGTAGAGATTACACCAAATTGGAGAGCAAGCAAGTCCCATGGGGATCCCATTAATCTACCTGTAGACCACTCCATTACAATGTACATACATAGGGCATACATATTACTAATAAGCCAGGAATTTAGCTCAAGGACTTGTCTCTTGTCAAAGGATAGCTGGTTTTTATAAGGCTGTTGTGACCAGTTTCCATTTGTACACTGCTTGGGGAAGTTCTTAAATGAGATAAAAGGGGCTTGTTGATCAAAGACATAGCTGATGAGTGAGTTGATGATGGAGATTATGCCAATACTTCCCTGATGAGGTATATTTTCATAACATTTCTTGATATCAGCTGAGAATACCGAGGTTACTTTGTTTGGTAGATTGAGAATAACTTCGTATAGGGAGTCCACAACCCACCAAGATTGGAGTCGGATGTTACAACATAATAAGGCTTTTTGGTTGAGTAAGTGTGCCCTATGTTTTAAGCAGGGGATACATGTTTTGAGGATGCAAGCTAAGAGTAAAGATACTTCTGAGAAACAACAATTAGACCCACAAGTGATCCATCTGAAGGCATTTTTGTGAGCCTTATAAATGGCTGTTAGGTAAGGTAGAGGGTAAAGGTTTTTGAGGTGAAGTTTGGTGAGGTAATCATTAATTGCTTTCAAAATGTCAGACTTGGGAATAGTAATGGGCAGAAAGTCAGATTCAGAGAGCCTCTTTTTAGCTTCTTGAGTCATAAAGGTTGGGCATATAAAGACAGGGTTATTGGCAGCCTTGTCTAAGGAGGTAATAAAATACTTGCTTTTTAGAGCCTCAATATGCTGATCCATAGGGGCAATTAACTTGGTTGAGTTTTTAAATGGAAGCATGGTTTCACAAAAAGCCCAAAAGAGTTGTTTAATTCTATCCTCTTGAAGTAGGGGAGGTAAGACTAAAATGTTATTTTGTAACACATTGGAAAGGCAAAACCAGAGTTCGCTTATGGCAATGTGTTTGCACAAAGGTTGGGATGGGATATGATTAAGTCCCTTTATGAGAATGTTTCTCATACTCTGATTGTCAATGTACTTAAGATAAAAAAAATAGCACATGTTTAAGACTATTACAATACCCAGGGGTAGACTCATTGCACTGACAATTTGGAATTACAGTTTTGGAGAAGACTTCCTTAGCATTGCATAATTGTAGTTTGATAGGGTCCATGAATGACCAAGCAAAACAGAGATTATCCCATAGCTCATTAGTTGGAATATCCAATCCATACAAAAAAAGGCTATAGAAGGCATGGATAGACCTGATATCCATGAGAGCATTCCTTTAGGTAATATGTATGAAGAAGCGATTTTTGGTAGGGGCCAGAGGATTCAGACAAAACCTTCCAACTTCATCCTTGCAAACATCCTGCAATTAGATAAAAAATATAGCAGACTCTTAGCACTGGGAGCACATCCAGGGGTAACAGCAGATCGAGCACGTGAAGTAGAAGTGGGTGTGGGGGTAAAACAACGGGTAGTAATAGGGGATGGACTGGGGGTCTGTGCTGCAGACCGGCTGACAGTAGAATAGCTAGTAGAGGACTCAGATGGGAAAAAAACTGGGGTCCAGGGAGGGGTGTTAGGTGGTTGGGTTAAAAAGCGGGGGTTCATGCCCTTCCTCTGTCTGCCTCTTCCCTGGTCCACTCTTCCTCTTTTGCCATGTCTAGAGTCATAGTTAGAGTCTCTGGTGGGCAAGACAGCCTTTTGAAGAAAGGTTTCCATTTCAGTGTTATGAGCATCAAGTGGGGCCTGCTGAAACAGAGCAGCCTGTTTAATATATACTTTGAGCCTTTCCCTATACATGTGGTGAATGAGGAGTGCTTTGTTACCCTCTTGACCTTCTGTAGCAGTCCATTTTAGGAACTTCAGGGTGGACTTCTTCAAAGAGTCGTCCGGGAAAAAGGAAGCAACCTTGAACATGATTAGCCATAGAGCATGATCAAACCATAGGACGTTACCGTCTCTGCAATGATCCCCTTCTCCATTGAAGTCACAACCACATTTGATGAAGGGGCGGTGAATGTTCCATAGCTATGTAGTATAGCTAGGATCTCTGTCGGTTAGAGAGATAACACCTTTTACTCCCAAGACACATCCAAGGTTGGTGGAGCACCTTTGTGTCTCAAAGTATGCCATAGTAAAAGGGCATCCAATGAGATAGGGCTCAATGATGTTTGAGGAGTTGGTTAAGAGGATTTGTTGTAAGCCAATTTTAGCTGCCTCTTTATCTCTCTCAGTGAGAAGGGAGAGTAAAAAAAAATCATTGATTGGAGCAAGTAGGGCATAATTGCCAAAGCCCCAAACCTTCTGATGTGTGTCATGCAACATGGGTTCTAGCCGATGGTGAGGGATAAAAGGGTCTGCATATGATTACATAGGCTTTGAGGCTTTGTCCAAGACTGCACCAGCGATTGTAAACTCCTCCTTGATAGCAGCTTGTTCCTCGTCATCCAGCTCCTCAGGAATAAGGTTGCTCATGGGGTTAGAGGGTGGTGAGAGAGGGAACATGGGAGCACCTTGCAGCATGCCACGCTTCTTTTGTCTTATCAGTGTTAAGTATGGAGCCTGATTTACCCTTGTAATTTTCTGTGGTAAAAGCGCACATTTGTAAGGCCCCCATTATGAGGAGAAGCCATCGTGCGTGAAGGAAAATCACTCACTGGAAACCAAAATTTTCACAGACAAGAATCAGGGGCAACTTTAAAGGCCTCGGGGGCGGAGGCCCCCTGAGACTCTTTTTCGCCGGAATATTATGGCCGGACGGCGGCCGGAAAGTGGTCGGAAAACAACTGGTCGGTTCGCGGGTGGCCGGTAGTCAATGGCCGATGGCCGGTGGTTGGAAGTCAATGGCCGGTGGCCAGTGCCCGAATTCAATGGCCGGTGGCCGAATTCAAAAGCGGACTTGTCTTCTCAAGGGCGGCCACACATGGGCGGATTGGAGGGTCCGATTTGGACTTATTCGCACAAGGGCGGCTACACATGGCTGTCTCTCATAAGAGAGGGCAGCCCTTTTGGCCTATAAAAGGAGGCCATTTCTACACACATTTCATAGTGCGAAGTTGATGCAACAAGGTGAGTGTGAGGTGGTGAGAGTGAAGCAAGGCGAAAGCTCCATTAAGGGTATAATCCCTTTGTAAACTACTTCTTGTTTTGAAGTACTAAATCCATTGAGTGGTTGCTTTCCCGTGGACGTAGCCCACATTGGGTGAACCACGTATATCGTGTGTTCTCTCTCTCTCTCTCTCTCTCTCTCTCTCCTCTATAATCTCGTGTATATAAATCTGTCTCTCTCCATTAAGTAATCTACTCAATTATCTATTTAGCTACGTCTTATTTCCTAACAACTGGTATCAGAGCAAGGTTTGCTCGTAGCTAAATTATCTCAAGGAAAGGATTCCTTGAATTGAGTGGGAGTTATGGCGGAGGAAGGGAAGCTCAAGATTGAGAAGTTCAACGGCAAAAACTACCAACATTGGAAGATGCAGATTGAAGACTATCTCTACCAGAAGGACCTCTATTTGCCACTAGGCGGTCTTGCGAAGAAGCCCGCAACAATGGCAGATGAAGCATGGATTGTCCTTGATCGAAAGGCACTAGGAACAATCCGGTTAAGCTTGGCGTCAACGGTGGCCTTCAATGTTTCGGAGATGAAGACCACGGAGGACTTGATGAAGTCACTTGACGACTTCTACGAGAAACCATCGGCATCCAATAAGGTATTTCTTATGAAGCGCTTGTTCAATCTAAAGATGGCAGAGAATGGTTCAGTTGCAGAACACCTAAATGACTTTAACACAAACATAAGTCAACTTCGATCAGTGAAAATCAATTTCGATGACGAAGTGCGAGCTCTCCTTATACTATCATCTCTACCGGATAGTTGGGACAGCCTTGTGATGGCTGTAAGTAATTCTATCTCTGGCACAAATACTCTTAAGTTTGATGATGTTGTGGGTGTTCTCCTAAGCGAGGAAATGCGAAGGAGAAGCACAGGAGAATCATCAAGTGCTGCACTATCAGTGGAAACAAGAGGAAGGCTTAAGGAGAGGTTCAAAAACCAAAAGGGTCGTGATCGCTCAAGGCGGAGCAAGTCACGCACAAAGTCAGTTCTTGAATGTTGGAACTGCGGCAAGAAGGGCCACGTCAAGAAGGATTGCTGGTCCAAGAAGAAGAAGGAGACAGAGTCTCAAGACAATAAGCCAACATCGGAGGCCAATGTGGCAGGTAAAGTAGAGCAAGATGCTCTAATTCTCTCATTAGACAATGTGTCTAATTCCTGGATAGTAGATTCCGGGGCTTCATTCCATGTGACACCACACAAGAAACATTTCCAAGACTACACCAAAGGTAATTTTGGGTATGTATACTTGGGAGATGATGAAGCTTGTGAGATTGTCGGCAAAGGTACAGTTTCTATCAAAACTGCTAACGGAAATGAATGGAAGCTTAAAGATGTTAGGCATGTTCCTTCTCTTCGCAAAAATTTGATCTCTATAGGACAATTGGACGATGAAGGTCACAACATTGCATTCGGAAACAAACGGTGGAAGATCTCAAAGGGATCTTTGGTGGTTGCCAAGGGTGAAAAAGTCGGTACACTTTACTTGTGTACTGTTAGCACGCAACCTTCAGCTTGTGCAGCAACTACAAAAGTTGACAGTGCGGTGTGGCACTACCAACTTGGGCATATGAGTGCCAAAGGAATGCAAATCCTTCAAACAAAGAAGCTTCTACCAGGTTTGAAAGAAGTGGACTTAGAGTTCTGTGAAGATTGTGTTTATGGTAAACAAAAGAGGGTAAAATTTCAAAAATCGGGAAATGAAAGAAAAAATAAAAAACTTGAGTTCGTTCATTCTGATGTTTGGGGTCCTGCAAGTACACCATCACTTGGTGGCTCATTGTACTATGTAACATTCATAGACGATGCGACTAGAAAAACATGGGTTTATGTCATGAAGAATAAATCCGATGTATTTTCCATATTTCAAAGGTGGAAAGCCTTTGTGGAGAATGAAACAGGTACCAAGGTTAAATGCCTCAGATCTGACAATGGAGGCGAATATTGCAGCCAAGCTTTTGAAAGCTTTTGTGCTAGCAATGGCATTCGGAGGCAAAGGACAACCCCAAGGACACCTCAACAAAATGGGATTTCGGAAAGGATGAACAGGACAATCATGGAACGAGCACGAAGCATGCGGCTACATGCAGGCCTACCGCTTGAGCTTTGGGCGGAAGCTGTAAGTACGTCTGTGTACTTAATCAATCGGTCACCCTCAACGGCATTGGATGGGGGAGTTCTAGAAGAGGCATGGATAGGTAAATCGGTGAATTATGCATTTCTCAAAGTGTTTGGGTGTGAGGCTTTCATGCACATAGATAGAAGCCTAAGATCAAAGTTAGATGCAAAGTCCAAAAAGTGTTTCTTCATTGGCTATGGAGAAGGAGACTTTGGGTATCGCCTATGGAATCCTGAAGATGGTAAAATCTTAAGGAGTAATATGTACAAAGATTACTTGGAAAGAAAACAAACAAAAGAAACAGGTGATGAGTACATGGAGCTTGAGGACGGTGAAGACTCAAGGACTGCAAACGGTGACAATGTGCAATAACATCAACCAAATGAGGAGCCTCAACCTATTCCCCAAAGATCTACAAGAGCAAGTAGACCTCTAGAAAGGTTTGTTCCTTCCTTCAACCATCTCTTGATCTCAGATTCTGGAGAGCCGGAATCATATGAAGAAGCTATGCAACATGAATCCAAAGAAGAATGGACGAAGAGCATGCAAGTGGAGATGGACTCACTACATCGCAACCAAACATGGGAGTTGGTTGAGTTGCCTAAAGGTAAGCGAGCACTTCAAAACAAATGGGTGTACAAGCTAAAGGAAGAAGAAGGTGGGAAGAAAAGATACAAGTCTAGGCTTGTGGTAAAAGGTTTTTCTCAAAAGAAAGGTATTGACTTCAATGAAATATTTTCTCCTGTTGTAAAAATGAACTCAATTAGGCTTGTCTTAAGCCTTGTGGTTGCTCATGATCTAAATCTCGAGCAAATGGATGTAAATACGGCATTCCCTCACGGTGACTTAGAGGAGGAAATCTACATGCTTCAACCAAAGGGGTATGAAGTAAAAGGTAAGGAGAAAATGGTTTGCAGATTAAAGAAGAGCTTGTATGGTTTAAAGCAAGCATCAAGACAATGGTACTTGAAGTTTGATCGATGGATGTTGGATCATGGATTCACAAGATGCAACTCGGATCACTGCGTCTACACGGAGAATTTGGGAGATGGGAAATTCATCATCCTAATGTTGTATGTTGATGACATGTTGATTGCAAGTGCTAACATGCAGGACATCAAAGACCTAAAAGAGGAGTTGTCCAAATCTTTTTCAATGAAAGATTTAGGTGTTGCAAAGAGGATACTTGGTATGAAAATATCAAGGGACAGGACGAAGAAGACAATAAAGCTATCTCAAGAAGATTACATTAAGAAGGTACTAGAAAAGTTTGCAATGCAAAATGCAAAACCAGTTTCTACACCTTTGGCTGGTCATTTTAAACTAACGAAGGATATGTGTCCAAAGACACAAGAGGAGATAGCCTATATGTCTAAAGTTCCATATGCTGCAGCAGTAGGTTCTCTAATGTATGTTATGGTCTGGACAAGGCCAGACATTGCACATGCAGTGGGAGTTGTGAGTAGGTTCATGGACAACCCAGGTAAAGAGCATTGGCAAGCTGTGAAGTGGATACTTAGGTATCTAAAAGGGACAACAACAAATGCTTTGTATTTTGGAGGAACTGATATTTTTCTAGAAGGGTATGCTGATGCAGATATGGCAGGTGACAAAGATACTCGAAGGATCACTATTGGCTATGTGTTCACGGTTGGAGGCACATCAGTAAGCTGGGCTTCAAAGCTGTAGAAAGTGGTTTCACTTTCTACCACGGAAGCAAAGTATGTAGCAATGACGGAGGCAAGCAAAGAAATTCTATGGCTTCACAGATTCTTAGAAGAACTTGGATTCAAACAAGACAATTGTGTCTTGTACAGTGATAGCCAAAGCGCTATCCATCTTGCGAAGAACTCAGCCTTTCATTCAAGGACAAAGCACATTGAGGTGAGATATCACTTCATACACACTCTTTTGGAAGAGGGACAACTAAAGCTAGGAAAGGTGCATACAAGTGAAAATCCTTCAGACATGTTTACAAAGGTTGTCAACAAGGAGAAGTTGAGCTTTTGCTCATCTTCAATCGGCATTCAAGGATAAGAAGCCAGAATGGAAAGCAGTCACACGTTTGGTTTGGAGATCAGTCTCCAAGTGGGAGATTGTTAAGTATGGAGCCTGATTTGCCCTTGTAATTTTCTGTGGTAAAAGCGCACATTTGTAAGGCCCCCATTATGAGGAGAAGCCATCGTGCGTGAAGGAAAATCACTCACCGGAAACCAAAATTTTCACAGACAAGAATCAGGGGCAACTTTAAAGGCCTCGGGGGCGGAGGCCCCCGAAACTTTTTTTCGCCGGAATATTATGTCCGGATGGCGGCCGGAAAGTGGTCGGAAAACAACCGGTCGGTTGGCAGGTGGCCGGTAGTCAATGGCCGATGGCCGGTGGTCGGAAGTCAATGGCCGGTGGCCGGTGGTCGGAAGTCAATGGCCGGTGGCCGAATTCAAAAGCGGACTTGTCTTCTCAAGGGCGGCCACACATGGGCGGATTGGAGGGTCCGATTTGGACTTATTCGCACAAGGGCGGCTACACATGGCTGTCTCTCATAAGAGAGGGCAGCCCTTTTGGCCTATAAAAGGAGGCCATTTCTACACACATTTCATAGTGTAAAGTTGATGCAACAAGGTGAGTGTGAGGTGGTGAGAGTGAAGCAATGCGGGAGCTCCATTAAGGGTATACTCCCTTTGTAAACTACTTCTTGTTTTGAAGTACTAAAGCCATTGAGTGGTTGCTTTCCCGTGGACGTAGCCCACATTGGGTGAACCACGTATATCGTGTGTACTCTCTCTCTCTCTCTCTCTCTCTCTCTACTCTATAATCTCGTGTATATAAATCTGTCTCTCTCCATTAAGTAATCTACTCAATTATCTATTTAGCTACATCTTATTTCCTAACAATCAGAGGATCATTTCTGAGCTTTTTCCCATGCATTTACATAAACCTTCTCATTATAGAGGGGGAGCCTTCCCACCATTCTCTTCTCTCTCTGGTATCCTCCATAAGGATGTTGGGAATAATGGCGCCGATTTCTCTGAGCTTTTCAATAGCTTGTGCCAGGTCTTCCTTGGCTAATGCATAAATACATAGCCATGTGGGCACATCCAAAGCAGAGAGGAGCATATGCTCACCAGTACTGGTGGCGAGACATGCTAGGTCATGCTCAATGATAGTGGTGTGGAAGAGAGGGTCCTTGATACATAGAAGGAGGCCTTGAATGAAAGCTGCAACAGCCGGCAAACGCTCAGAGTAGACCAATCTTAAAAGCTCATCATGCCAAGAGTTGGCAACATCCTGCAAAATGTGAGAATCAGAGTTTAAATAAGCTCTAAGATTTAAACAAAGGATCATGATCAACTTGGATGGTTGTCAAGACCATGAGTGTGTGTAGGAGGAATTCAATAATCAGAGCACAAAGATGACAATCATCTACTAATAACCATAAAATGCCAAGAAAAATCCCAATTTATCATGTGAACATATGGGCAAAGTACAATCAAAGAAAAACCATCCTCAATATTCCATTTGCATGTAAGATATGGCAAGTCCTTAAAATGTAACCTGCCACCATCACAACCAACAACAAAAGAGATGAGTTAGTAGTGGAAGGCAGGTGTCATCAATGAAGGACACTTGTTATCGATGTCCACCATAGCTAAAAGCAAAATGAATGAAAGAAAGAAGAAGTATTATGTGATGCCCGCCTGGACCTGAGTAGGAACTTCCATGTTAAGTTGATTCGTGAAGTAAGGTCCTATCAAGAAGTCTTGCAAGCTCAAGCTCTCAGCATCCCACACAACAACCTTCACATATATAGGTAGCTTATCCATTTGAAAGAGTAGTAGGCGGGAGTAGTTAGTTTTTTTGCAGAGTGGGGTAGTGGGGATATGGGCGACGTGGGAGAATTGGTGGGGTTTCCCCTTTTGAAAGAACTCACCCTCTGTGCCTGCCATGCAGGGGTGTAAGCCTAGAGTAGTGATTTAGTGGAAGCATGTGGATGTGACAAGAGGTGCTCTCCACATGGTGCGGCTTACCTCATTTACCTAAGGTTTAGGTTCTCAACGTATCCCATTAATGATTAAACTTATACACTCCCTTTTGTTAATTTTTCAAAGAGACTATTCAAAAAAAATGCCAAGGTTGGTAAAAGTTCCAATGGTTGCTTTTTTTCTTAGGCACCATGGATTTGTGTGGAATGTGTGTGTGGCAAGCAATCATAGTAAATTGTAGTGACCAAGTGTGTGTGTGTGTGTGTGTGTGTGTGTGTGTGTGTGTGTGTGTGTGTGTGTGTGTGTGTGTGTGCATGTGCTTCTGCCTGCGCACAAGTCTCTGCCTGCACGTGAATCTTTTGTTGCTCACGAGTGTCTGCAGCCTGTGCAGGAGTGAGCCCTGCGTATGAGCATCTGCAGCCTGTGCGTGCTCTGCTCTACGACATTTTGTGTGTGTGGGCGCAAGGGTGTGTCTGTGTGTGTGCTGTACTACCTCCCCTCCTGCGAGATCACCGGTCTGCCCTACACCCTCTGCTGCGAGCAGCCTTCCTCCTGTGCCAAACAATTTTCAGCGCCCTTGGCCTTTTTCGATTTCTGTGCAAGCTAAGGTTCAGGCCTGCCTTGATAGTCAGCCTCCTGCACAGACTCAGTAAATTTGTTGGGTGATGTTATCAGGGTGAAGGATAGTGTTCAGTTGATATGATGTTGTTGTGGCTTGGGATGTATTTTGCTGTGAATTCTGTACAGAGCTTGGTTTTTTAGACAGTCAGTTTTGTTTGGTGAGGAATTTTGATTTATGTTCGACTCTTTGTGCATCTTCAAGCGTCGGAAAGCAATGGAACCCACGTCGGAGGCCGCTTCCGAGATCAAAGCATGCCTATATGAGGACTTTGAGGAGGCTCGACAGGCATGGAATGGTCAGGCGCCCGCTCTTGAGGTGCGCATTCCAGTGCAAGACCTCATGGACCCAGTTGCTCAGTATGCCATGAATGCAGTTATTCTCTTTTTCCCAGGGAAAATGCCTACTGCGCAGGATGTCGGGCAATGGGTTGATTTTCTCCTTGAAAGACAAGGAGTTCATGGTGTCTATTTCGAGGCGCGTGGATTTTATGAAGTTTTGCTTGCAGATATGGAAGCTAGGAATCTTTTGCTTGAGATGTCTCCCCTCTTCTTTAATACGCAAATGACGCATGTTCTCCCGTGGACATTCACTAAAGACTACCAGAGTCTTATTCATCACAAATGCCCGGTTTGGGTGGAAATTTTTAATTTCCCTCACACGTCGAGACATTTTCTGCCTTTGTTGGCCACGCAGCTTGGTAAAGTCATTTGTCCCCCAAAATTGGATGCAAATACAAACAGGTTTTGCATTCTCTGGGACACTGATAAGAGTACCCGTGAAGGAATTATGGTTGATTCAGGAGATCCATGGGTAGGCAAGCACCCATTTAAACTTAAATGGGGTAAATTTGTGAATTCATGCTTTCGATGCGGCAAATTTGGCCATATGCAATCTGAATGTCCGGAGCCGGTCTTGCAACCCCCTCCTTCTGCTGTTCCTTTGTCCATCTCTATCCCTGCAGGAAAACCCACTGGGAAAGTCAAGCAGAGTGGAGCCTCTACTGTTAAGGTTGCTTTGAATGTAGACAAAGGGAAAGGCAAGGCACATCAATTCACTGATCCTGGGAATGGACCTGCTACAAAAGGCAAAAATGTTGGATCTGTTGAGGTCAATTCATGGGTGGTGTCAAAAAAATCAGTGAAGATTCGTACACCACTTTCTTCTCGTAATTACATTCCTTCTGTTAATTCCAACAAGAATGCATCATTTAAGCAACTTCCATGTAATGACAATGGCACACTGATTGATGCATGGGACAAAGCGATGCACTCTTACAAAGATGTATTTCTCGGTGAGACTTCCTCCTCACCTGTGAACCCTGTGGACACGTTTTCTGCTTTGTCTTCGAGGCCGGGTCCTCGTATGGATGTAGTGGATGGAGATGTGCCAATGGGCACCTCCACTTGATCACCATGTTTATTGCCTCTTGTACATAGGTTTTTGAATGCAAAGTCAAATTAAATGCATCTCATACAATGTGCGGGGTTTATGTAACCTGGACAAATGGCGTCTGACCTGGCACTATGTACATACATCTAGAGCAGACTTGGTTGTATTGCAAGAGCATAATCAGCACGAGTTTGCTTGTCGATGTTCCTATTTTTCCGGTTATTGGATTGCCTATGCAAGTTTGCATGATTTCTCGGGTTTATTGATGCTGGTTCGCCATGAGCTTCAGCTTGTTCTGCTATACAATGATCCGCATGGCAGGTGGATGGTTGTACAATGTTTGGTGAATGGTCGAGTTCATGAATTTGTGGGTACTTATGCATACACAGCCTCTAGGCAAAGAGCTGATTTATGGCGAGAAATTTCATCTCACCCATGGACTTCTAATGCATTTCTTTGTGGAGATTTCATTTATACCCCTGATTTAAATGACAGCACCACAGGAAATTCGCATATGTTCCTTGTGGAGAAGCGCGAATGGGATCTTCTTTTTGCCTCTGCACAAATGATTGATATATGGTGTTGTTTGCATCCTGATGCTTCTGGTTTCACTTTCTAGCATGCCGCTCATTCATCCTATAGAGCACGATTGGATCACTGGTACTTGCTTAATGGACAACAATATGAAGAATTTGTATGTGCTATGATGATAGATTATGCTCTATCGCTATCAGACCATTATCCTCTTCTGTTGTCTTTGTCTTTTGGACAATGTCTTTGTGATCGGCCTCTTTATAGGAAACGTTTGTTGCATGTTAACAATGCTTACCATATTCATGAAGCTTTCCGACACATGATTGCCGATATAATTCCCCCGTTGTTGGCCCATATGCATATTGACTTGGATGTTGCCTAGTATCGTTTTATCACTAGAGTACAAAGTGTCATTTGTGACTATGGTATGCAGTATATGCAGCTCATTCGGGGTAATGTCCTTGATGCGAAACGGGTTAGTCAACGCCTACAATAGTTAGTTGATTCCCAGCCCTTGTCTGACTCTGAAATGATGGAGCTATGTGAAGCTAATTTATGTATTCAACAAAATGATAATCGGGAAATTGCTAAATGGCAGACACGTGCACGTCAACAGGCTTTTATGGACAAAGGATGTGCTTCAAAGAAAATTTTTAAGCATCTGCATCATTGAAGGGTCTCGCAATCAATTAAGCGGGTTATGCTTCCCTCGGGGGCTTGGACCTCTTCGAAGCGGGAACTTGTAGAGGTTATGGTTTCACACTATCGTCAGGTGTTTGCAACCCCACCTCAGCCATCTTTGGCAGCTTGTCGGGCACGTCAATTGTTGCTTTCTTATGTTTGTCCGATCATGTCTTCGCGGGAGGCACAATGCCTTGAGGATCCTTTCTCTGCTTCGGAATTGCATGGTGCCTTGCTTGCATTGGGCCGTTGGAGATCTCCCAGTTGGGATGGACTTACTGTGGAATTTTTCCTCTCCTTTTGGGTAAGCTTGAACAGCCCCTACTTTTCATGATAAATGCGGCATTGGAAAAACAGGATTTGCCAGTATCATGGAAAGAGGGTTTACTTAAAATATTGCCCAAGCAAGCACTCCGCGAGAAATTCTCTCATTGGTGGCCCATAACTTTGATGCTGGTGGTTTACAAGTTATTGGCTAAAATGTTGGTCCATCGCATTAAGGACTACTTGTTTACAGGACTTCATCAGGCTCAGTATGGTTTTATTCCTCGTCATCAAATCGTTGACAATTTGGCAAATGTTTTGATTGGTATTGTAACATTCAATGGCCTAGTAACTTGTGTATAGCGGAAAATAGCATGAACATAGTGAGAATTTCATTAGAATAGCTTCCTAATGAGAATAACAAGAGTGCTTGGGTGGAGAGAGCAACAAAAAGTATAGCACCTAGTTAGATAGCATGAACAATACTTCAAAAGAGAGAGAAATTAAGCAATTGACAACAGTTGAGGACCGGATTTGCATGGAGCCGGTCCCCCCTCCAAAAGGCTTTGTATTATGGTTTCTCCCATCAAGAGAGACATTTTACAATACAATTCTTTGTGTTCCTTCAATACTAGCTAGTGCAATGAAGATGGAAACTTCGTGCACTAAGCAAACACTTATCAAACACAACATCAATTCCCTCATGGTCTCAGACCCAAGACCTCACACACCTTCAAAGATGGTGAGAGCTAGCGGGGTATGAGAGTAGATTGAGAGGAAGAAGGAGTATTCTTATGAGAAAGATGTACATCTCCTCACATAATCACTCATATTAGCATAGCTTAGCTTAGTAATTAGCATGGTGGAGGAGATGAGCATGCATTGAAGCTTGGATCTTGGTTGGATTTGCATCACAAAGCCAAGAGTTGTTGGTGTAGGCCTCCCTTCTCACAAGCTAGGAGTAGGTGGTAAGATTTCCATTAAAGCTTGAGAAGGAGAGAGAGACTTATTTGCTTCACACATGAGATTGTGTGAGTGTGTGTGTGACAATGCCTTCCAAAAATCAGCCCCCTCTCTCTCTTGGTCGACCCCCCTTGCTAATTACTCATTCTACAGCCCTATTGGACCTCCCCAGCCTTAGCCAATGGAAATTAAGCAACATAAGTGATAGCCTTCTGACATGTGTCCCCCTTTCCCCTTTTGTGAGAGCTTTAGGTAATTATTAATTAAACTCTCATTGGACCCCTTTGCCTCCTGGCCAATAGGAATCAGGAAACCATTGGGCTGCTGAATGCTCATTGGTCCCCTTGGGAGACTGTCCAATAGTCTTCTAGAGAGCTTAATTCTTATTGGTTCTTTTATTAAGTGTTTTTAAATCAATCAAACTAGATTTACTCTAGCCTAATTTTCATTGGTCCACCTCCATGGCCATCCAATAGGATTTGAGTACACCTTGTGGGCATCTGGCCTAGGGAGCTGACATGTGTCCCTCTTTCCCCTTGTATACAAATGAAGCTTGTGAGTGTGTGTGGGTGTTTCTCTCTCATCCCCTACTTCTTGGGCTCGCCCCCTCCTATGTAGGGCTTGACAAAGACTTTTTGGGACACACTCAAAGCATCCAATTCCCCTAATGTTTGACCTTTGGACACAACCTTTGAATTTTGGAACCTTAGCATTTTGGAAGTCTTAATGGGCTGAACCTTAGGGTCTTTTAAGACCATTGTTGCACATTGCTCTTTTGCAAATGGCCCCCCCTTTGGATCCCTATTTTCCCTCCTTTGGATCCCTAATGTGGCCGGTGTGCTACCTTAACTAATATTCTATCTTTTTCTCCCCTGTCACTTCCCCATATTAAATGATCAGTTTAACATGAGAAAATCATTTAGGAGAATTAGATATTGATTATTATGACAGATATGGATTATGCTAAGTACACGCAACAGGATGTGCTGGTCATGCAAGTTGACATTGAAAAGGCCTTTGACACTGTGCAATGGGATTTTATTGCTGCCACAATGAGGTGTCTCGGGTTTGGTCCTAAATTGGCCAATGTGGTTTATTTATTGTATGCTTGCAGCAAGTCTTCGGGGATCCTGGAAGGGGAATTGACCAAATCATGGCCGCTTGGTTGTTTGGTTAGGCAAGGTTGCCCCCTTAGCGCTTTGTTGTATGCTATTGCCACTCATCCTATGTTGATGCACCTTGATCACTTGACATCTGCGCATTGTCTTCATGGTTTGCAGTTGCTATCGGGTCATTCATTTATTGGACATGCTTATGCGGATGACTCGTTGTTTATGCCCCGCAATCAACAGAGCGATGTTCAAGTGATTATGAAAGCTTTGGAATTGTTTGCGATTGCGGCTGGTCTTAAAGTCAACTTCCGTAAATCCAAGCTTTTACCACTCCGTTCTTGTGATTGGCATGCTCTACTGTGGCCAGGAGAGATTGTTCCTCCAAATGTGATCACCGGGCATTTGGGTTATTCAATTGGATGGAACGTCACTCACACGCCAAAAGTAGATTGGGTTATGCAACGCTTGAATGTTAAACTACATTAGTGGAAGCTTTCTACTTGGCCACTGCATGTTCGCCTGAGAATCTTTCAGAGTATCCTCATGGCATATGTTCAGTTCTTTTTGCCACTGTTGCAATGGCCTTGTCATTGTCTTGACTCTCTCATGTCGGCCATATTGTCTCATTTGTGGCGCACTCATGCACACAAAAAAGGCCTGCGTCTGATGTCAATGACAAAACTTTGTACACCAAAGAGCTTTGGTGGTTTGAATATTTTGGACCTGCGTAGGCATGTCCTTGCTAGGAAGGCTATGCTATTGCCTACACTTACGCAACAATTTCAGCCTTGGACTCTTATGTTTGCACACTTGAGCCAGCATGTGGTTACATCCTCGTTTGGTCATTGGCAACCATCTATTTGGGGTGGTGGTTGGTAAAATGGATGGCCATATTCCTGGATGCCTACTTGCTTCCACCTTTTTCTCTGCCTAGAAACAGGTTACAAATCATCTATCGTGGAATGCTCGAACACAAGGAAACTCCCTTCTCTTGGAGAGTCTTCATTGGAGCCGGGCCTTTTCTCTTACCTTGGTTGACCGCTCGCCTCGCCAATCGTATTTCCTCTCCTGCCGTGGCATTCGAGTGGTTGATGATGTGGTGGATACAGCTGGTTTCACTTTGGAGTTTCCATTTGCCGCTCGCCGTTTTGGATTGGGCATGCATTATCGCTAGTTCTGGAGAGAATTGCAGCAAATGTTGCTTGGTTTTTTCCCCGTTTCACCCTTGGCTGATGGTGATCGCATGTCTGACTGGAATCTTCGAGAAATGACATTTCAGGATATTTCTACTGGTCGGGCATATGCTCTTCTTTTGCCTTAACCATGGCTTGTTGATCATTGCAACGCTCTTTGGCACATGCATAAATCAGATATTTGGTGGAGAAGGCTTCTATCTACATTATGGGAAAGCCGTTTGCCGCTAAAGGAGCATTTATTTCTTTGGTGTTGTTTACTTGGTGTGCTCCCTGTGGGTACCTTTCTTAGGATGCACCATATCTGCCCTTCATCCTGTGTCCGTTGCTCATATGCCGAGGAGGATGTTTGTCACCTCTTGTGGGATTGTTGTATTACTCAAGACTTTCTTTGTCGGGTATCTATGTGTATGCGGCTCCGTTTTCCCTCGACGGTCTTCCATAAATGGTTTTGGGCTTTTGGTATCTTCTCACCGGCGTTAAAGCGCTTTGCGGTCTTCTTCATGTGGGTCAAGTTTTGGGCTTACTGGAGCCTGTGGCAACAGCATAATGGCCATATGTTTCATCGAATTCATGCAGATCCCCTCTCTTTCTTCAAACTTTCCCTTAGGCAGTCTTTACAATTCGCCTTGGAAGTTGGTGATATCACTGCAGAGATACATCAGCTTTCTTATGAATGCTTTTAGCTATTTTGTACAGTCGCACTTTTGTGTTCCTTCACTTGTACTTCATCTTTTTGGTGGGTTTTCCTCTCTTCGAGATTTCCCACAGATCGATAAATCAAATTGATTTACAAAAAAAAAAGTGTGTGTGTGTGTGTGTGTGTGTTTAAGTATGAAAATCCCCTCGTAAGTGAACCATACATAGACAATTGTATTAAGAATATATTAAATAACAATATTTTAAAACAAGATGTCATCAACCGCAATTATCATTTCATATACACCAATACAACATTCTTTATCTAATGGATAATACAATCATTTAGATCAAAATTTTTATCTTTGATCACTACAATATAATATCTTAGTGTTGTATCTCTATGTGCCCACCCTTAGGGATGATGAGCATCCACTACACCTACAGGGAGAAGGATCCAGCTGGAACATTGGACAATCTTTTGTTACTGCTGTAGTTTTCGTTGTAATCCGAAGGAAAGAATCTCTTACCTGTCACCATCCAAGAAACACAAGCTTGTCAGAACTGGCATTACTTGGGAAGACAAGTACGTAGCCCACATTGGGTGAACCACGCATATTCTCTCTCTCTCTCTCTCTACACTCTATAATCTCTCATGTGTGAAAATTATCTCTCTCCATTAAGTAAACTACTCAATTATCTACTTAGCTATGTCATATTTCTTAACAACTCGTATCATAGCAAGATTTGCTCGTATCTAAAGTATCTCAAGGAAAGGATTCCTCGAATTGAGTGGGAGTAATGGCGGAGGAAGGGAAGCTCAAGATCAAGAAGTTCAACGACAAGAACTACCAACACTGGAAGATGCAGATTGAAGACTATCTCTACCAGAAGGATCTTTATTTGCCACTAGGCGGTCTTGCAAAGAAGCCCGCAACAATGGCAGATGAAGCATGGATTGTCCTTGACCGAAAGGCATTAGGAACAATTTGACTAAGCTTGGCGTCAATGGTGGCCTTCAACGTTTTGGAGATGAAGACCATGGAGGACTTGATGAAGTCACTTGATGGCCTCTCCAAGAAACCATCAGCATCCAGTAAGGTATTTCTCATGAAGTGCTTGTTCAATTTAGAGATGGTAGAGAATGGTTCGATTGTAGAACACCTAAATGGCTTTAACACCAACATAAGTTAGCTTCAATCGATGACGAAATGCGAGCTCTCCTTATACTATCGTCTCTAGCCAATAGTTGGGACAACCTTGTGATGGCTGTAAGTAATTCTATCTTTGGCACAAATACTCTTAAGTTTGATGATGTTGTGGGTGTTTTCCTAAGAGAGGAAATGCAAAGGAGAAGCACAAGAGAATCATCAAGTGTTGCACTGTCAGTGAAAACAAGAGGGAGGCCTAAGGAGAGGTTCAAAAACCAAAAGGGTCGTGATCGCTCAAGGCGGAGCAAGTCACGCAAAAATTTAGTTCTTGAATGTTGGAACTGTAGCAAGAAGGGTCACGTCAAGAAGAATTGCTAGTCCAAGAAGAAGAAGGAGTTGGAGTCTCAAGACAACAAGCCAACATCGGAGGCCAATGTGGCAGGTAAAGTACAGCAAGATGCTCTAATTCTCTCATTAGACAATGTGTCTAATTCCTGGATAGTAGATTTTGGGGGTTCATTCCATGTGACACCACACAAGCAACATTTCCAAGATTACACCAAAGGTAATTTTGGGTATGTATACTTGGGAGATGATGAAGCTTGTGAAATTGTCGGCAAAGGTACAATTGTGTCAAAATTACGAGCGAAAATGATTGGAAGCTTAAAGATGGTAGGCATGTTCCTTCTCTTTGCAAAAAATTGATCTCTACAGGACAATTGGACGATGAAGGTCACAACATTGCATTCAAAAACAAATAGCAGAAGATCTCAAAGGGATCTTTGGTGGTTGCCAAGGGAGAAAAGCATGGTACACTTTACTTGTGTACTATCAGCACACAATCTTCAACTTGTGCAATAGCTACAGAAGTCGACAGTGCGATATGGCACTATCGGCTTGGGCATATGAGTACCAAAGGAATGCAAATCCTTCAATCAAAGAAGCTTCTACCAGGTTTGAAAGAAGTGGAGTGTTTATGGTAAACAAAAGAGGGTAAATTTCCTAAAAGCAAGAAACGAAAGAAAAAATAAAAAACTTGAATTGGTTCATCCTGATGTTTGGGGTCTTGCAAGTACACCATCCTTTGGTGGCTTATTGTACTATGTAACATTCATAGACAATGCAACTAGAAAAAAATGGGTTTATGTCATGAAGAATAAATCCGATAAGCTGGGCTTCAAAGCTATAGAATATGGTCTCACTTTCTACCACGGAAGCAGAGTATGTAGCAATGACAGAGGCAAGCAAAGAAATTCCGTGCCTTCACAAATTCTTAGAAGAGCTTGGATTCAAACAAGACAATATTGTCTTGTACAGTGATAGCCAAAGCGCTATCCATCTTCCGAAGAACTCACCCTTTCATTCAAGGACAAAGCACATTGAGGTGAGATATCACTTCATACTTTTGGAAGAGAGACAACTAAAGTTAGGAAAGGTGCATACAAGTGAAAATCCTGCAGACATGTTTACAAAGGTGGTCAATAAGGAGAAGTTGAGCTTCTGCCCATCTTCAATCGACATTCAAGGATAAGAAGCCAGGATGGAAAGCAATCACATGCTTGGTGTGGAGATCAATCTCCAAGTGGGAGATTGTTAAGTATGGAGCTTGATTTACCCCTTGTAATTTTTTGTATTAAAAGCGCACATTTGTAAGGCCCCATTACGAGGAGAAACCATCGTGCGTGAAGAAAAATCACTCATCAAAAACCAAAATGTTCACGGCAAGTGCTCCTTTGAGTATCTTTGTCACCTCGAGACTAGCTTTGTTGGAATATTATGGCCGGGGACGGCGGTGTTGGGATCGGAGAGCACACACACAGAGAGCCAGCACGAAGAAGGAGATAGACGCAGTGTGTGGCGGGGCGGTACTCACACTACAATGTGTAGTTGTGAGTATAGTTATTATGAATGAGTAAATGAATGGCTGTACATGGGCGGCTGAACAACGGGCAGCCGGGCACACGGGACTGCCCTCAGACAGATTTGGAGACTACAGAGATGTCTCAGATTCCCTATGCGTCAGCTGTTGGTTCCTTGATGTATGCCATGGTGGCTACGCGTCCAGATCTTGCTCATGCAGTTGGTGTGGTTAGCAGGTACATGTCTAACCCGGGCAAGCGTCATTGGGATGCAGTGAGAGGTATTCTCAGATACTTGAGAGGGACTTCAGAGTTGTCCCTATGTTATGGTGAGAAGGATATGTCTGTTTGCGGATATACAGATTCAGACTATGCAGGGTCAGTGGACTCGAGGAAGTCTACTAGCGGCTATGTGTTCACAGTTGCAGGTGGACCGGTTTCGTGGGCATCACGTTTACAGCCATGCGTTGCTTTGAGCACTACAGAGGCTGAATATATGGCTGCCACTGAGGCTGCCAAGCAGGCCGTATGGCTCTCACGACTAGTGGGAGATCTTGGTATGGCTGGTGATGCTCCGATTCTACATTGTGATAGCCAGAGTGCCATAGCGTTGGCACGGAATCCTATCTTCCACTTAAAGGCAGTGTGCCTTTAAAGTGGCCAAAGTACAGCAAAAGAAGACAAAGCACATTGAGGTGAGGTATCACTTCATACGAGAGGTGCTAGAGGACAAGCGCATAGAGCTTGTCAAGGTACACACTGACGATAACCCTGCTGATCTACTCACGAAGTCGTTACCCTCACAGCGGTTTGCACACTGTAGATCGCTGATGGGTATGGCTTGACTTCTTTTGCTGTACTTTGGCCACTTTAAAGGCACACTGCCTTTAAGTGGGAGATTGTTGGGTTAAAGGCCCGTGTGCCCGGCTGCCCGTTGTTCAGCCGCCCATGTACAGCCATTCATTTACTCATTCATAATAACTATACTCACAACTACACATTGTAGTGTGAGTACCGCCCCGCCACACACTGCGTCTATCTCCTTCTTCGTGCTGGCTCTCTGTGTGTGTGCTCTCCGATCCCAACAGGCGGCCGAAAAGTTGTCGAAAAACGGTTGGTCAGTTGGCCAGTGGTCGGCAGTCAATGGCCAGTGGCCGATTTCAAGACGGACTTTTCTTCTCAAGGGCGGCCACACATGGGCGCATTGGAGAGTCCAAGTCGAACTTGTCAACACAAGGGCGGCTACACACAACTGCCTCTCATGAGAGAGGGTAGCCCTTTTGGCCTATAAAAGGAGACCTCTTCTACACACACAAATGGATTGTGAAGCATTGTGGTGCATTTTGAAGTTGATGTGAGGTGGTAAGAGTAAAGCAAGGTGGGAGCTCCAAAAGGGCATAATCCCTTTGTAATCTACTTCTTGTTTTGAAGCACTAAAGCCATTGAGTGGCTGCTTTCCCATGGACGTCGCCCACTTTGGGTGAACAACGTAGATTGTGTATGCTCTCTCTCTCTCTCTCTCTCTCTCTCCCCCCTCTATAATCTCTAATGTGTGAAAATTCTCTCTCTCCATTAAGTAAACTACTCAATTTATCTACTTAGCTACGTCATATTTCCTAACACTTTATATCTATGATAGACCAGGAGAGTCACTTCCTAGAAGGGGCGATGATGATCCTATAATTGAGCTCATACTAGGAAGCTCTCCTCCTAACAAGCCTCCTTATTGAGTCTCACCAACTCAACAAGAGGAGATTATGTAACAAGTCAATGAACTTGTGTAAAAAGGAATGGTAAGACCTAGCTCTTCGCCATTTTGTTCTCATGTTTTATTAGTGCACGAAAAGGATGGTACATATAGAACGTGTAAAGACTATCGTGCATTAAACAAGATGATAGAAAAGAATCAATTTTTGATCCCAAGGATTGAGGATTTGTTTGATAGGCTACAAGGATCTACCTACTTTAGTAAAATAGATCAAGACTTCAAATTAGACAAGACACACTGAAAGACAAGACTGAAATTGGAAATGATACTAAATATTGGAGCTGGAAATGGAAATGGACACTAAAACTAGAAACTAAAACTGGGATTGTATATTTAGATAAGAACGTACAACATTGAAACATAAACTCAATGTGTATTTAGATTACAAGAGCAGACAACTCCAAGATGTAAGATACAAGGGCTTAAGATTAAAAATAAATAGGAATGAACTCAACCAAAGATCAAAGTCCCTCAAAATGATGTAGTGGTCCCTATTTATAGGCTTCTGACTAGGCTCTAATTGCATGCACGTTGTACTAGTTACTATGGTAATTTTCCATAGTTATTATCTATGGAAGCTTCCAATCCAGCCGCCTGCTAATAAGGGTCATTCCTGCCATCTATATTTCCTTCTCGCTTTTCTTGAATTTTGGTACAGATAATTTTTTTAAGAAAAGATCATTCATCCTTTATCAATCCATCAAACTTGTTGATGCCTTCTTCTTTGGAGGTTTGTGAAAGACTTTGAATGGCTCTAGGCACTTGGACTAGCGTTCTCTTTCGGAAGAAGCTACTACAGGGCCTCTTGCTCCAAGTGATCCTTTTTTACTGTCTTCATCTCAAACTTGTATGGAGTCAATGCATTCCATGTTTTTGTGTTAGGGTCATAGAGTGTTCTTTTGCAAACAATAGCTGATTTGTGATCTTTACCACACCCTACGGGTCTACACTCTCCACTCACCCATTTTCACTTGACAATTTAGAAGTCCTTTAATCAAATCAGTTGGTTGATCCTTCTTCATTGCTTCAACGACCACATGATCCAAGCCATCCACTCAGCGTTGACGATCTCACACAAAATGCAAGTCTCACTCTCCACTCTCCACTCACCCATTTTCACTTGACAATTTAGAAGTCCTTTAATCAAATCAGTTGGTTGATCCTTCTTCATTGCTTCAACAACCACCTGATCCAAGCCATCCACTCAGCGTTGACGATCTCATGCCAGCCCCTCATTCGCTATTTTGATGTAACTTTGTTGGTCTGTTGGTTTAGGATGCATGAGATAAAGAGCTTGGAAAAATCTTGGGAGCTCTGCCTCCTTAGTTGGAATGACATACAGAATCTAAAACAAACTCCAAAAAGTTCAAAGCGACGTCAATCGAGAGTGACCTGTGGAATCGGTATCTTAAGGTGGGAGATGCACTTTGAGCTAAGGGAGAATTTCCATTTTTGCATCATGCTTGTTGGAGCGCTTGACACGGACTGCCCTATGTCATGCTGTCTGTTGAAGCCACCACCGTTGTTTTTTTCTCTCCCTTTCTCTTTTGGGGTTCACAAATGGGCGCCCCAAATTGGGCACCCTCCCAAAACAAGGACGGTAGCTCACGATTTGCATGACTTGGCAAGTTTTGTAGCTGCGGCAAGGTGTCACGACACACCAAGATCAACAAGGCCCCCGTCATGCACCTGGTTTTAGAGTTTTGACATGCACCAAATTTCATGAGCAATGACCATTAGGAGGCATCTTACAAAAAGGGCTTACGCATCATCAACCCCTTGACATGCACGACCGACAAAGTTATTGTAAAATATTGACAAGCTGGTTTGGCATGGCAATTTTGGTAAAATTAAGGGACACATAGCATGCTTCACCAATGAGGAAAACACGTTGGAGTCATTCCCTCATGGTTTTGGTATGAAAATTGAATACAGCAAGCAATCCAATTGAAGCCAACAGAGAATTCAAGTTGATTTTTTAAATCAATTTTAGATGTACTATGAGCCTCCACTTTGTCATAATGCATGCGGTAAATTGTGTAGTGTTATTTTTGAATGCATGCAAGGCATGCAAGGGAGGGGAAGCTCTTCGTAGTCTTTTTCATATTTCTTTAATCCTAAAAGGATGCATGCACGGTAGGTGATAATGTTCAGGCTGGGGAGCAAGGCTTTGTACAAGGTTCTTTGAACTTTATGTAGAGGCTTTGATTAGGGAGGAATCAAGATTACGATGATATGCAAGGCATTTTGCTGTGTACGCCAATAACAACATCACGTATGCCATTTTATTTACATTGGTTTATCAATCCATATGTGACTTTGTTTAATAGGATTTTACGGATGGGTTTCCAAAAGTTAAATTTTCCTACAAAGGCAAGCTCATGAGTGCAAGATGTTCGGTAAGGCTGACTCTTTGCTAGGTATGGTTTCTCATTTTTTGGTGCTTGAGTTGATCAATTATTGTGATACACATTTTGATGCCAAGAACAGTGATTCAAGCAAGTTGGGAATCAAGTTCCACTTACAATTTACAATGTTGCATTTAGTGAATGTTGCAACTTTTTCTCCAGAATAGCTTGGCAAGCAAAGATTGCATTGAGCAATCTAGGTTACTTTTGACAAGGTTGATTTTATTTTGCCATAACATTTGTATGTTGGCAGGAGCACCTGTTGGCTATAATCACACAAGCTCTATCATGTTTTATCTTTTTGATGTACTTGTGAGAAGCAAGGATTCAATGTAGGCATATTGTATACAAGCTTTTGAAGTTTGGAAAATGGTATGAGCATATGAACTGGGGGAATTTGCAATATGTATGAATACTTTTTCACTAATGGTTGGCATGAACCAAGCCGGGGTTTGTAAGACAGCTCTTTACTTTTTAGTATGCATGGCTATGAGCTAGATTCAAGTCCAAACGACAAATTCAAATTGCACTTCATTCTCAAGTGAGAGTTTAATTCTGTGATTTAGGACAACTAGCCTCAGAGGCGTGACAAGGTTAGACAATTTCAAGTTCTTCTTGTTTTTCTATATTTTAACCTTTCATTTGGAAAGGTTTCCCTGTTGTGCAAAGCAAAGTGCTTTGGCAACCTTAACGAGGAGGAACGCTTCTACTCCATGCCAAAGTACTACTCATTGACATAGGATCAAGGGTAATGGCACACAGGTGTAGAGAATTGGTAAAAATAAGAGAATATAAGCTCACATTTGGCATTTGGCAATGTCAAATTTCCAAATGCCAAATGAGAGGATATAAGCTCACATTTGGCATTTGGCAATGTCAAATTGTGATGTTATCCATGTGCATGTAGAGTGTGCAAGGTACGTATGGTATTGCCTCACATTGTAGAGACCGTCATGAAGCCAAGAGCTTATCACTTTAATTTTTTGCTATGCATGCATGGTGTGCCTGTACGGTGGGATTCATTCCATTGAACTATTTTTTATGTTTTGTCTATAACATGAGCTACTTTGCTAGAGAAGATTTAAAGCTAGTAGATTTGCTTGTGGTCGTTATATAACCACGGTGGAAATTTTACATCATTGGCTCTATGCACAATAAAAAACCAACAAAGATGATGTTTTCTATACATAGCATGTAGGCATGGCCTCGCTATCAAGGAACTATTTCATGCGACGACATGAATAGACTAAGAGCATCTCCAAACAGGTAATCTCTTGCTCAAATACCGAAGAAAACTACTATCTCACATTCTTTTGGGTGTTGGGAATCTTTTTGTTCTTTTTATAGGGAGACAAGATTATTCCCAGATCCAATTATGAATCAGATTCCAACTTGAGAAAGTATTTTGCTTAGTTTTAGCATTGATTGTGTTGTGAATAAGATTCCAACTTGAGAAGAATTGTTGCTTAGTTATAGCATTGATTGTGTCTCTAGGAGTGGTATTTTCAAGGGTATGACCCAGCTAATACCTAATCACTCTCCACAGGTGTTGAGGGTCATGATTTGATCTCTTCACAATTGTATTTTCAAGGACAAGGACAATGGAAAATTTCAACTTTCCAAGTTGATTCCAATCATTGCTAGACATAATAGACTATTTTGGTCATCATTGATTGATAGTTTGAGCAGTTTCCATCGAGAATATAACCAAGGGGTTTGACATTGTAGATTTTAACCAAAGGGTTTGGATTGCCAAGGAAACACGCAGGGTTACCAGTTACAATCATTATTAGACACAATAGACTATTTTGATCATCGTTGATTGATAGTTTGAGCAGTTTCCATAGAGAATATAACCAAGGGATTTGACATTGTAGATTTTAACCAAGGGGTTTGGATTGCCAAGGAAACACGCAGGGTTACGAGCTCAATATTGCTTGATTTTCACTAATATTTCATTTAGTGCTTAACATGTCAAAGACATACTAGCTCTTTTGAGGTCGGTTTTTTGGTAAGGTACCTTTTAGGTTGTATCTTTTAAGTTTGGATAGTGCACTTGACTTTGGGAAAGTGAACGCTATTTTAAACCTCCAGGTATGCCTATGATTTGGTTTCATTTCATTTTTTCATATGCTTTGGTTGACTTTTCCAGTAGGATGTATATTCTAGAATGCTTTCATCCATTTTTCTCTTTAGATGCATGACAAGGTCATGTAGGAGCAAAGAATTTTGGGAGAGTAGTGTCACATATACATTTGTGCACCCTGCACTCATAGGTCTACATGGTAGGGTTTTGTTTGGCACATGTTGTTACAAGGAAACAAACATGGTTTAAGAATTCATGGAGTTTGGTTCAGTCCATGTGGAGCAAGGTTTATGAGGGTCCCTCTCACTCATGTTGCTGAGTGTTTACAATTATCTCCACACACAAGTACATCTCGTAGGATGTCATACTTCTTGACGTCATTATATGAGACATAATCCACATGTGCCAAATATGAGTCTTTGGGATTGACATTGGTGTCTCTTTACTTATTTACGTGTCACGATAGAGCCCAAAAGTGCTGGTCAAATCCATTTTGTAGACCATTTTAAGCACGTAGTATCAGAAATAATTTTAGTGGCCGAAATTTTTTGGATAATTAGAAAGACTTGTTAAGGTTAGAATTGCTCTTGAACAACATTAACGGATGGTTGTTTATACATATAGCAAGGCTATGTATTGTTAATAAAAATGTTCCATTGTTTGTGCTTAAATGTGATTTATGTTTCATATTCTATTATGGTTCAAATGTTTTAGCAAGGCTTCCAAGTGATTGTATTAGTTTCTTCTCAAAACTATTTACTCTCCTCTATGACCATCACATTTGCCATGTAATGGAAATGGCCTATGAACTTTGAGAATAGCGAAATTAAGAGAAGTAGGGTGAGCATTTTTGTGAGATTACTTTGAGAACATAGAGGGTGAACTTAATTGATGGTAGCAACATGAACATAGTACTTAATTAACTTGGCATGAACAATACGTTTGCAAGAGAGAGAGTATTAGAGAACATGACTATAGTTGAGGACCGGATTAAATTGGAGCTGGTCCCCCCTCCAAAAGGCGTTTGTATTATAGATTCTCCCATCATGAGAGACTTGGTACAATACAATATTTATCTTCCTTGTGACCTTGGTGATGCTATGAAGATGTAAAGCTTCATGCATCACGAGCATAACATAAACTTTGCAAAAAGCATTAACTATCCCAAGCCTCAGTCCCAAGGCCTCAAACACCTTCAAAGGTGGAGAGAGCTAGCAGGGAATGAGGGTAGGCAAGAGGAAAAAGAATCATTCATAGGAGAAAGAACTAGTTCCTAACTTATCATCACTCTTCTTGCTTAGCATAATATAATAACACAGTAATGAAGATGAAGAAGATGGCAAGATTAACCATTGAAGCATGGCTCTTGCTTCAATTTGCATTCCATAGCCAAGATTGTTGGTGTAGGCTCTCAACTTCTCAACAAGCTTGAAGAAGGAGATTGAGCTCTTGCACTTTGCACTCCGCACAATGAGAGAATGTGTGTGTGTGGGGGAGAGTATACCCCCTCTCAAGCTTGGTCCACCCCCCCCCCCCCCCCCTCTCTCTCTCTCTCGTATTATTTAATTGTATCATTTGGACATGTGTCTTCTTTTTCCTCTTTGAGAGAAAGAACTTAATTGTTTATTTTTATGCATCTAAATTCTCATTGGACCCCTTTAAAGCCTATCCAATAGGATTCAAACACATCATGAGGGCCACATGTGGAGGATTTTGGCATGTGTCTTTTATGCTTCTTAAGTCATTTGGTTTGGATTGAACACTTCAAGCACTTAGTTAATTAAGCATGGAAACCATTTATGCCTCTTGAGAGTTTATCTTTGAATTGAACATTCAAGAACCTTAGTCATTTAAGCATATGATAAGCACCTCAAGCTTGGGCAAGGTTCCCACATACACTTAGCAAGCCGAAAAACATTTCATGCTTGGGTAGGATTCCAACCTCAAGGTCAGTCCTAGCTTGCCTAAGGTCAAAGGACCCTTTAACACTAACTTTTGGAGGTCTTTAAGGAAGCTACCCTAAGGTCTTTTAAGATCCATTAGATGCACGTTGCTCTTTGATAGACTATCTCCTTTTGGACCCCTATTGAGATGTAACCATCTCTCCTCTTAGTCCCTTGCTGAGGTAAATCTAGAAGCACTTATTGCACATTGCTCTTTGGTAGACCGTCCTTTTTTGGACCCCTATTGAGATGCAACCATTTCTCCTTTTGGTCCCTTGTTGAGATAGGTCTAAAAGCACATATCTATATCCTAACTCTTGTTCCCCTTTTATCTTTCCATATTAAATGATCAGTTTAATATGAAAAAATCATTTGCTAAAGTTAGATATTATATTTTATGACATTAGCTCTCTCTTAAAATCATAGTCGTTCTCGACTATGAGGTAGAGAAGATAAAGCCTAATTATTAGTCCATGTTTCTTAGTGTGTAGAGGATTCCTTTTTATCCTACGACATCATTCCAGAATGGATGACTAATCCATTTGGTGCTCGGGAGACTTAGCTGCTGCAAGTATGTCTGCTCTTTAGTCCATATCATACTTCCAAAGTAGAGTGACAAGTTCTACTTGGTATTTGAGAGATGTCGTCACCACAAACATGATCCTAAGCATGCATACTTCGTAAATTTTTTGCACAATAAAAGAAAGAGAATGAGTCTTATAAGACAAAAACATTGTTCATTTAAAATGCGGTTTCATTTGCTTACTCTAGTGTAGCATTGTAAGCATTGACAAGGTTCATATTATCCCTAAGCTAGGTTCCTTGCATCCATCTAGCATCTTTAAAAGGATGATTCTTAAACTTAACAAGGTATCATTGGATAATGTTATCATTTCTTAGTACCTTGTCTTTGTGTCAAAGAATTAATTCGGATTGCAACACCTCTTCTTGATCTTCGATCTCTAGCGGGTCCTCCATTATTGGTTCTTTTTGTGGCTCTCCTTTTTGTAAGGCTTGAGTAGACTCACATGGTTAGCATTGTGAATGAGCCAATGGTTGGGCAACTTTAACTAATAAGCCATCTCATTGATTGGCTTAAGAATTTCTAAAAGAAAGGACCATAGCATCTTTTTGCTAGTTTAGCATAATACTCTTGGTGACTCGTAGGATTCTTGCCCGTAGTATGCCTTAGATGAGCTTTGAGAAACTTTAGCAAAATCCAATCATTTTCCTTAAAGGTTAAGGGTCTTCTGTGCTTATTAGTAGGACCCCTTTTTGCCTTTGCTTTGAGATGGATATAACCTATTTAATCTTTGGAAAAGATTCTTGTGAGTCTCGGCTATATTCCTCATGTTGGAGAGGAGAGATAAAAAAAGTCTTCTTTGTCAACATAGCTTTGGACATGAAGCCTCAACTTCCCAATCAAGGGAGTAACGGAGTCTAGCTGTCCCTTGAAAGCTGTGTCAGCAGTTATAGTATCTCCCATCTCAAAAGTTTGAATGCCCAACTAGGTGTCCAACTCTGTTGATATGAAGTTGTGAGTAGAGCTAGGGTCAAACAAGATGAAGGCATCATGTTCCCTTACCTTTCTCTAAGAATAGGAGGGGAATGAGCCTTTGCAATGAGTATCCTCTTTTGGAGCTTCAACCATGGAAGCTCTAGGAGTGTCATTGCGTACATTTCTTTTGGGGCAAGAACGATAATCATGTCCTTGCTCCCCACACTTAAAGCATTTATGCTCTTTATGAAAGGCCTCTAATTGTTCGGGAGAGAGCTTATTTTTATCTTTGTAAGCTCCTTTCTCCTTGGCCTTGTTGTTGTTGGTGTTGGTGTTTCCTTGGGAAGAGTTTTGAGCAATGCTCTTCCCTTTAACTTCATTTTGATCCTTGTTTTCCATGGGCTTGAAATTTCTTCTTGCCCCTTGTTGGAAATTGAAGCAACTATAATGTAGTGGATGACTTTGCTGATAGTGCTAGGCCATTTGTGAGTTGACATACTTGGTTATTTCTTCAGGTAATCTCACACAAAACTGTTTCTTTTGTTCGAAGAAGTCTATCCTTTGAAAGACTGTAGCTTTGAGATGTAAATCCCAAAACTTGTCTATATATTTGTGCATAGACTCACTGAAGAGTAGATTCAAACTTTGACATTCGGTGAGCACTTTGTCCTTGGCATTGCTTGCAAGGAATTGCTTCATTATGGAAACTTGTAGAGTTTTCCATGTCTTTGGGACTTTGCTGTTGTCATAAAGGCTAGCCCACCATTGACGAGCAGATTTTTGGAAGTGCATAGCTACATGTGTAACTTGGAGGACTCCGTGAATCCTTCGTCTCTAAAGGTAGCATCAAATTGTTGGATGAAGGCTAATACTTTGTCGGTGGCACCAAAGGTGCCATTATAGGTGAGAAAAGAGATACTCTTTCCTCCCTCTTTGAACTTCTTGAGCTTTTGTGATCTTCTCCATGCAAGGTATGATTTGCGATGTCCTCCCCTCTTGTATTCTCGAGGAGAATACAAGAGGGCTATGGCTAAGAATAGCCATAGCTTTTATCGGAAGACGAGGAAGATGAAGAAGAAGGAGAAGAGGGTGACCTCTTTCTTCTCTTTTTCTTCCTTTGCCATTCCTCTCCTCCCTTTCGAAATGACGAGGAGAAGGACTATGGGTTGACCGTTTTCTCTTGGGAGGAGTTGGTGATAGTCTAGACCACCGTCTTCGTGGAGCCACATCTTCAGAGGAACTTAGGGATTTGCTTCTTTCTCGTTCTTTGGATTCCTCCTCTCTTATGGGAGAGAGTCTTCTTTCGGGAGTCTCATCAAGAGACCTCATAATCTCTCTCTCTCTCTCTCTCCTCTTGGAGAGGAAGGGAAAATCCCATAAGCACGAAGTTGTTGAGTAACTTCCGCTTGGAGAAAGCTTCATGCATCACAAGCATACCATAAACTTTGCAAAAAGCATTAACTATCCCAAGCCTCAGTCCCAATGCCTCAAACACCTTCGAAGGTGGAGAGAGCTAGCGGGGAATGAGGGTAGGAAAGAGGAAGAAGAATCATCCACAAGAGAAAGAAATAGTTCCTCACTTATCATCACTCTTCTTGTTTAGCATATCATAATAGCATGGTAATCATATTGAAGAAGATGGCAAGCTTAAGCATTGAAGCATGGCTCTTGGTTGGATTTGCATTCCATAGCCAAGACTATTGGTGTAGGCTCGCCACTTCTTAACAAGCTTGGAGAAGGAGACGGAGCTCTTGTACTTTGCACTCCACACAATGAGAGAATGTGTGTGTTTGTGTGGGAGAGTATACCCCCCTCTCATGCTTGGTCCACACCTCTCTCTCTCTCTCTCTCTCTCTCTCTCTCTCTCTAGTAATATTTAATTATATCACTTGGGACATGTATGTGTCCTCTTTGAGAGAAAGAATTTAATTATTTATTTTTATGCGTTTAAATTCTCATTGGACCCCTTTAAAGCCTATCCAACAGGATTCAAGCACATCATGAGGGCCACATGTGGAGAATTTTTTCATGTGTCTTTTATGCTTCTTAAGTCATTTGGTTTGAATTGAACACTTCAAGCACTTAGTCAATCAAGCATGGAAACCGTTGATGCCTCTTGAGAGTTTCTTTGAATTGAACACTTCAAGAACCTTAGTCATTTTAAGCATAAAAATCACGTCAAGCTTTGGGAAAGGTTCTCTCAAACATTTTAAGCACTTTAGCTAGCGAGCCGACAAGCACCTCATGCTTGGGTAGGGTTCCCACCTCAAGGTCATCCCTAGCTTGCCTAAGGTCAAAGGACTTTTTAACACTAATTTTTGGAGGTCTTTAATGAAGCTAACCCTAAGGTCTTTAAGCTCCATTAGGTAGCATTGCTCTTTAGCATACCATCTCTCATTTAGACTCCTTTAACCTTGGCACTGTGTTGAGACAGATCCATAAGCACATGTCCTATTTTCTAACCCTTATTCCCATTTATTCTCCCACATTAAATGGTCAGTTTAATATGAGAAAATCATTTGGGTTGGTTAGATATTAGATTTTAAGACATTACCTCTCTCTTGAAATCATAGTCGTCCTCGACTATGAGGTAGAAGAGATAAAGTCTTAGTCATTAGTCTACGTTTCTTAATGGGTAGAGGATCCCTTTTCACCCTGCGACATCATTCCAGAATGGAAGACTAGTCCATTCGGTGCTTGGGAGATGTAGCTTTGCAAGCATGTCTGCTCTTTAGTCCATATCATACTCCCAAAGTAGAGTGACAAATTCTACTTGGTGTTTGAGTGATGTCGTCATCACAAACATGATTCTAAGCATGCATACTATTTAAATTTGTGCACAAAATAGGATTAGTCTTATAAGACAAAAACATTGTTCATTTAGAAGGCATTTACATTTTCTTACTCTAGTGCAACATTGTAAGCATTGACAAGGTTCATACTAACCTTAAGCTATTTTCCTTGCATCCATCTAGCATCTTCAAAAGGATAATTTTTGAACTTAATAAGATATCATCGGATAATCTTACCATGCCATAGTACCTTGTCTTCATGCTAAAGGATAGCTTCGGGTTGTAGCACCTCTTCTTGGTCTTCGATTTTTGGAGGGTCTTTAATAATTGGTTCTCTTGGTGGATCTCCTTTGTAGGGCTTAAGTAGACTCACATGAAAACCATTGTGTATGAGCCAACGGTTGGGAAAATTGATTTGATAAGCCATGTCATTGATTGGCTTCAAGATTTGAAAAGGACCATAGTATCTTTTTGCTAATTTAGCATAATACTTTTGATGGCCAGTAGGATTTTGCCCGTCGTTTGCCTCAATCGAGCCTTGGGAAACTTAAGTAAGACCCAATCATTTTCTTTGAACGTTAAGGCCCTTCTGTGCTTGTTAGCAGTAGCTTTTTGCCTTTGTTGAGAGATGGATATAGCCTCTTTAACCTTTTGAAAAGATTCTTGTAGATGACGGCTATACTCATCAGTAGCAACAAAGGTCTTTCCATGTACTTTAAGTAGCAAGGGACTTTTAGGTCTTCCCTCTATGATTTCAAAAGGTGCTTTTCCCGTAGTAGTATGGATAGTAATATTGTATGCATACTCTACAAGGGGTAAGTACTCGTTGATCTACTTTTGTAACATAAGTCTTTAGTAGATCGAGTATTGTAAGATTGGTTATCTCACTTTGGCCATCCGTTTGTGGGTGAGGCCGAAGAGAAATTCAATCTTGTATCTAGATTTTCAAAGAGACTTTCAAAAAATTACTGGTCATTCTAGAATCTCTATCTGACATGATGGATGTTGGTAACCCATGGTGTTTGAAAATATGAGATATGAAGATTGTTGCCATTTGATGTGCCTTAATAGTCTTTTTGATAGGAATAAGATGTGCTTGCTTGCTAAACCTGTCAACTACTGTGCATATTCCCGTATTTCCATGGATAGACTTGGGTAATCCAAAGATAAAATCCATGGATATACTCTCCCATGGTGAATTAAGGATTCGCAATGGCTAGAGTAATCCACGTTTTTCCCTGTATCATACATAAAATCCATGGATATATTCTCCCATGGTGAATTAAGGATTGGCAATGGCTAGAGTAATCCACGTTTTTCCCTGTATCATACTTAGTCTTTTGGCATACCACATATTTTGAAACACTCTTGTATGTCAACTTTCATGGTAGGCCAATAGAAGTATGTCTCTACTCCTTGAAGAGTAGGTTGAATGCCTCTATTCCCCGCATAGGGAGGAGCATGGGATTCATACATGACTTTCTCATGAAGGGAGTGGGTAACACATAGCCTATTGCCATGGAGAAGATAACCATCTTGCAAGGTGAATGATTCCTCTTTCTTCCCCAAAGCAAGGGCTGACATTACATCTTTAAAGTCAAGGTAAGTAGCATACTCATCTATCGTAAAAGATAGATCATTGTGAGTTGCTATAGACACCTCATTGACTTTTGGTCATCATGAAAGTACATCGGCCACTTGATTCTGCTTACCAGCAATGTGAGCAATATGAAAATAAAATTGTGAAATAAAATTTGCCCACCTCATTTGTTTGTTGGAAAGCTTGGTTTGCGTCATGAAGTACTTGAGACTTTGGTGGTCTATTCGTAAAATGAATGGAGTCCCCAATAATGCTTCCATGTGTCTAGGGCATGTAGAACATCTAAAATCTACTTTTCATAAATGCCCAAGACCCGTTCATCCATATTGATCCTTCAGCTCTCATATGCTATGACATGCCCTTCTTGAAGCAAGATCGCTCCAAGGCAATCACCACAAGCATCACATTGGACCTCAAAAGGCTTTGAGAGATCCGGAAGTATGAGGACTGGTTGAGAGGTAAGCTTCTCTTTGAGCTTGTCAAAAGATTTTTGCCTCTTAGAAATCCATGAATACTTAAATTTCTTCTTTGATAAGTCATGTAGTGGTCGTGCTATTTGAGAAAATTTTTCTATGAAGCATCTATAGTATGTACACATACCAATAAAGCTTCTTAGCTCATGTAGATTCCTTGGATTAGGCCATGCTTTTATTACCTCTAACTTCGATGGATCCATACCGATACCATCTTGAGAGATAATATGACCTAAGTAGTATTGAATCTCTTGAAGGAAAAATTCGCTTTTCTTTTGGTTGAGGAAAAGCTTGTTCTCCCTTAATGCTTAAAAAATCACTTGGAGATGTTGCTTGTGTTCCTCCGAGGACTTGGCCCCAAGGACTTGGAGTAGATGATGATATCATCAAAGACCACTCCATTGAACTTACGGTAGGGTCTGAATAATTTATCCATCAAATGATTGAATGTGACTAGTGCATTGGTCAAGCCCAAAGGCATGACTAGATATTCATAAAGACCAAACATTGTACGAAACGCGGTCTTTAGGATATCTTCATCCACTATCCTTATTTGATGATAGCAAGGTCAATCCTACTGAAGTAGGTAGAGCCTTGTAGCTTATCAAACAAGTCCTCTACCAGAGACACGGGAAATTTGTTTTTGATAGTGATATGGTCTAGTGCTCGATAATCCACACACATACGGTATGTACCATCTTTCTTTTGCACTAAAAGGGTTGGAGAACAAAAGGGAGAGGAGCTAGGCCTCACCTTTGTCTACCAATTCTTGTACTTGCCTCATGATCTCCTCTTGTTGAGCTTGGGAAAATCGATAAGGAGGCTTGTTAGGCTGAAGCTCAATTCGATGGTCATCATCTCCTCATTTTAGAGGTAAGTCCATAGGGATATCATCGATGAAAACATCTTGGAATCCATTTAGAAAAGTAGACAAGTCTAACTCTTCTTGATTCCTACCATTTTCATTTGATAAATCATTAGCATCATTAGTGGATTCTTTCACAAAAATCATGTACGCAGAAATCGAGCTTTTCATTGACTTATGAAAAGTTGATGAATTTACAAGTGGTATAGTACGACCAGACTCATTAGCATCTATATACATGTTCTTTCCCCTGTAGGTGAAGTATATTCTCCTTTCAAGGAACTTCATGTTGGCAGCCATGCGATCAAACCATGGTGCCATGTTGGAGAGGAGAGATGAAAAAGTCTCCTTTGTCGACATAGCTTTGGACATGAGGCCTCAACTTCCCAATCAAGGGAGTAACAGAGGCTTGTTGTCCCTTGAAAGATGTGTCAGCCATTACAATATCTCCCATCTCAAAAGCTTGAATGCCCAACTTGGTGGCCAACTCCATTGATATGAAGTTGTGAGTAGAGCCAGGGTCAAAGAAGATGAAGGCATCATGCTCCCTTACATTTTCCCCAAGCATAGGAGAGAGATGATCCTTTGCAATGAGCATCCTCTTTTGGAGCTTCAATGGTGGAAGCTCTAGGAGTCTCATTGCGAGCATTTTTCTTGGGGCAAGAACGATAGTCATGTCCTTGCTCCCACACTTAAAACACTTACGGTCCTTGCGAAAAGCTTCAAGCTCTTCATGAGAGAGTTTGTTTTTACCTTTGTAAACTCCCTTCTCCTTAGACCTATAGTTGTTGTAGTTGTTGTTGTAGGAAGTGCCTTGGGAAGAATTTTGGGCATTGGTTTTCCCCTTTGCATCATTTTTGTCTTTGTTTTCCATTGGTTTGACATTCCGTCTAACCCCTTGTTGGAAATTGATGCGGGAAGCAACCATGCTGTAGTGGATTACTTCGGTGATAGAACCAGGCCATTGGCAGTTGACATACTCGGCCATTTCTTCGGGTAATCTCGCACAAAATTGTTGCTTTTGCTCGGTGAAGTCTATCTTTTGAAAGACAGTAGCCTTGAGATGTAAATCCCAAAATTTGTCCACATATTTGTGAATAGATCCATGTGAGAGAAGTTTCTAATTGCATCATTCGGTAAGTACTTTGTCCTTTGCATGGAAACTCGTAGAGTTTTCCATGTCTTTGGGGCTTCACCATTTCCACAAAGGCTAGCCCACCATTGACGAGCCGATTTTTGGAAGTGCATAGCTACATGGTGAAGCTTGGAGGACTCCGTGAAGACCTCGTCTCCAGAGGCCGCATCAAATTGTTGGATGAAGGCCAATACTTTGTCGGTGGCAGCAAAGGTGCCATCATAGGTGAGAAAAGAGACACTCTTTCCTCTCTCTTTGAACTTATTGAGCTTTTTTTTATCTTCGCCATGCAGGGTATGATTTGCGATGTCCTCCCCTCTTGTATTCTGTAGGAGAATATCCATAGCTTTCGTCAGAAGAGGAGGAAGGTGAAGAAGAAGGAGAAGAGGGGGACCTCTTTCTTGACCTTTTCTTCCTTTGTTTCCTCTCTTCCCTTTTGGAGTGATGAGGAGAAGAGCTGTGTGTTGACCGTTTCCTCATGGGAGGAGTTGGCGATCGTTTACATCTTCAGAGGAACTTAGGGATTCATTGCTTTCTTGCTCTTTGGATTCCTCCCTTGTATGGGGGTCTCATCTCAAGAGGCCTCCTAAGCTCTCTCTCCTCTTAAAGAGGAAGGGAAATCCCATAAGCTCAAAGTTGTTGAGTAACTTCAGCTTGCAAAGTAGGGTTGCCCATAGCTTGATGTAGCCTAGTAACAAGATAATTGATAAACATGGGGCATCATTATTAGCACCTTCATGTGCAAAATCAAAGTTATCAATGTTCATTCTACTCTCTTGGTTATTGTTAGCCATGCTAATTATACTTATGTGTTTACTTAGTGTATTCTTTGTCAATTCAAAACCTTAGTTGCTACTCCTCTAAGACTTTGAAAATAAGCACTTAAGTATCTACACCCATGGCTCGAATTGGTCAATTATAGAGAATAGTAGGGTGGGTCTAAAATAAAATTGTTGAGGGTTAGCTCCTTTCGGACTTTTTTTGGCTCAATAATGGTAAAGTCATAGGCAAGTGTAAAAAGACTCCATTATTAAGACCAAACCTCCAGAGGTGTGCACTATATCCCACATAGTGGACTCAACAAAACCGATAATAGATCCCAGTCCCACTTACCCTAATATAATTAACAAAATCAACCATTAATAGGCTACTTAAGGACCTCTCTTCTTAAGCAAGAAAAGAGAAACCAAATGCTCTGATACCAATGTAATGGAAATGGCCTATGAACTTTGAAAATAGTGGAATTAAGAGAATCGAGTGAGCATTTTTGTGAGTTTACTTTGAGAACATAGAGGGTGAACCTAATTGATGGTAGCAGCATAAACATAGTACTTAATTAACTTGGCATGAGCAATACTTTTGCAAGAGAGAAGTATTAGAGAACATGACAATAGTTGAAGACTGTATTTACTTGGAGCCGGCGCCCCCCCCTCCAAAAGGCATTTGTATTATAGATTCTCCCATCAAGAGAGACTTGGTACAATACAATCTTTGTGTTCCTTGTTATCTTGGTGATGCTATGAAGATGGAAAGCTTCATGCATTACGAGCATAACATAAACTTTGCAAAAAGCATTAACTATCCCAAGCCTGAGTCCCAAGGCCTCAAATACCTTCGAAAGTGCAGAGAGCTAGCGGGGAATGAGGGTAGAGAAGAAGAAGATGAATCATCCATAGGAGAAAGAAATAGTTCCTCACTTATCATCACTCTTCTTGCTTAGCATAGCATAATAGAATAGTAATGAAGATGAAGAAGATGGAAAGCTTAAGCATTGAAGCATGGCTCTTGGTTGGATTTTCATTCCATACCCAAGAGTGTTGGTGTAGGCTCTCCACTTCTCAACAAGCTTGGAGAAGAAGATGGAGCTCTCGCACTTTGCACTCCACACAATGAGAGAATGTGTGTGTTTGTGTGGGAGAGTATACCCCCCTCTCATGCTTGGTCCACACCTCTCTCTCTCTCTCTCTCTAGTAATATTTAATTATATCACTTGGGACATGTGTCCTCTTTGAGAGAAAGAATTTAATTATTTATCTTTATGCGTTTAAATTCTCATTGGACCCCTTTAAAGCCTATCCAACAGGATTCAAGCACATCATGAGGGCCACATGTGGAGAACTTTTTCATGTGTCTTTTATGCTTCTTAAGTCATTTGGTTTGAATTGAACACTTCAAGCACTTAATCAATCAAGCATGGAAACCGTTGATGCCTCTTGAGAGTGTCTTTGAATTGAACACTTCAAGAACCTTAGTCATTTTAAGCATAAAAATCACCTCAAGATTTGGGCAAGGTTCTCACAAACATTTTAAGCACTTTAGCTAGCGAGCCGACAAGCACCTCATGCTTAGGTAGGGTTCCCACCTCAAGGTCATCCCTAGCTTGCCTAAGGTCTTGCCTAAGGTCAAAGGACTTTTCAACACTAACTTTTGGAGGTCTTTAATGAAGCTAACCCTAAGGTCTTTAAGCTCCATTAGGTAGCACTGCTTTTTAACATATCATCTCTCATTTCGACCCCTTTAACCTTGGCCCGGTGTTGAGACAGATCCATTCGTTTATATTCTAACCCTTATTCCCATTTATTCTCCCATATTAAATGATCAGTTTAATATGAGAAAATCATTTGGGTTGGTTAGATATTAGATTTTATGACAAATGCCATAGGCAAGTCTAAAAAGATCCCATTATTAAGACCAAATCTTCCAAAGTGTGCACCATATTCCACATAGTGGGCTCAACAAAACCAATAATAGATCCCAGTCCCACTTACCCTAATATAATAAACAAAATCAACTATTAATAGACTACTTAAGGACCTCTCTTCTTAAGCAAGAAAAGAGAAATCACAAGCTCTGATACCAATTTAATGGAAATGGCCTATGAACTTTGAGAATAGAGGAATTTAGAGAATTAGGGTGAGCATTTTTGTGAGATTACTTTGAGAACATAGAGGGTGAACTTAATTGATGGTAGCAACATGAACACAATACTTATTTAAGTTGGCATGAACAATACTTTTGCAAGAGAGAGAGTATTAGAGAACATGACAATAGTTGAAGACCGGATTTACTTGGAGCCGGCGATCCCCCCTCCAAAAGGCATTTGTATTATAGATTCTCCCATCAAGAGAGACTTGGTACAATACAAACTTTGTGTTCCTTGTGACCTTGGTGATGCTATGAAGATGAAAAGATTCATGCATTACGAGCATAACATAAACTTTGCAAAAAGCATTAACTATCCCAAGTCTTAGTCCCAAGGCCTCAAACACCTTCGAAGGTGGAGAGGGCTAGCGGGGAATGAGGATAGGGAAGAGGAAGAAGAATCATTCATAGGAGAAAGAGGAAGAAGAATCATTCATAGGAGAAAGAAATAGTTCCTCACTTATCACCACTCTTCTTGCTTAGCATAACATAATAGCATAGTAATGAAGATGAAGAAGATGGAAAGCTTAAGCATTGAAGCATGGCTCTTGGTTGGATTTGCATTCCATAGCCAAGATTGTGGTATAGGCTCTCAACTTCACAACAAGCTTGGAGAAGGAGATGGAGCTCTTGCACTTTGCACTCCACACAATGAGAGAATGTGTGTGTGTGGGGGAGAGTATACCCCCTCTCAAGCTTGGTCCACCTCTCTCTCTCTCTCTCTCTCTCTCTCTCTCTCGTATTATTTAATTGTATCATTTGGACATGTGTCCTCTTTTTTCTCTTCGAGAGAAAGAACTTAATTGTTTATTTTTATGCATCTAAATTCTCATTGGACCCCTTTAAAGCCTATCCAATAGGATTCAAGCACATCATGAGGGCCACATGTGGAGGATTTTGACATGTGTCTTTTATGCTTCTTAAGTCATTTGGTTTGAATTGAATACTTCAAGCACTTAGTCAATTAAGCATGGAAACAGTTTATTCCTCTTGAGAGTTTATCTTTGTATCGAACACTGCAAGAACCTTAGTCATTCAAGCATATGAGAAGCACCTCAAGCTTGGGCAAGGTTCCCATAAACACTTAGCAAGCCGACAAGCACCTCATGCTTGGGTAGGATTCCCACCTCAAGGTCAGTCCTAGCTTGCCTAAGGTCAAAGAACCTTTTAACGCTAACTTTTGGAGATCTTTAATGAAGCTCCCCTAAGGCCTTTTAAGCTCTATTACATGCACGTTGCTCTTTGATAGACTATCTCCTTTTGGACCCCTATTGAGATGTAACTATCTCTCCTCTTGGTCCCTTGCTAAAGTAAATCTAGAAGCACTTATTGCACATTGCTCTTTGGTAGACCGTCGCCTTTTGGACCCCTATTGAGATGCAACCATTTCTCCTTTTGGTCCCTTGTTGAGATAGGTCTAGAAACATATATCTATATCCTAACTCTTGTTCCCCTTTTATCTTCCAATATTAAATGATCAGTTTAATATGAGAAAATTGTTTGGTAAAGTTAGATATTATATTTATGACATGCCATAAGCATTGGCAATTATAGTCATGCAAATGCAGGTTTGGATCAACTTTTGCTAAATGCATGCACACTAGGTGTTGTGGCCCCTAGTGTTTAGCAAAGGCTGGTTTAGAGCGGCATGCAAATTCATGAAACTCATAGCTTATGAAGGATTTTGCACTTTTAGAGCAATATATCTACGAGATTAGTTGTGGGTCTACCAATCACCATCATAGGTCATGGCTCTGTGTGGGGTGCTCATAGATAAACTAATTAAACTTTGTATAGTTTATCCAGCTCCCTTTTTAATCTCTATAGTTAACCAAGTTGGTTGTTCATCACATTTTTTATTACTTAGCAATGTTGCCAGCATATGTGCCCCAACTTTACCAGTCATTTTTGAAAGACTATCAGTAAATGGTTGGGAAATAGAGCTCAGTAATGCAAGTAATCGAGAGACAAATAGACAATTTACAAGTGTTAATCTTGTGCTAAAGGATATGTTAAGCGCATACAATAGCACTAAGGAATCCAATTAGAAAGGGTATCTCTCTGGTTGGAGTTTGTTTACCATGAGGTAAAGCATGGTGCGACTAGGTTTAGTCCTTTTAAGTTTAAGTCAGGCCCAAGTCAGGTTCTCAACTTCGATCACCAAATATCTTAATATTTATTGATGAGTTATGCCAGCCTATTAGTTTCATGGAAAGTGAGAAGAGGTGTTCTTTTAGACACCTCTTAGCTATGGAAACTCATTTAAAGTACTCTAGTGAGTTATAAATAGAGTGCACACGCTATAATGGCCACTTACACAAATGGTTGCAAGGGATAACAATGTGGACAATCAATATTTTTTTATTGGTTGCATGGAACCTCTTGTTGAACCACATATCGGTCGAATGGACAGCTAAATGTGTGAGGTATATCATTGTGGAAAATTTTAGTGTTCTTACAAAAATATTGTTGGAATTAGGGTTGCAGAGAAACACACACAGCTTGGAGAAGATGAAGGAAGCTCGAGGCACACAATAGAGAGTGTGTTACTTAGTGTGCAATGAAAAGATAGATAGCCCTAGAGTGATGGGCGTATATACAATGCACGGGGGAAAAAACCTCCTAAAGAGGGAAAAAATGCCCCGGCGGTCCTAGTGTGTTCACACACATCACTACCACATGTATATGGTAACAAATCCCCCCCTGGAGTGATGCGGTGAACGAGAGCTGGCACATGAGTAAAGGGAAGTGCCATGCCCTGAGGACAGGATCAGTCCACAAAGGGGAGTAAGCCCAAAGCTTTGCGGAAAGCTTCAAGCTTCTCACGAGACAATGCCTTTGTGAAAAGATCTGCAAGGTTGTCCTGTGTTGGCACATAAGCCAAGCTGATCTCTCCTGCTGAGAGCCTCTCCCTGACATAGTGGTAATGCACCTCAATGTGCTTTGTGCGAGCATGAAAAACTGGGTTCCTCGCAACTGCCAATGCGCTCTGACTGTCAGTGTAGATAGTGTTGGCAGTGTCCTGTCCAACACCCAAATCAGCCATAAGGCGTCTGAGCCATACACACTCAACCGTAGCTGTGAAGACTGCCCTGTACTCAGCCTCACAACTCGAAGTGGCCACAGTAGGTTGCTTCTTGCTCAACCATGATATACATGAACTGCCAAGCATGAAACAAAAACCACTTGTGGACACTCGCGTGTCAAAACAACCAGCCCAATCTGAGTCCGAAAAAGCATGTAAGTCTGGCGGCGATGATCCCCCCTTGGGATAAAACAAGCCAAGATGTAAAGTGCCACTAAGGTAGCGGAAAATCCTCTTGACAGCCTGCCAATGCTTAGACCCTGGGCTATGCATGAATCTGCTGACCTGTGAGACTGCAAACTGAATATCCGGCCTCGTGTTGCATACATAAATGAGGCAGCCAATAGCAGTTTGGTAAAGAGTGACATCAGCAGGATCACCAGCATCATGTAGACTCAACTTCAAACCTATTTCCATGGGAGTGGCAATAGGTTTGCATTCCCATGAGGAACTGACTCGAGAGAGGTAAACAATTCACGATGTGAGGTAATGTGCTTTGTAGCACCACTGTCAAAATACCACACATGTGAATCTGCAACAACTGACAAGCATGCATCATGGAAAGTAGGATTGTAAGTGCACTCTGCGCTAAAATCCCATTCTGCATCAACATCAGCAACACAGTCTCCTTTCACAGAAGACTCAACAATGGCTGCATTTGTAGTGGAACCAGCATTTGCAGTGGAACCACCCTCTTTCTTCTTAGCCTCTTTGGCCTTCAACTTAGGACACGACTTGATCAAGTGATCATTGGCTTTACAATAATGGCAACGCATCTTCTTTTTGACCTTATCACTAGAATTGCCAGACGAAGTACTGCCAGCAGAAGGATTAAGAACATAATTTTTGCTACTCGCAACAGAACCATAAGAAGTGGCTGCATTACTGTTACCACCCTTTCTTTGAGAAGCAATAAAAGCCTGTTCAACTGCACGCTGCCTAGTCCTGTTTTTTTTGGAAAGTGACTCTTGCAACAGCAATGTGCATAATGCATCAAACTTGACAACTTCAGGATTTCCTTGGGTCATAAGTCTCCAAGTACTAGCAAAAGTCTGGTAAGAATCTGGTAAGGCATCAAGAACAGTCTGCACAAGGGAACTGTCTGAAATGACTTCACCTGCAGAAATAAGTTGCTCATTGATATCCTTGACACTAGCAAGGAAAGTGTCCATGTCATCTTCCTCATGCATAATCTTCGACTCCAGCTCTTTACGCAGCAAAGCAATTTTAGCCTCATTGCGGCTTGCATAAAGACCTGCTAAAATATCCCAAGCCTGTTTTGCTGATTTTGCTGAACGGATGTAAGGAACAATGGTGTGCTTCACAGACAACGCAATCAATGCATGAGCCTGCGCATCCTTAACATCCCAACGAGCTTGTTCTGCCGTATGCAAAACAACTCTTACAGTTGCAATCCTTGTAGCAAGACCTGCAACATCCTCAACATCGCCTACATCCTCAGAACCAGGACGTACATCAATGCCCTGCACAATGTTCTAGACACCCTTTGACAGAAGAACATGTTGCATCATATAAGCCCACATAGGGTAGTTATCCCCATCCAACCTGTCCTCAGCAGCAAACATCTTGAACACATCTGTGTTGTTGTTGTCAGCCATGGTAAATGCTGCACCTGATGTGAAAACTGCCCGAAAATAGGAGAAACGGAGCGGGAACAACCTGTGCTATATAGCACAAACCGTAGAAGACTATAAGGCACTTGTAATGCAGAAAACGACACTGACAAAAATTCTGCACAAAATGACGAAATAGCTTGTGCAGTACTACATGTAGTGGAAACGGAGGCCGAAATGAGCCCAAATCAAAATTCTGAGCAGACCAAGCTCTTTGAGCTTTCCCAAAATATTTGTCGACCTGCGAACGCTCACCAAAGTTCATTGAAATCGGAGAAAGCGAGTAGGCATGTGCTGGAGCAGCTAGTGACTAAGCCCGGGAGGACGTGACCTGCTCTGATACTAATTGTTGGAATTAGGGTTGCAGAGAAACACACACAGCTTAGAGAAGACGAAGGAAGCTCAAGGCACACAATAGAGAGTGTGTTACTTAGTGTGCAATGAAAAGATAGATAGCCCTAGAGTGATGGGCGTATATACAATGCACGGGGGGAAAAACCTCCTAAAGAGGGAAAAAATGCCCCGGCGGTCCTAGTGTGTTCACACACATCACTACCACATGTATATGGTAACAAATATCACTACTTTTTTTTTTGAGGACAAAGGCACTTCTCCGAGGGGGGAGTAATCTTAGGCCTAAGGAGGACTGAGTACTAGGCCAAGGGTCGGGATGCACATGCAATTTAGGGAGCTATATTTAGTATACCAAGGGCCTATATATGGCATGGATGGGTGGAGATTAGCATGCATCCATTCCCAGTTTGTCATACAATTGTAACTACAACAAAACTACATGAAGATATCAAGCACTCAACAAGAGCTTATGTCAGACAAAGTCATTAAGGAAGCTACAAAGGTGATATACATATTTGGATGTAGCTTAAGTTGTAGATACAATAAGTTGTGGAGCCCTAAAGGCCTTGGGTGCCCAAACATTGCACATTTTACCCGTAGGTATATGAGCCAGTGTGTAAATGGAACTAGGATTCTCGGTCTGATCATTTGTTGAGACCACCTCTAGTGAGAGCTCATGAGTGTGTGGCTATGGAGTCCTTGAGCTTATCCTTGCTCATGTGACTTGATTAACACTAATCAATTCTTGGTTCTCTTTCATTATACCTCTTTTACTATTTATTGATTGCCTATGATGCTTTGATTAGCTAAATCTTAACTAATTAGTGGTTAATCTTGCTCTAATTTTGTGTGATTTTCCTCTATTGTTTGTGTGTACATGTAGGTTTGATTGGAGCAAGGATGTTCGATAGATCTATGTGTACGCACTTGTGGTTAGTGTGTTGCATGATGTGATTAGTGATATGTGCATCACTAGAATCGTTAATGTGTGTGATTGAGTTGATTGAGATGAAGAGAAGTGCATGTGGAGATTGCCAATTTTTGTGGCTTAGCTCCTCCATAGATCGAGAAGATCACGTCGTAGAGTCACCATTGGTGTTGTCATGATTAGCTCACTCATCGCTCTAGATTGACATTTATGTGTTGGTTATTAGAGCTATGCTACAATGGTACCCCCAACATTTGGCACTATTGGCAGGGATTGATGGCTTATGATAGTGTAATTATGGCATAATCAAATAGGATTCCTCAATAATTTCCTTTGTATGTTTATTGTTTTGTGGATTTTGGATGAGTATGTTTAGAGTGGGGAATATTTTCCAAAAAGATTCTTTTCCTCTCTTCTCAACTTTATTCTCTCTCTTGATCCTTTGTCGGCTCTCTCTCTCTCTCTCTCTCTCTCTCTCTCTCTCTCTCTCTCTCTCTCTCTCAAATTTTCCCTTGTCAAACACACCTCTCTCCTCAGTCGTGCTCGGCCTCTCTCTCTCTCTCTCTCTCTCTCTCTCTCTCTCTCTCTCTCTCTCTATCCTTTGTCGGCCTCGGTCTCTCTCTCTCTCTCTCTCTCTCTCTCTCTCTCTCTCTCTCTCCTCCCCTACCCCGCCCTCCCTCCCTCCCTCTCTCTTTCGTCCCCCTACCTCGCCCGCCTGCTCTCTCTCTCTCTCTCTCTCTCTCTCTCTCTCTCTCTCTCTCTCTCTCTTCCCGGCTCTTTCCACCCCCCTCTCTCTCTCATAAATTTTTTTCAAGCAGATTAGATTTAATAATCATTACTTTCTTATTGATGTGACACCTCAACAACCTCATACTCTATTGCACAATCTCTCTCTCTCTCTCTCTCTATATATATATATATATATATATATATATATATATATATATATATATATATATATATATATATCACACAAGGAGAAATATACACCTAAATCAATGTACAACAAGATTAATGCTAACAAAAGGAGAGACAAATTGATTTATAAACCAAGATAATCCAAAACATCTTTGCCAAAGATCCAATTCTTACCCAATCCATATCAACTTTGCTAGCTACAATACATGACGAAAAATGTGTCACAAAATTGTACAATCATGGGGCTTTAGTCTAAGTTTGGATATATGCGTTCATGGCTAAGAGCATTGTAGACATGTACTTTGCTTCGCACTAGTTGATGTATGAACATGTTTTCATTTGGCTCAATCCAAGAACTCTCAACAAAATGAAGTATAAGTGCTTGCAAGCCAAATAAGATTTTTTCTTGGCCTTCCTATTGGTGAAATCAAGGCATATGTAGTAGGGCTCCTCCTTGATGTGCACCTCATACACCCCCACATGTTCTTCTACAGCGTGAAGCTCAACCTTGAGGACTTCATGTGCTTTGTCTACAATCCATTTCTCTTCAATCACCTTAGCCTTTAAACAAAAAGCGAGACCAATTTTCCTAGCTGCCTCCTCTGAAATGGAAGTCCGAAATTTGACTTTTATGCCATTTCTTAGTATTGAACCACTACTACATGCTTTTGTTGAAGCGGAAGAGGAATCACCTGCACCCCTGTGTGGGGAGTTTGTATTGTTGATGCACTCTCTCGATCTTTTCCAAACATCTCCACTTGAAATCCTCCTTCAAGCAATGTGCTATGTATTTGTCACAATTTCCTTTGCCACACACATTTGTACGTTTCTTGCGCTTGCATGTTTATCCACACTGAGAACTCGTGGAACCATTTCTTTAGTTTTATCGGTGAGCTCTTTCAACGACCCATCCCTCGTGTCATGTTGTTGAGTTCCTTGATGTACCATCAATCTGCTCATGCTTTCATCCCTTGGCATGACATAATATACGAACCAATCACATGTATGCAAACAAATGGACGGTTGACCGCAATAATGGCAAGTAAGCTTGCCACCAAGTTCGTCGCAAAATTCACCCATGCAAGGTAATTTTAGCATACAACCATTGGAATTGGTTGTGTTTGAATTCCCAAAATTAACCAATTTGGGACAACTTTCATTGATACACTTTAGAGCACATGCACACTGATTTTTGCGACACACTCCAAGAAATGCGATGTTCGAGGTTTGCGGTTTGGTCCAATGGTGTGGATCATACTTATGTTCCATACCATCCATTGGATGAACCTTTCCTAAGGTCGGTAGAAACTCAAACACCATGTTACCATTATACATCTTTGGTGTTTCAGACACTTCTTTGGTTTTCACTATCTTTGTTCTCTCCATTGGCACTGCCAACTTTTCACTCCCAACCATGAAATAATTTCATGCAAAGCAGTAAATATTTGTGACGCAACATGGTCTTGTGGATATTTAACCCAAAAATAATCTTCCCATTGGTAAATGGAAAAGCCCTTTTGGAAGAAGAGAAGACTATAGTGCATGACATGATAGTAAAGTTGAAAAGATAAGCACTAAATTAAAAAGATGAGAGTGAAAGTGTTTAATTGTGTTTAGAAGAGTTAAGAGCATTTTATATTAATCTTAGTAGCTATTAGTAATATTTAATAAAATTTGAAATCCAAATTAAAATTAAAATTTAAAAATTTCTCTCTCTCTCTCTCTCTCTCTTTTCTCCCACCCATCCCACTCCCCGTGGGAACCACCGGAAGCCGGTCGCACCCCCCCCCCTCTCCCTCTCTCTCTCTCTCTCTCTCTCTCTCTCTCTCGCACCACCACCCCTCCCCTCTAAACGTGGGAAGCCGCCCCTCTCCCACCCTCTCTCTCTCTCTCTCTCTCTCTCTCTCTCTCACCTCCCTATCTCACTCCCCCCCCCCCCCCCCCCCCCTCTCTCTTTCTCTCCCGCCCTCCCCCCCCCCCCCCCCCCTTCTCTCTCTCTCTTTGCTATCCCTTTTTAGTCACATGCTCTTGTCAAAGGAGCTTATGAGGGAACACACTCTTAACTAGGGAGGTATTATGGATGAAGGGAACACCCTCCTAAAAGGGTAAGGGAGCTAAAAGGCTATCCTATCCTACTCATAATAACCACCCACTTGACTTGAGGGTACCCCTCCCCTTGGAAGGAATCTAGCAATTTTCTGAAAGAAACCCCCCCCCACTACACCAATATGTTGGCCTAATTTTGCAAGCAGGTCAAAGTAGAGGGTATCTCACGAGATACCCTCCAAAAACAAAAGTAAAAGGAAAGGAGACAGGCCGCGTGTCAGCAGCTCCTTCAAGGGCTGCGATTTTATTTTTTCCAGGTATTGTGCAGGCATTGTGTCGTTCAATTGTGCCACAGGTGGACGCAGAGGCGATGAGACCTACAGAGCCGAGCGACTTAGGGGGAAGCAACGAGGTATGCCTCGGGCACGCAGGAGCCTGGTTTCACTTTGCAAGGCAAAGGAGGCAACCGCGCAAGATGTAGAGTCTCTCTCTCTCTCTCTCTCTCTCTCTCTCTCTCTCTCTCTCTCTCTCTCTCTCTCTCTCTGTTTGCTCCGAGACTGTGTGGTGCTTGAGCTGATCGTGATAGGGGAAGGATGAGGGAATAGCTCCTTGTGTGAAGAGGTGACGGGCCCTATGGCATGCAGCAGGGGGAAGGGATACCTTGGAGAGCAACACGCTTGCTCACAACAACAGGTGTGCGCAATAAAGAAAGGTGCTGGAGGATGAGCCGGATGCGCATGCCAATGGAGGAGCAGGTATGGGTGCACAAGAAGAGCCAGGGCATGCGTTCTCTCTCGCTCTCTGTCTTGCAAATGATCAGGCTGCCAACAATTTGCATGGCAATTTTGTGTGCAGGCGAAGCAATGTTGCGGTGGCCAGAAGCATTGAGGGGGAGGAGGCGAAGACATTGCAGGGTAGCGAATGGCCGCGTAGGAGAGTCCAAGGCGGTGGACTTTGGAGGTGGTCTCGATGGACTATGCTGATGCCAAAGAAGCAGAGCATGATGATGCGAGGTGAGTAGCAGGAGTCAGAGGTGATGGGGGCTACAGAGACCGAGGTTGGGGGACGGATCGTACACGTAAACTGGGGCTACGACCCCTTTTCCTTCAAGATTTCGGAATGGTTTAGAATCTCAATGCAAAATTAATTAATGGGTTGTCGAGTAGACCCAGTATATCTAAATCGAGAAAGATATACTAAAATCTTGTGGGCTCTCTCTCTCTCTCTCTCTCTCTCTCTCTCTCTCTCTCTCCCCATCACCTCACCTCTCAGCCCCTTTAATAATTCAAAAAGGAGACTTGTGACCACTCATGCCTATATAAGGGAAAAGGTTTCTTGACAAAAACACACATGCACAAAAGTGACTCAAGCCGCTAGGAGACAACCACATACTACTCACCTCCTTGGAAAGGTGGGTTTGGCTTGTAGAGCAAGGGAAGTTGATGGTTTGTTGACTCTCAATAGCAACAATGTTGTCATTAGGCTCTTCAGAGGAGGATGCTAGAGGTAAGCATCTCTTTGAAATAAGTTTTCTGGGTCGACTTGTTCTTGTTCTCTGTGGTGATTGGGAGTTATTTTTTCTCTTCACCAAGCTGTCTACACATAGGCAAAAATCAAGGAAGAAATTAAGTATAAAAGGATTTGCCGAGATTGTTCTAAAAATGAATAGAGCACAATCTGAACTAATGTAAATCAAACACTAACTAGAGATAAGTCTTATCGATGGAGTTGAGATACGCCAAAGTAAAACACAAAATTGTCTTACCGTGTGGAAAGCTAGTCTTGATTATCTCCAAGTAGGTAAGAGATTCCTTGAGTAGAAATTTCCTCTTTGGTGTCGGTTTTGGATTAGGCCTCTCCTCCTTTTGTATTTGGGTTGATGGTGTGTTGCTGGTAAAAGGCGATTTTTTTGCACGGAATTTTGCAAAGGAAGACAGGCATCACATGTACCCTTCTACAACAGCATACATGGCCACCATTCTTGTGAAGTAACAATGATTTGCAAAGCAAACCTTCAAGTTGAGGGTGCCTCTCTATTATGCCTTGTACCCATAAGGAGCTTTAGCCATTCGGGAATGTAGAGCATGACTATTGAACTGTTTTTGATGGAGTGGTTGGTTGAGAATGAAGTTTCTTGCAGATAAGGAGTGAAGCGTTCATGTAGAGGGATTGATGTACCGATTATCTTTGCACGTGCTGTGGTTTGTTCGGTCTTGCAGCATGCGTGTGCATGCAAGGGGATTGATGTGCAGGTGGTCTTTGCACTTGTTGAGAATGGTTTGGCTATGAGAGTAGGGTGATTGTTTTGGAGGGAGGGAAGTGTAGGAGTGTTGAAGGAGATAGATCTATCATGTGCTCTCTTGTTTGAAAGGTTCTGTCTGTGTAGCAGGTTCTGAGTCTGTACTTGTGGTGTGAGCTTCTCACGTTTGCTGTACGTTGATGCATTTTAACTAATGCACATTGGAACCATGAGAGAAGGATTCAATACACGTTGGATCTAGATTTTACTTCATTGACTGTTTGTTGCTATGTTAGAGAGATGTTGACACTGTGAGTTAGACTTGCAAGTGTGGTTATGATTTAATTCTAAATTTCTATATATTTGTCTAACGTTTACTTCAAATTCTACTTGATATAACCGAGATTCGGGTATGTTGCAGGTGTTTGTGGTAATGAAGAATAGGGTTGGGCACTAGGAGAGCTGGATGTGGCCTGTATGTGCCATGGGTGCATTCCAGTCTAAAGGTGATTGTGGACCAGTTGGAGAACGAGTGTTCATGTAAGTAGCGCTACTTGGGAGCCTATAAGGGGTTGATTGTTTGTTCTTATGTGAGAGAGATTGCCTGGTTGTAAAAATGCCCTATTTTGGGTTTTATGGAAACTCTCGCTATGGGCCCCTCTACCCTAGGCAACAATGCTTTTTCCGTAAGGCCGCACACGGATTTGCCATTGCGTGGGTGAAAATTTAAAGGGAAAATTATCAAAATACCCCTCTAATTTGTGGAAATTCTCAAAATACCCCTCAAATTTCAAAAATTCCCAAAATACCCTTGTATCTATTTTGGTTGGATTGTTCAATATTTTCTAATCTTTATTCTTTTTTCACAATTGAGATCCATTTTTGAGTGCGTAGCATGTAATTTATCACAAATTACCTCGCAAAAAACGGCGAGTATTACAAATAATGAAGCAATTCATCCTCAAAGCCTACATAAGGAACTCAAATTCTAGTTGGCCTGCCCAAAGGGCAAAGGCTATAAAGATCACTTCTCTTTTTGCTGACTAAAATATTTTTTATTTATTTTATGTTCATTTTGTGGTTTTTTATCAAGCACCGCTTTGTGGCATGATTAAAGTGACTGGGAATGTGGCCACTATGCGCACAAAATGGGTATCCTAGGTGGTTGGTAGGAGTAGGGATATGGATTGCAGCAATGTAGCATTTTAATTGGCTTGTGATGATTTTTGGAGGGATGGGTCTAGGTTTTCGAAGAGCGCATTTCTTTCTCGTCTGTAGCCACAACGGCAGAGGGATGGTGAGAGCTCGACAGGGTTGCTTGGGTGCGCATCCTTGTGCAGACCCCTTCAAGGCAGTGATGACCAGAGCATGACCCGTTCAAGGCTGAGCGTTTGCAAGCTCGGCAGGGTGCAACGCCATACCTCTCTCTCTCTCTCTGTGCTTTGACATTTGGGTATTTTCATGTATCAGGTACGGGGCATTCTTCAAGAGGTATCTCATGGGCTGCCCAACTGCGGTCTCCATGGATCCTCAGCTCTCCAAGTTCTCATGCTAGCCAATGAGCGAAGTCTCTTGCAAATGCACAACTGTCGTGAGTTGATACTGCTCGCGAGCTTGACAGTTTGAGCGTGACCTCGAATTCGGTGCAGAAGCTGCATGTGGATACAATGCAAGAGCACATCTTGGCAAGGTTGATGTGCAGATATATTGCAGAGGTAGCTGCAGTTATTTTTCCTTATATGTGCTATATTTCTAGCTTGCCTTGCTTTTTATTACTTGTGTTTTCTGTATCTAGCTTCGGATTGCAGTTATCGAGGTGGGTTTGCTGGGATGCAACCGTAAGCAGTTGGCTGAGAGGGGCTGGGATGCAGTGCAAGGTATCGAGGTGGGTTTGCTGGGATGCACCCGCAAGTAGTTGGCTGACAGGGGCTGGGACGCAGTGCAAGCATTAGCACTTGGAGATTAGTTTAACTAATTATTGGCTTCAGATAATGTCGAGGTTTTGGGTATGGACTGGGGCCGGATAGCCTTGGCTATGCTTCATGTCGTTTTCTATATTTATTAGTTGGTGTGGATTGGAATCAATAAGGGGTCCGATAGTTTGATCGTGACGCAAGGAGAAGCTTTGTCTGTTCTTAGTGTTGAAACTGTTTAGAGTATAGTCGATTTCGGTGTTTATTCATGTTGTCTATGATAACATCTTTCTGATTTGACTTTGCAGATCCGCTGATGACTCCTTCTCTGGAGTACCTACACACATATCTATAGATCGTAGGCCCTCATTTTGGCTATTTGTACAACCCTAACACCTTTTCAATTCTGGTTTGTGGCTGCCGAACAAGCCCAAGGCCTCTCCTTGTATGCACCAGTTGATGTGCATTGATGAGGCTAATATCTAGGACTGTTTCTCTTTAAGATGAGTGAGGAAAAGACTTTTGAGTGCCCTAGAATGTTTTGCTACTTTCATCTACTCAGGTTCGCAAGGCAAATCTTGGAACAGTGTACTTTGCTTTTTATACTCCCGTGATAGCATCCTTGATGCTTGAGATTGGTTATGTTTTTTTATATTATTCACTCTTTCCGGTAATGTGAGAATTGGCACCCTTGTGTTTCCATCCCCTGCTGTCTTGTGCTTAAGGTTAGTGTTTTGTATGTAGTATTTGTCAAGTTCTTTGTGTCCTTAAGTATTTCTGTTATGCCTCTACAAGCAAACCAATAGAGCCTTTTATTTGTGACTTGCTCTCAGTTTATTGGGGATTTGCGTGCTGTGATGTCTACTCATTTGCTATTCATCTCTAGATGAATAGAGATGAAATAAAAAAAGACTGAGCATTAAAACGAATGGTATACTCATCTACTGGATAAGCTATGATGATGAGTATATGCCCAGCTATGGATTCACATCCTTTATGTTGTTGGGTGTTGTGTTATGAGCTTATGGGAGAGGGAAAGACAAATGTCAAGGCGGAATTTAATTGCACTCGTGGATTATTTTGTTTAATAATCTCTTTAAATCTTGTTTTGTTGCTAATTTGTTTGCAAACTTATGATAAAATCTTTTGTAAAATAGTCTCTTTAGTCATCATTTTCCATTAAATATTTATCAAAATTAAGAAGATATTATTGTACGCAAACTTGATTTCAATATAATAAAGCAAGAAGATTTATATTATTTTTGAGAAACATATTCTACCCTTATTAAAAATATTAGAAAGTTGTTTTGCACTAGGTTTTTTTATGGAGTCGAGATGTTTTAATATTTAAAATAATAAGTCCAAATTGAATTTTTAAAAAAAGCTGTTGATAATATTAAAATCTTAGGAAAAAAACAAGTCGCCCATGATAAATGCATCATCCTAGTAGATAATTGTTAACAATAAATTATGCTTTTTTATTTCGATTTATTGTGAGATGATCAACTCACTCTTTTAAAAACAGAAAAATAAGTACTACTTACACTTTCATTGCTACCAATCCATGTTACAGTCACCCTCAAAAAATGTGCATTTTACTTTAGAATCGGAAAAGATATCTTCTCATTTATGAGAAGATATTGCATCATCTTATTGCAATCCTCTGCCTTGGTTTCTATGAAAAACGTGAGGCATTGGCTCTCATCATAGAAACACACGTCACTACATTTGCTTTCCATTGCTTCTCTCATAGCTCCTATATAAACAACTATCTCTAGCACAATATACATATGCTATTTCAGAAGCCTTCGTTGAGAGTACGAAGTGTAATACTTGATTTTTCACCTTTGGCTCGAAACCTCAATCAGTCCCTTGATTCTTCCTCGCATAGCAAAAAACTTAGCCTTGAAGGAAAGTTGAATAAAGCCTCTTCTTCAGCCATAAAAAAGGCATTGCTTGCAGTTTGAGGTAAGCCTTGCTGTTTTCTGTTGATTCGATAGAGTTTACTTCTTACACCAATGGTTGTTTTAAGGTAAAGCGTCGAGGTGCTTGGCAAATACCTCATTCTCGTCACCGCTGATAAAGAATATAAATGAAGCGCAAGACGTGCCGCCTAATGCTGAATCTTTCATTTCACAGCTAGCCATAACCCCCGTTCTAAGAAACTTAGCTATCTCCGAGTTGTCAGATATTGACAATTTTAGATTTCCTATCTTCCAAGTGCTCTGTATAGTACTTATAAAATACCCAAGTCTAACTTTGGTACATGCGTGCAGACCTCCTTGACAAAGAATCATATTGTGACGTTTGTTGTGATTGAGATATATCTTTGAGTTTATCGAGGCCTTCACTATCCACGATTACGTGCGCATCGAGGGGGCATGAGTAGAAAGGGATGTTTCAAAAGACGGTACCTGCTAGTGGGCTTTGTATGCAGATCCAATCACTTTGGTTGTGAAGGCAGAGCCTTTCTAATGCTACTTGTATCTTTATCTAGAGCAAAAGATCAAATAGCTGTTGGCCCAAAGTTATAATGCAAACAAGTTGGTGCTGTCAGTTGCATTCATTGTTGTAAAAAAAAAGCATGCAACTAGAAGTGATGGCACTCCCAGTTTTTGATTGATTATTGTTGATGACCGGTCAACAATTGATCAAGCTAGTGTAAGTTTTTTGCAGCCTTTAGAGTAGTAGTGCGTATTTCGTTTCTCAAGTTTGTGTTTATGGCAGCTTCTCTTTGTTCCAACACGGCGCTTCGGTTATCAACTTATGGTCAAAGAGGCCAAAGAAAAGGGATTTTACACGTGTGTTGCTCGTATCATCAATGTCTTCAAGCACCTATTGAACAGTGTCGTCGATGCTACAATCTTATGTCCACTACTTCCTTCATTGGCTAATGTCTTCCAAGAATACTTGCATAAATAAGTCTTGAATGTAGGTTTTGGGAAGAAGGTAAATTTTTTGATTGTATATCAATTAAAATTCGCTATAATTCTCTTTGATGAATGTGAAATTGATAGGTGTTTGGAAATTTGGAGATTGCAAGTGTGAACAGCTTGGATGTGGAGTATCTTGTGGCACGTATAAAGGTTTGAATGTTAGTTGTCAAGCTAACAACCCATTTTGCTACTCTTGTGGAAGACAATCTACAATCAATAAGCAACCAGTGCTACTTGCCAAATGATATCCTTAAGACGGAGAGGTTGGTGTTATCGTACAAGGTGCTGTAGTCAATCTTGTGCTGGCATTCTCTCATCCATTTTTGCATCTCCTTGAGCAAAGCTAGGTGGAGTTAAAATCTTCGCTCTTGCACTTTAAGAAGGCTGGTTGGTTCACTATTGACAAATCGTATCATGTCACTGCTTCCAAAGGTAATTAGTTGTGTTCTTCATTGTTAGACTACTTTTTGTAGAATGGCAAGTGATCTTATTTTGTGGGTAGAAAGTAAAAGATTGTACCTTGATCCCATATTTATATGTAATTTTTCGAACAACAAAGATGTTTTGCTAGGCTTACTTACCTATTTGACTTGGGCCTGTCATGTAATCTCTCGAGTCTAAAGAAGTTGATGTTATTGTGGAGCAAATAGCATTAAGAAATGAAGAATTTTGAAAATTTGGGTGCAGCCTTGGTTTATAAGTCTTCAACCGTCCTCTTTTGATCAACGAGAATTTATAATCTCTCTTTTGTCTAGTCGTCAATCCTCAATGATGTTGAGGGATAATTTTCATTGTGTGTAAACTTTACTTTTACCAAGGTGAGATCATTCATGAAACTCTCCTTTGCTGCCCATGATTGTCCATTTTCATCCACTTTTCCATCTTTGGTTGTGCTGAGCTTGCATGGTGAATTTTTATGGTTTTTTGCCGGTTTTGATCGTCCTAAACGTAGACGATGTGTATGGACTAAATTGGCTACCTTGTCTCTAGCCACTCTTGTCAACACCCGTTGTTGTTCAATAAGTTGCATCTATCTTCTTGAGTCTATACCCCAACACCTTTACCTTGAAGCAAGTCACAACCAAAATTTACAATATATCCAAGTCTTCTCGAACACATGAAAGAATCTCTACAGTTTCATCTAGTAGAACTTCACAATATGGAAAGATCATCGAGGATACCCCTTCTTTTGATTGTTCATGTGGTTCACTTATTTTTCGTCGAAGTTTGCATGACATGTCAAAGGTGGTTATTGCTTCTTAAGAAAACAAAATCAGTTGTGGTGGTTGAGGATAAGGTGCTTCGAGTGTGTCACCCATGCAAGGTCGCATTGAAGAAACAAGAAGAACCACTATTTTGCACGAGAAGAGAGATGGCTTTTAGTGTCAAAATATCTAGTGTAGAAAGGTTGAATTCAGTAGAGAGTCGTCTTGTATATTTGCGCATACTATTCGCACACATTCGAGAACTCAACTTTGAAGGTCAATTTGGTTTGCGCGGAAGCATTGTGAATGTAATGGGAGACTTGTAAAGAGTACAAAGAATGTTGCCACGGTCTTGTGAATGGCGAAGATGGAATTCTAAAACTTGTGGAAAGTAGAGCTAACTGTCCTATTCCATGGATAGAGTTTTTTGATTCCTCAATAGGCTCCAAACAATGACATGTGAACCGGCACTTTAATACGATTCTCATTGGCCCTTAGTGGACACCAATTTTTCAAACAACAAAAGAATTTCAAGTTGGTAAAAATGCATTGAGCACTGTCTTCCGAACTCAATTTCCAATACAAGCAACCAACGCACGCACGATCCATAGGTCACAAGGCTTGACAATGAGTATAGTAGCCTTTGATTCAACATCAGTAAAACTCACATGGATTGGTTTACACAGCTCTTTCCCGCATCAAAGATCCATCAAACCTCCACATTCTCAAACCGATTCATTTAACTCAAATCAAAGTCGACAAAATTGTGCTTGATGAGCTTGACCGCTTCAACAATGATGCCAAATGGGAGTATTTGACAAAATTTTGATTCGCATACAAACGCATGCATCATATCATTCAATCATTGAACATCGTTTCTAGTCACAAATATCTCAAACATATCAAAGACGATTTGAATTTTACAAGTTCTGACATTCTGTGCCTCCAAGAAACAAAGCAAAAAAATCCTTCCAATGATCTTGCACCAAAGTTTCATCATGTCCATCACCACAGCAAAATAGGTGTTTTAATCTACTACAAGCCTAGCATCAAGCTCCACTTTGCAAAAACATAGCTAGCTCCAGGAATAGAAATCATTCAATTTATATTAGCCATTCATAAACACCTTGATTGGGAAATTATATGCATCTACAAATCACTAAACACATCTTCAACCGCATTGGTAACACAACTCTATACCTTGCTACAACAATCCCATCCTACACGAATGAGTGTCATCATGGGAGACTTTAATGTAGACAATGAGCCCACAAACAATCAATATCGTTACTTGGAAGAGAAGCTCTAGGCACATGGCTACACACAACAAATTCATGTGTAACCACTGTGTACAACTCAAAGCTCGATCATGTTTGGATTAAAAACCCCCAATATCATTCATCGCAGGCACACGGTTTTGTTTCTGGTTTGATCATTCATTCACACATCTAATCATTCCTAAATGATTCTTATACCTCTCTCCCTTCCTTCATCTCTACCTTCCCTCATCTTCTCCATGTTTCCATATTCTATGCCTTCCTTTATCCTAAGAAGATGCAACTTTGCTACTCTTCAATCCTTCATCGAGACCGACATTCTATAATATAATCTGCAAATCACTTTCTCAATCGATCAATATGACTTCCATCCTTGTAGATTTTGTGTTCTTCATGTTCTTAATTTGTTTCATATATTGGCAGGCCTTGTGATTTGTCACTTGTTTTAGCATCTTGTATTGATAAAACAATACTCTTCTTATGAAAATCTACAAATTTTTGTCTTTAGAGAAATTTAATCTCAAAACCGGGGCAGGCATTTTGGATTTGAAAAATTTGAAGGGCATTTTGGGAATTTATGACAAAATATCATGGTAGTTTGTGAATTTTTGAAATTTGAGGGGTATTTTGGTAATTTTCCCAAATTTTAAATTGCCCGTGTCCGTGTAAAACTCTCTGCTTACGACAGCGCACCCGTCAGTGCAGACAGTCGACATATACGTAGAGCTTTAGGCTGCGTTCAGACTGCGCAAGGGTTTCTTCTCCCTTTTCCACTCGGAGTTCCCTTAGAGACTGCGCACGTCTGCAAGCTTGTTCACACATCGTAGCCTGCTAAGGACAAAAAGGTAAGGTGTATAAGGTTTTCTCTCCACCCAATTGGTTGAAAAGGGAGTCTCTCAGCCATAGGCGGCGTGCGCAGTCTGAATCTCAGCTCAAAAGGAGCAAAAGCGATGCGCAATCGGACAGTCTGAAGTTTGAACCCAGCCTTAGCTATGGCCTTTCAGCTCGTCGCGTTATCTATACTTCAGAATGGCGGAGTACGCAGTTCTCAACACAGGGGCCTCCATGCCCTTAGTAGGTCTCGGCACCGGCTCCGACGGAGCCTTACCCCTTGATCGAAGGAAGGCAGCTATCTCTGCAGCTGTAGAGGTGCCCTCTCTCTCTCTCTCTCTCTCTCTCTCTGTGTGTGTGTGTTTGTCTGTAGAGAGAGAGAGAGAGAGAGAGAGAGAGAGAGAGAGAGAGAGAGAGAGAGAGAGAGAGAGAGAGAGAGAGAGATTTCTTCTCCCTGCAGGTGGGATATAGGCATTTTGACACTGCTAAGATTTACAACAGTGAAGGCTTTCTTGGGGAGGCTTTGAAGGAGGCTATGGAAGCTGGCCTAGTGAAACGAGAAGATTTTTTTGTCACATCCAAGCTCTGGTGCTCGGATGCCTATCCGGACGGGGTACTCCCTGCCCTACTCAACAGCCTCAGGTTCTGCTGCTCCCTCCCTTGGACTAGATCTAGTACCAACCTGTCTAACTTGTGCCCCTATTGGCGTCTCATCCTTATGTTCGTCTCATGTGCACCTTGAAACTCGGGGTCCAATATTTGTGACTAATTCAAGGTGGAAATGTAGTAGTGTTCGATACATTAGGTGTGCAATATGGTATGGATTTTTAGGTACTTAAAGTGATATACATCAAGGTAAATAAGTTTATGGATTACTTATAGGGCACTGGTAATGGTAATCCTAACACTATCTGTAGTTTGACACAACAGGGATAAGACACAGACACTATTTGTAGTTTGAGACAACACGAACAAAGAAACAGATAAGATTATTATAGAACGTAACTTCTAATCATGTAAATCATCATTTTACAAAACTATGAATTGTTAGATTTTACTAAATCTTCATCACAAGTCATGACTAACTAATCCACCGAAAGGCATGTATGAGTCACAATTTCAACAAAACAAAAAAATGATGACTATTTCTTGGTTCTCAAAAAAAAGTCTCAAATCTTCTATCATCTAAATATTTTAGGTAAACCAAGAGGGGAGACTTGGGATCTGGTTGTAACTATAAGACCCATGCAGAGACTAGCTAGATCCATCCCTTACCTCCACCTATATAGATAACAATAAGCTCTGTTGAAGCTGAGGAGCCTCTCTCTACACTGCGAGCTATTTTCGAGGTGGAAAGCTTTTGCTTGGTGCCTCTCATACGTTGCGGAAGACCAGTTGGTGATCATCAGTCCAATGGTGGTGTATGCATATTTGTGGGATTGTGTTGGCGACATTGTGTGCGTGAGCATGGCACTTTGGTTCCAAGTAGAGCTACGTGGATTTCTTTGTAGGTTGAGGATGCTTTTGTAGGGATTTTATGTGTGTGTGCTCTCATTGTAGCTCGTGCTAGGGCTTGTTTTTAGCAACAGCGTGTGCATGTATTGCCTATTATGGACTCATGGACTGTCGGGGGTTGGTGATTTCAACAATGTAGAGATTGTAGAGGATTGACGGGTTGTTATGTCTCCTGCCCTACCTTCTATTTTTGGCTTTGAGAGAGATGCTTGGGACAAATTTCTCTTTGCGGTTTTGGGTGTGGATGTATGGCTTGTACCTTCCTTGGCTTGTACTTCACAGCACTGCAATTTTTGTGTGTTTCTGGAGACAGTTAGTACAGTTCTTAGAGAGATTGGACAGCACTGCAATTTTCATGTGTTTTTGGAGACAGTTAGGACAGTTCTTAGAGAGATTGGACAGATTTTATTTGATTCTTGGGTAGCATCACATAGGAGGGCCACGATCTGACTCATGACAATGTTGTCTGACCATGCACCGGTTTCTTTGTAGTTGAGGTTCCATGTATCCTTTGGGACTAGAGGAGGATTACAATTTACACGTTCCCGACTTGGTGTTGTGAGATCCCTCATTGTGTGAGACTTTGCAGGAGATTTGATCGTAGATTACTTGTTCTCCTAGTGGATCCTCTGGCCCTTCCCCTTGCCACATGTATAGCATCATCATTTGAGGTTTGCAGACATGTGTCCGAAATGAGATGACGTGATCTATTTGGTAGAGAGAGCGAGTTACAGGAGAGGTTGGGATGTATTGACGGACATTTTGAGGATTTTCTAGGTGATGCTTTTTTAGGTGAGGGTGAGGCTGACATTAGGGAGACTCAATCATATTCGGTTGGAGAAATCTGATTTCTCTTTCTACGCCTCGGTATCATTTCTTTGCAAATTTTTTGGAGTGCCTCGTTGGGAGCTTTGTTCGAGCTCTGTGTGACTCGACCTACATTTTGCACACGGATCGAAATGGGGTTCTTGACACTGCTTCTGATTACTTTGATGCTCTATTTATTGCTGAGCCAACGACCGATGCCATTTCATAGGCTAGAGAGGAGGTTAGGTACCATGTTCGGGGTGTGGTTAACGAGTACATGTGTTCAACATATGATGGCTCCATTCTCTATGTAGGAGATTCATGATGCAGTAGTTGGTATTGATGGTGCATCTTGTCTTGGTGAGGGTGGGTTGATGTGCCAGTTCTTGCAACATTGGGATATGATTTGCCATGCTTTGCTCCAGGGTTTGGAGTGTATCTTTAATATGGGAGTGATGCCTCAACGTTTTTTGGGTTGATTTCTCTTATATTGAAAGGCGGAGACTACTACTTACACGAGTGGAGGCTGATTACACTCATGTTTTTCGTGTATAAGATTTTGGCTCGGATGATTACCTTGTATGAGGCAATTGAGTGGGCGTGATAGTTACGTTAACCAATGGCTATATGCTTCCCGACTTTGAGAAGGCATCTGATCGGGTCGATTGGGAACTTTGTAGAGGATGGGATTTCCTTTGTAGTGGATCACAGGAGTTGCGGCTCTTATCGTTCTGCTGCTAGCGCTGTCACTATTAGACATAGTCACATGGGACACCTATATTTGGGCTTTCCGTCCCCACTGATCTTCCATTCTCCTCGTCCCATCGTTGTCTCCTTGTTTCGAACTCTTGTGGAACCAAAATTCTCTTTAAACCCTGACTCGTGCTCCCCAACCTAGCTGTTCAAGACACGTCCCATGTTACTATGCTATTAGAGATTTAGGGGTCACATTACGTGATGATTTCATTTGTCTCGCTCTGTACGATAGGGATGCCCAGTGTAAGGTGCAACGGAAGTGAATGTTGAACTTTGCTCAAGATGAGTGCTCTGAACTGTTCTCAAGGGTTCCTTTTACTTACGGAAGGGAGAGCCTTCCGTTCCTTTAGTGAGAGAGCAATGATCACAAACAAAGTGAATGGCACTATGAATGAAGGTGCTGAGATAGATAGATAGATAGATAGATAGATAGATAGATAGATAGATAGATAGATAGATAGAGAGAGAGAGAGAGAGAGAGAGAGAGAGAGAGAGAGAGAGAGAGAGAGAGAGAGAGGAATACGACATCAGACGGTTCTCAAAAGGGCCCTCCTCTCTATGGCGAGAGAGGTCTATGCTATTGATTGCACAAATCTGGTACAATGGTCTATATGCAGTGGACTTGCCGACAATGATGACGAGGACGAGGACGGGGCTGAAGTCTGAAAATGCTAGGGCTGAAATCTGCAAAACGCACTCTGCTTAATACTGTCATTATGTCGGTGAGGACGGCGATGACAACGACGCGACGACGATGCGTTGAAAGCGCACATGCTGAAATCTACGGACAGCAGGTTGAATCTGAAAACGCTGATGTCCTGTCGCCAGAAACTGCAAAACGCTAGGTACTTTGCAAATTGGAAAGGCCAGATGAACTATAGCAAAAACGCCAAGGTTGATCTGCAACCTGAAAACGTTGACTGTTGAAATCTAAAAATGCTGGCCGATCTGGGATGTCCAAAAACGTAAGGTTTGTCTTGTGGTTGAAAACGCTAAGTCTCCTGTCGGTCTTGTTGAGAAGGTGCACTGCAAGTCACTGGAACTTCAACTGGCTCTTCTGCCAGAAAGTGCTAGCGCTAGGTTTCTTTTATAGAACTTAGCAAACTTGCCCTATCCAGTTTCCCAACGAAGTCACTTATTAATAATAAGTGAAAAATGGATAAATAGGGAAAATGGATGTTGATGTATGCTCATGTGTGTGTGTGCGTGTGGTGTGTGTTGTTTTGGGGAGCATATGTTAGTACCTAGTCCTACACCCACTATTGGGCACTGACGACGTTAGTGGGGATGTCGTGGTATTTAGTCAATACTATGCATGATGGAGCTGATGGTTATATTGTCTTGTGGGTGACTACCATGGGTCTATACCTTGCACTTTCCTTCAAGGGTGAATCTGGGCTTATCTTGGATTCATCTAGGTATATTTTTTAGTCGTATTGCGGACATGCAGACTTCACAATTGTGAAGGTTTTCGTCCGAGTTTCGACCAGTGTATATTGTGCTAATTCTTTCTATCTTTTGTGGTGCGTATGCCCTATCAACTACCTCATTTTTGTGCTAATTTTTCCGATTTAATGCTTCTTTTAGTGCTAGGCTTCATTATGGCTGAGTCTGCCCTTGATCTCCGGAGTCATGACAGAAACTCAGCACGCTGAACTTTGTGTTGATGTATGCTCATGTGTGTGTGTGCGTGTGGTGTGTGTTGTTTTGGGGAGCATATGTTAGTACCTAGTTCTACACCCACTATTGGGCACTGACGACGTTAGTGGGGATGTCGTGGTATTTAGTCAATACTATGCATGATGGAGCTGATGGTTATATTGTCTTGTGGGTGACTACCATGGGTCTATACCTTGCACTTTCCTTCAAGGGTGAATGTGGGCTTATCCTGGATTCATCTAGGTATATAAATAGGGAAAATGGGTTCTGTGCACTGTAAAATGCTCATGATGGGTACTGCTTGTCATGCTGATAATCATGCTGTGTGCAACTAGAGGATATGCAACTACTCATAAGAGTCTGGACATGCACGGCGTGCACACAGGCTCACAAAGGTGCCAAAACACTTCCTAAGCTGACCTGAACCCTAGACTTGAAGTAGCTTGTCCACATGCACATAGGGTTAGATGTGCACGTGACATCCAGTTGGCCTCATATTTGTTTCATTCATTGTTGATGCTATGTACTTTTTTTGAGAGGCCAAACCTTGGTCTTGCTATACCCTTGGCCAGGTCTTCTAACTTGTTGGATTAGGAGCAGGTAGTTGATACTTTGTTATTCGCTCCGTACGATCCACGTATCTTGGATAGTCTAAGGACAGCTGTAGCCTGTCACTACCTTTTGCTTGGCCAGTGGTGCTCTTAGTACCATTTAACTTGGCTAATGAGAGGTTAGACTCGCAGAAATTTGGGTTCTTGTTGTGGGATTGATGTGTCGCTTGAGCAACAGTTTGAGCTGATCTTGCAATCTATCACGAGAAAGCTTTGCCAATGATCTTCTTTGCGTTATCTTTGGCTGGCAGAGCTTTGATTATAAATTAGGTTGTTCTTGTGACAGCTTGGTTTACTACCTCTTGCTGGAGTCTACAACCTAGACTCTAGAGTTATGTCACGGTTGCGGCCATTGGTGTGCATTATTGTGTGGAGTGGCTGGGATGGCTCTAGCGACGTGCAATGTAGAGTTCACTACCGTACTATTATTATGCCTTTAAATTGGTGCTGCTATACCTGCTGATTGGCATGCCATGATTGGGGGACAGACTACCTTGCCTTCTCGTGAGGGGTGGTGGGCTTTCTTTACCCTTCTGGCTGGCCATTGTCGCTTGTCATAAGACTCAGCTGGTCATTGTGGACATCATTGATGGCTCGTCTTTCAGGGTATGATATAACTCAATCAGTTTTCCCCAGAGAGGAGGAAATTATCTGAAGAGTATGGACTTGGGTGGAGCCCCTAACTGATAGGGTGCAAGTTTCCTACTTTCAGTACATCGTTTGCATTGTTCATTTTCCTTGTTTGAGGGTTTTCTCTTTTTGTTGCATGGTTGTTGTCAAGTGCAACGGAAGTGAATGTTGTTATTGCTCAAGATGAGTGCTCCAAATTGTGCTCAAGGGTTCCGTTCCTTTTAGAGAGAGAGTGCAATGATCACAAAGAAAGTGAATGCTACTGTGAATGAGAGAGAGAGAGAGAGAGAGAGAGAGAGAGAGAGAGAGAGAGAGAGAGAGAGAGAGAGAGAGAGAGAGAGAGAGAGAGAGAGAGAGAGAGAGAGAGAGAGAGAGAAGAAACACGTTCCGGCATTCTTCGGCCTAGGAAACACGTTCCTCGGTAACTATGCTTTACACTCTCAGAAATCTCATCCAACGATTGACTTTCAGCATTGGCATTAGGCATTTGATTGAGCGAGCGAGTCAAAACTGACTGGAACGGACGGCCAAAAGTTGCCTCATACGGAGTTCTACCAATGGTAGAGGAATAAGAGTCATTCAAAATGGCTTGGACCAATGGAAGATAGAGCTTCCAATGAGACTGTTGATCATGCACATAAGACTTTAAAACATCAAAAGCCAACTGATTGTAAATTTTTGTTTGACCATCTGACTGTGGATAAAAAGCGGATGAAAAAATCAACTTTGTGTCAAATTTCTCAAAGAGAGCTCGCCAAAAATTTGACGTGAACTTAACATTCCTATCTGAAACGATTGACTTTTGCAAACCACAGAGGGGGTATCAATGCTTAATGAACAACCGTGCTACTCTTGTGCAGTGATTGTGGCCTTACAAAGAATCAACATGCACAATTTGTTGAAACGGTCAACAATTGTCAAACATTGAGTGTTCCTTGAATGCAAACTAGGTGGAAGGTTAGTCACAAAATCCATAGAAATGTCTTGAAATGGCCCGTCGGGAATAGGTAGCGATGGCAAGAGGCCTTGTTGCTTACCTCGAGGAGCTATTACTTTTTGACGAATGGTGCACTGTGTGACATAACGAAACACATCTTTTCGCATTTTAGGCCAACAAAAGAATCTTTCTATTTTTTCCAAAGTGGTGTTCATTCCCCTGTGCCCACGCGTGAGAGAGTCATGAGCATCGTGCAATATGGCTCTCTTGAGAGAGGACAACACACATAGACGGTGACGAAAATATAACAAGCCTTCACGAATGCGATAGTTGTTGGGCCCTTGGGGAGAAAGAGCTTGCAATCATTGCTTACCAAACTCGGAATTTGCATACTGGTTCTTCATGGTGTCGAAAGAGACACCCTGAATAGAAACTGTGGATCTAGGCTCAAGAGCTAGGATCTGTTCTTTGCAACTTAACGCATCTGCAACAAATCGATGCGATGGTCCTTCGGCCGCTTGGGAGGGAGACGGGATGGAAGATCATCCTACAAATAGATGTGCTCATACTTGGTAAACAAACCTGAATACCTTTCTGGAGCCTTGAGGCTCTGAGTAACTGGAGAGGCATAGATGAATGCCGCTTGTGCTCCTCTTCGTAATTCATGCTTCGCTTGCAAATGAGAAATGAGCGGTATAGAATGCAGACCGTTCTCACCACGAATGATCATGGGAGAGTCACTGGCATTTAGAGTGAGCGTATTGTCTGCCCAATCAATGAGAGGGTTATGCTCACAAAACCATCGAATGCTCAAAATCATATCACATCTTGAGAGAGGAGACACGACAAATTTTCTACGGAAGGAAGCTTGCTGAACAATGAATAACACATCAAGGCACTATTCCGTAATGAGAGAGTCCATACCGAGAGCGAAGCCTGACACCTCAAGAGTTGTCGTCTGGCTAACCTCCAGGCGAGCTCTCTCTACAAGAGAGTCACCAATCACATCATGCATTCTATCCGAATCAAACAATACGACAAAACGCTGACCCTTCACACGACCATAACATTTAAAGAGAGACTCATCAATGTGTGTCAGAAACATGTGGAGAATCAGATTGGTTCACTGAAGTTCTTGTGGTAGCTGTCTGTGCTTTGGGTTCTTTAGGTGGTGGTGTCTTAGGACATGTCTTCTTTATACTACCCTTGACGTGACATTGATAACATCGACCTTCCTTTGCATAAATGATTTGCTCTTCTGGCGTTATGTTTCCTTCTATAATTCCTTGTGCAGCTTTTTCATATGGGGTTAGCTTAGGTTTAGCAGGTGTTTTAGTTTTACCCTTAGATTCATTTTGAGAGTTCTTTTCCGAAGGATTAGAGGAAGATGGACTAGAAGAGTTACCATTCTTACCATTCTTACTGTTTTTACTGTTTTGTGAGTTTTGAGGAGTCTGAGAGGTACTGTGAGAAGACTTCTTTGCCTTAGGCTTTCCTTTGTTGTGCTTCGTCTCTTGTGTGAGAGCAATTGCTACCGCCTTGTTGAGATCTATGGGGTCGAGTACTTCGACATTAAACTTGATATACTCGTCTAACCCGAAAAGGAATGCCTCTCTCATCATCCGATTTGCGTAATTGTGTGCCGAGCTGCAAAACACGGTTAGAGAAAGACATAATTGGCATACCATTTTGCATGAGTTTGCGCCAATCTTCTTTCAACCGTGCTAAGTATTGAGGTGGCATAAACCGCGCCTTGAGCTTGTCTTGGAAGTCCGCCCAATTGAAAGAAAGGTGCCTGCCTTCCTTGGCTTCCTCTAGGTGCGCGGCCAACTGTGCCTCTTGCCATGCTTGATACCAATTTATGGAATTACTGACAAGATACATGGCTGCCATCAAAACTTTGCTATTCCGTGTTTTCTTAGTTGTCGCAAAGTAAGCATTGAATTGATGCAACCAGGAATAAATAACATTAGCATTCATCTTACTGTCATACTTACTGAACGTTGAGGCGGTCCGGGGCGGGTAACAAGAGAGGCGACCTCTAAACACCCCTCAAGGCTCCCGTGCTGCTCAATTGGGGCTGGGGTAACCACAAGCACAACAAAACAACAAACCCACAGCCAAACCCAAACAAGATAGGGGCACCACCTAGTTATGGTATGCGAACTAGGACGCAAGAGAGATTTTGGCACAACCAAGAAGATGCACCACACAACACACATAAGCAACCTCACACCAAGACACACATGAAATGGACCAGAGAGAGCTAGAGCAAAGGGAAGAGAGAGAGGAAAGGATCTTGCGTAATACCTTATTTGTGACTTGCAAATAGAGATGGTTCGTTATGATGCTATCGTAGAACTTGTACAAAACTCACTCAATGCTTAGTGATTGCTAAACATTGCCAAAACACACACACACACACTGTCTTAGGGTGTGGGAGACCTCTCACCACAATACCCTCTTACAATGGACAAAAAACTGGCAATGAAAAACACACTAAAACACTTTCTAAAATCAAGATCAACCGATAAAAACTCAAAATACACAAGTCACCTTGAATTCACCAAACCGTATTGCACAAATGGAAGGACGAAGATTTGAACGTCGAATCACGCCTTTGATGCACCAAACCTCAATTTATTGATGATGAAGGAGCATATACAATAGTGGTTTTGAGATTTGTGGAACTCACGCTCTCTCACTTGCAATGTGTAGCTTGAAGGCTTCTCTCACACCAAGAGTGAAGCTCACAAGTGGTTGCTACACCTAAGTCTCTCCTCACGCATAGAGTGTTGGGGTGCTATGTGAGATGTTGGAGGTTGTTTTACAAGAAGGAGAGGGACCTATTTATAGGTTGGAGACCCCTCATTAAGATTATTGGAAATCCTAATTTACAAGCTAACAAATCAGGATTATGATTTTTTTGAATATCAAAACATTGCGGGCCTTCTTTGTCTGCTTGAGTCATGGGTGTGGGCTCAAAAGAGAGTATTATTGATGGTAGATAAGGTGAAAGTAAGTAAGGGGAGAGAGAGAGAGAGAGAGAGAGAGAGAGAGAGAGAGAGAGAGAGTGTTACCATACACATGTCTTGAGGTGAGGTGTCTTTTATGGTTAGGTCAATGCTATTTTGTGTTAGTATGTTAGTCGTTAGTAATCACTAGAAAGTTAATGATATATTTACAATGGGTAAAATGGGATGGATGGCTGAAGTAAGATGGTTGAATGAAGTGAGCAAATCTTTGTGTTGGTGAAGCTTGAAGAAGTTTTGGACTTACTTGTGTAGGTTCTCAAAATGACTATCGATCTTCTTCTTCGTCTTCTCTTCTTTACTCCACCGCCGCCAAGGTTGATTATCACGATGAAAATGGTAATTCCATTGATGAGATCTCTTGATTTGCAGAGGTTAAGCATGGTACACATAAGCATGGTACACATGCTGAATTTATGTATATATATAACGAGTAAGATGGAATTGTACTTTGGAGATAATAGAGAGAGACATAGAGATGGTGTACGTACATGGAGAGCTCATATGAGAGCTATGGGAGTAAGAGGGGAGGTTAATGGTGAAGAAGGTGAGAGAAACCATTAAAGGTGCAGGTTTGAGTGAGGGATTGAGAGGAATGTGTGTGTGTGTGTAGAAGTGTGGAAAGAGGTGAGAGAAGACTATGGGCTACTTGTGAGAAAAGTGGGTAAACTGGGGTCCACTCAAAAAATCATATCTCACCGTTGGTAGCTCCAAAAATCATGAAAAAATTTGAGGCGATTATTCAAAGCGTGGGCTACATTTTCTTTTTTGACCACCGTTCCAAATTCGGAGTGGAGATGGATATTAAAAATCCCACCAAAGGATCTGTTTTTTCTTCACAAAAAGTCTTCAGTGGCCCCCTCCTTTGTTGAATTTGTACAATGCATCCAAGAGTGAGCCCCTCCTTTGTCATATTATAATACAAAGCATCCAAGTTGCCCTTGACACATGCATGGAGGAGGATTATTGGTGAATAAAGAAATATATACATGGCGGGACTAGTGTATGGACTATTCATGGACTTTAGCTCAATGAGCATATGGTGTTAGAATAATGAATAAAAATAATAATAAAAATATGGAGGAGTTATGAATATGGAAAGATATTGGAATCATATGATACGGTTCCTCTTTGAATTATTTTGGGTGAAAGAGGAAAAGGTATGCAAGTAAATAATATAATAAACGTGACCAATGAGTAGAAATCAATTTTTTGTTTTCATGAGAGTGAGGGTGAAAATGTGGGAGTGATTTCTATAAAGGAAAAATATAAGGTTAGAGTATGTAGATATTGGCAAAAAATATACTTATGGTGTAAGAGGATGAAAGAAGGTGTATATAGGTTTAATAAAACACACACCTAAGTAGAAATATTTAAATAAAATACCAAAATAATTATAAAAATCCCTATATTTAGGTCATATATGTAATGCAATATTTACACACAAATGGGTCATAATATATTTTATTTTTTTGATTTTATTTATTTATTTGGCTCAACTAGCCCAGTGACTAGCTAGCTGAGGGTTTTTAAGGAGATATGGGAAAAGTCCCGTAACTCACACACGCCTATGTACAGTGAAATGGTAGGGATAGCCATAGTGTTTGGGTGAATTTGGTAGGGTGAGGTAGTTTACTATGGCAATTACGGAGAGCCGAAAAACGGCTATCAACGTCAACTTCTCAGTGACTGGGTTGTTGGAATTTGCATCTCTACATATGCTACCAGATGAAGTGCCAACGATTGGCTTGGATTTCGATGTGAGTACCTGTAGGACCAACTCTTGCATGCGTTGGTCTCTCTGCGCCTCACACTCTTAACTCCATAGCCACTCGCTTTTCTTCGGCCGCTATGCGTTGAACTTCGCGTGCTTGCTCGCGCTCAAGCTCCGTAGTTGCCTTTCGTTCTTCGGCTGCCAAGCGCACTTGCTCACGCTCACGCTCCATGGCTGCCCTTCTTTCTTCTAATGCGGCACGTTGCACCTCTTGTTGTAGCATCATCTCCATCATCGACTTGACCAAAGCCTCCATATGATTTGGTGCAATCCTTGACGTAGATGGGGATGGGAGAGGATTGGAGAACAATTCTCCTGGTGTAGAAACTTGTTCTTCTCCAGCTCCACTCTCATCACCTTCACGCAAAGTATCCATTTCCACTTCTGGTGATGACCATACAACACTGAGATCTTGGGTACTTAAGTTCTTGGTTCTTGAGGTTCTTGGGTACTTAGGTTCTTGAGTTTTAAGCTTGCAATTGGTGTTTGAGAAGGCTTTTCTCTTACCCGAGCTCGACTCTTACCTGCGGGGGCGCACTCCTTGGTAGCCTTGCGCTCACACCAAGGTTGCTTTTTCCCACCTCACGTCGATTGGCCAGCCGCTAAGTGCACTGTCCGCTCTCAATGAGTGAAAAGAGGAACAAGGGGAGGCTGGACAAGTCCTTCTTTCTTGGTTACCTACCACTCTTCAAAACACGATTAGGAATTGACACGCCCAAGTAGACTTGGGTTATGTGCGACTGCAACAAGCAAGTTCTTTCCTTGAGTGATATCAAACACTGCCAAAAAGCTTTGTTACCAATGTAAGGTGCAGCAGAAGTGAATGTTGTTATTGCTGAAGATGAGAGCTCCGAACTGTGCTCAAGGGAGAGCCTTTCGTTCCTTTTAGAGAGAGAGTGCAATGATCACAACAAAGTGAATGCTAGTGTGAATGAAAGTGCTGAAACTGAGAGAAAGAGAGAGAGAAGAATTTGACACCATACGGTTCTCAAACCCTCCTCCAAGGGCCCCCCTCTCTATGGCTAGAGAGGTCTATGCTATAGATTGCACAAATCTGGTACAATGGTCTAGATGCAATGGACTTGCCGACGATGTCAACGACAATGCTGGCGATGACGAGGACGGGCTGAAAACTAAAAATGCTAGGGCTGAAATGCTGAAATCTGGAAAACACTGACTTTTTATTGAATACTGACACCGTGTCGGCGAGGATGGCGATGACGACGACTCGATGACGATCCGTTGAAAACGCAAATGCTGAAATCTGAAAACAGCGGGCTGAAACTGAAAACGTTCGCTGATCCGACGGTACGGCGAGGATCTGCTGCGGGTAGGTGAGATTTGGAAGCTAAGGGTTGGATCTGCAATGGCTAAGGGCTGAAAACTGAAAACGCTACTTGATCTGGCGATGGAAACTGCAAAATGCTAGGAGGGACTGCTGGTGGAAAACACTGGGCTGATTTGTAACTGGAAACGCTAGCAGGTCTGGGAAAAACCCAAAACGCTAGCATTTAAATAATCAACAAATAATAAAAATGCTTGCAACTGAACTGCCCCAAAATGCCATGGAAATTTGGGCGTACTGCCTTGGACAATGCAGATGCTGGGTGGTACTGGGTTGTGCAATCAGAGGATATGCAATTACTCTAAGTGCCTAGATATGCACGGCCCGCGCACAGGCTCACAAAGCTGCCAGAACACTGCCTAGGCTAACCTGAACCCTAGACCTGAGATAGCTTGTCCACATGCACATAGGGTAAGATGTGCACGTGACAGTTGTAGGTGACAAGGACAATCGTGACCCACCGTCAGTGTGTTCAGGATCCCTGTAAGTCTTATATGTTATTTGTATGGACCCAAGCCCCCACGTTGGCCAGTTGGATGCTTGCTCACTGATTATGAGTTTGCTTGCACATGTGGGCATCTCTTTGAATGGTATATTAATGTCAACTTTTCTGTCTGTGGATATTTTGTTGTCATGTTTACAAGCTTCAACTTAATAGTTTGTGACTCATGACTGGTGATTCTGTTCCTCCAGTGCGCTGCAGCTGGATTATCTGGATCTCTATCTCATTCATTGGCCGATCCGGCTTAAGGAAGGTGCAATCCAAAACCCAAAACCTGATGAGCTCATAGCGTTGGACTTACAGGGCACATGGAGAGCCCTGGAAGCATGTGTGAAGCAAGGCCTTGTGAGGGCCATTGGTGTCAGCAATTTTTCATCTAAGAAAATTATGGAGCTGCTTGATTTTGCGGAGATCCCACCAGCTGTGAATCAGGTAAAGAAGTTTGGCTGCTTTAAAAGCGCTGTGAATAGGCCTTAGAGTAGGCTTTGAAAGAAAGAATGCAGGACACATTTTATGAGGCCTGAAAATGCATTGGAATGAAGGTAATCATATCTAGGGCATTGGAATATAGGTCATTGTATCCTAAATTTGTATGGACTAAAGGTTGAAAGATGGGTGCCTCTCCTCCAAGCTACTTTCTCCCCATAAATTTCCAAATATATACAAGACAAGCTATGAGTAGTATGTATCACACCAACTTATAGTGCGAAGAACTTCAATATCAAGGCTTGCTTTTCTGCTGATAAAAGTCCGTTAAGATCCAATTTATCAATTTTGTGAACAGTCAAAGAAAACAGTAACATTTAAGATGGTGGAAACTCTCAAACAGTGCTTAGTGCAACCTCTATGCATCCAAGCTGGTTTCGTGTGAGAATGCAGTGATAATTTTAGTCCTTCGTTCCGCAAAATAACAAAGCCGATTTCTTTTTGCGATTTTGTGGCAATACTAGATAAGTAAGATGGTGGATATTATTTTGGAGCTCGATCGACCAGTCAATGCTCATGTAATGCTTATGGGCCCACTTTCTTGGTGACACAGCATGGGTGGCAAAGATCGACTGGCACATAATTTAACACAACTGGAACAAATCTGCAAATACTTCAAACATTTACACAGTGACGCAGAGTTTTGCCACTCAGATGCTCTAGCCTCTCAGCTAGGCGCACTTTGCGGAATTTTTTGAAATATTAAGCTCTTTGGCTGTGTGTACAACTGCCAGGGAGAGCCCATTATGCCAAAACACTGAGTGCTAATGGCTCCCACAAGGCACATTTTTATAGGGCCTTGGCCTCTTGCTTTACAAAGTGCTCAAAATCACGAAAGGCAACTGCTTTCATATCTGACTAAAAGGCTCTCAAAGTCAATGCTTTCATAATTGCCACCAGGCAGACTTGAACTCTGCTTCTCAGGTCGGCCTCGGGCTCGCACTTCTGTCCACTTCTGATCTGATTGTGGTCTTGCCACATCACCAAGTTATTACTTTTTCCCCATTACACACATGCTTTTGACTTCAAGTTTCACTAGCGTGGCCTTAAACTGCAATAGCTATTTAAGTGGCACATCTTGCTACCCAAAAAGAGCCATGTTGTCTGGATTTATGAAAAATTGGGGTGTAATCTCGTACAGGGCACCAAAAAGAGCCATGATGCCTGGATTTATAAGAAAATGGGGTTTATTATGACCGATTTTTGAAATGGTTTCGCCCCTATAATACTTTTTAGGATGACTCTTACAGTCAATGCACTTATAATATTATATAATGCACTTAGGATACTGGTGCAAAACATTGAGGCTATTTTTTCTCTCTCCGATGCACTATTTATCCTCTTAATCTGTCAGAATGATCAAAATGCTCTTGTGGCTAGGTGGAGATGCATCCCAAATGGCAGCAGAGACTCCTCAGAGAGACATGTAAGAAGGCAAATGTGCATGTTTCTGCATGGTCTCCATTAGGGGCTCCCCTCATGTATTGGGGTTCTCCTGAAATTTTAAATAATCCTATTATAAAGGACATTGCGTCAAATCACGGCAAGGCTCCAGCACAGGTATATTTCTATGCTGCTGTCTTTCTTGTATGTCTGATTCAGATAGCAAGTACTTTGAAAATGTGCTGTTTATCAAACCCTCACACTAAAGGAAAAAACAATGCGATGGTGATTCTAAATCTAGAGTTGTTCATTGTTACTCTGGTGTTTTGCACAACTTTTGATTGGCAACTTAAAAATGTTTGTTTTTTCTGGTCCTAATCTCAGGTTGTGTTGAGGTGGGGGCTGGACAATGGAGCGAGTGTAATTCCCAAAAGCTTCAACAAAAAGAGGATGGTTGAGAATCTGGATGTCTTTGGTTGGCATCTTACTGATGAAGACCACCAACATATTAGCGGGATCGAGCAAAAGAAGAATATTGATGGTAGCTTCATTTGCAGTCCGGTATCTGGTCCATACAAAAGTCTTGAAGATTTGTGGGATGGAGAGTTTGGCTTATGATTCCGAGACAAGAGGGGACAAATCCTACTCTGGTTCTATGTGGGATGTAATAGCCATGGCTTGTATAATCAATAATTCTAATACAAGATACTTATCTGGATGTATATCGGTGGATGTAACAGCCACATTACAATGTTGCATGTATAATCATTAACTTAACTTAAGCCTTTGCGCTGTCTTATCCTTGTTCTGATTGTTGAAAGTTGAGTGCTTGTTTTAAAGTTTCAGTCAAGCAAGCTTCTCTAACTTATTAGTTTAAGGCTAGCTTCTCTAACTTATTAGCTTAAGGTTGCTTACAAGCTTGGGCGCGTAGACCTGGAAGCCAGTCGGCACAATATGGTTGGCGAAGTAGACGTGGGTGTACACTTGGCTCCTTGAATGTATATCTCTTCTTAGATATTGCAATCCCTTATGCTAAGAGATTATCAATATAGGGCTGATGCTCTCCATACTCCAAAAATTTATCCCAGATGGCCTTCCCAATTGAAGAAACTAGTAATCCATATATGTGCCAAGGAAAACAACTAGTAGCAATTAAGATCTTTATGTGACACTTCACAAGATAGACTTAATGAGCCATGGAGTTCTCGAATGAGATGCTCATTGGGTAGTAGCCCGACCTTGTCTTCTTGGATCACTTGGAATGCCCTTGTAAAAACACTCAAGTAGAACTGCACAAAAGTTGTCTCGTTGTTAAGGTTATTGGACTTGATGCCACTATAAATTTTGACCATTGATTCAAATATGTAGCACCGAAAGTGGCTATGTAGATCTTGTCGCAAGACATCATTTAAAAGCCCACCATTTCCCACAAGTAACTAGTTTTCTTATTAGATATGAAAGAATATGAGCATGCATTATGATTGGAAACATATGAATAGACCACGCTAACATATTGGGTCCATTTATGTACCAAAAAACGCTCAAGTGGTGAGGAGCTTGTACCCACCATGTTATCTTTTTGCACTTGCCATATACGCACCAAAAACACGCTCAAGTGGTGAGGAGCTTGCACCCACCATGTTATCGTTTTGCACTTGCCATGATTGTAAGAGCTTAGTCACAAATTCAATACTATGAAAAGACCATCTATGGTCTCGAATATAGTTGTAAAAGTAGTGTGCTATGTTGATTAACAAAACATTCAATATCTCCATGCCAAAAGGGATGTCTCTTATGATTCTAAGAACATAGGGCAAGCACCATTGTATGAACTTTTGATTTTCCTTTGCCTTGAAGCTATCATAATATATGCCAGAATAGTTTAGCCATCAACCAAATTGAATTGATGCAAGCATTAGCTTAGAAACCTTTGTCATAGCATCATTAATTTCCTTCTTGAGGCCTGATGAAACATTCTCCATTAAATGAGATTTGTATATTTTGAAGACATTTAGTGATAACGTGTGCATGACATCATACACTAGCTCAGCAGGCAGATCAAAGCCATAGAGATCATACAACCTCCAAGGATTGATTGACCCAAAAGACCAGCTCTTTTCTAGATTGCTTCTTTCTCTACTTGAGTAGAGCAACATTTAGCTTTGTCCAATTCCACAAGCATAACCTGTGTTCTTCTCTTGATGGACATGTATTGAGATTGTTCCCATTTTCCATCATAAATATATCGTCTTTCTCCTCTTCCCTTATTCCGCATTAGGGTGGCTTGGGCCTTGTATCTCCTACAAAACTCTTGGTCAACATCTTGATTTCCCATTGGACAGAATGATCTCCAATAAGCATCATCACCATGACACGCAGTTTGCAATCGTTAGTCCCTCGTTTTGTTCACCAATATTTTGTCAACAGGATAGCCATAGATCACATTTATACCTTCCAGATGGAGGGATTCTAGCTCATCTATTAAAGGCCTAAAAAATGTTTCAAACACATCTCCAGATGTCTTGATTTCTTATAGCTCGATGAGATAAACATTACTGAAAATACACTAATAGAGGAGTGCTTTCCAGTATTCAAGACCATGATTTTAAGAGCTGCACAGCTCTTTGAAAACCATCTCAAAGAAGCAAAAAGGAAATATTGAGGGTCGCCCAATTTACAAGTATAACAACAATGAGAAATATCCACTTTTAAGTACTCTAAACCTTTGTAGTCTATATAAAGGGTTTGGACTTTATTGTTACAATCCATTGCAAGAAAACCTAAAAAGGAAAAGAAAAGCACACTTGACATAGTATCTTCTATGAAGTTGTGACTCCTCTACACCCGAAGCATAGAAATTGATACTTGCTAGTTTTCTCATTCTAGGCATCTTCTAGCATAGGGTGGCGCTTGCATTCTGGAATGTTCTGTATACTTTCTTGCAAGAAGGTCTACTACAAGCTACTGGCAATTCATGTCATGCTTTCGAATCTCAAAATTATCTCTCTTGGAACCTTGTACCATCCTAAAAGTCCACAATACTTCTCCCGCTTGTCATTGCATCCAAGTCAAGCCATTGGTTCTTGTTATGCCAGATGCTTAATAGTTCATGGTAGAAGGTTATGCTTTGAATATGTAGGCATACTTGTGGACCAACAGGAATGTAGTCAAATGAAAGAATCATTTTTTTAGGGGTGTTACACACCTTGCATTTCCCACAACATGCTACACAATCCCTCTTAAGTTTTTAAAAGAGCGACCGTTTGAACATGTACATTTTGGCATTCCCCTAGCATACTTGTCCTCATGACTTGGCTATAAAATCTCAAGCAGGTGACTTGCACTAGAAGTATCTATACAAATACAATATTTTTGGCTACGTATCATGCCAAGTCACTTGAGCATAGTCTACATTTGGTCCCAATAAGTAGGCACTTAAATGGGGTTAAGATCACCACCCCATGTTGGGGATAATTGCAACAATAACTTTGCTAAAATTCTTTTCACACAATTTTTGTTTACTCTCAAGTCTCCAAAGCTTCCAAACAATAGACACAACATGTTGTCTTGAACACCAATATGTATTTTGTTTTTGTCCCATACAGCTTGAAGCTCTAGGATTCTTTCATTTAGCTTAGAAACCAGATTTTGTTCCATCATTCTCAGGACCATTAGAGTCAAGATGAACATTCATGTCTGCCTAACAATCCACACTATCATTGTCATCCAAATTGTCACTACCATCTATGATAATATCATTAGGTAGTTACATTTGTTCTTCACAAACTTGGATGTTTTGTGTGATTTTCTAGGATCCCTTGCAAACTTGAAGAAAAAAGGTCCACTTGCATGTTGTTTTGTAAGCCAAATCCACTCTTCAGTACACCAAATTTATGCATGAGTGCTTGATGTTTATAAAAGGTTAATAGATGAACCTGTCATCCACCTTGACAGTACACATGCAAGTACAAAAAGCAATTCTATATGTTTCATTTTTGGTACCACTCATCGTGTGTACTTTTGCTTGTGTGCCACCTTGCAAGGGAGTAGCTCTCTCATGGCTCTGTTTGTGTGTGGATTGGGTTTTACCAACCGATGAATGAACTTTTCCTAGAGAGTCTTGAAGTTGATGGCTGTAAGATGTTCTCCTTGTTACCAATTCCCATCCCACACTTGAGTGCTTGCATTTATAATTGTATCAACACTTGTGGGTCTCCATACTACCTAATGTTGTAGCCATCATTGCTTAAAAGCATAGGGTTGTGGGTCTCCTTTTATAGTTGTATCGACGCTTGTGGGTCTCCATACTACCTAATGTTGTAGCCATCATTGCTTAAAAGCATAGGGTTGAATAATTAGATCTATTGAACAAAAATTTCAAAGCTACACAAGTTACTACTTTTAAGTCACTCAAATTGGGATGGAATAGTTGATGCACTATTGGTTTGAAGGATTTTTACTCTTTAAAAATATATAAATTATTCAATCGTATACATGAAAAGGTTCTTCTGATCCAAGACACAAAGAGGGACTACCCCATTTCATTAAAAAAAATTCTATCTTCATTACACAGGTTAGTGCTTAAATGCAATGAAAGACACACAAACATGTAATAGAAGTCCTATGATGCGATTAAGGGACGTTTAAAACTTGGCTTACCCTCATGAGATAATGGGGGAAGATCACAAATTATTACCTTTTTCTTAAGTAACATAGTCATCAAATAGCTTAGACTAAGGTTTAGTACATAAGTGGGTACAATGTTGCAACTACGATAAGAAATCTTATAAAAATTAACAAGACCTAGTGTCTCTTTAATTAAAGTGATCCTAGGTTTAGATACCAATTCTTTCTATCATCCAAAAATATGGTAAATCCTATGGTTGGGGGTTTTTCATGGCCAATAAGAAGTAGTGTCTCTCTAGCCATGGATCATATTCTTTGCAAATTGGCTATAGTCCTTTGCACCAACTTTGTGACTGCACCTTATACGGTGCATTTTTGCAATCTTTGACCTAGCTACTACAAAACAAAAAGCATAAAAACTTGCAACTTTTTCTCATGCGTCTCCCTTCCTCTCTCTCTCTCTCTCTCTCTCTCACACACACACACACACACACACACACACACACACACACACACACAAAATGATATGTTTATCAATTCTCAATTTCTCACAAACGAACGCAATTTTTCGGCAAGCAGTTTCTCGCGAGCGCTTTTTGGAATCAGGCGAGCAGATTCTTGATTCCAAAAAAGATTTCTCTCTTTCTCTCTCTCTCTCTCTCTCGCGCTCGGTGGTAAAATATATAACGCAAACATACTCTACATAACTCATGAATACTACATAGGATTACAAAGTATTTGTGCCAGATATTACACTATTATTCTATGGCTCTCTCTCTCTCTCTAACTCCACTCTTTCTCTATATATAACCTAATCTACTTTTTGCATTCCTCTCTTTCTCTCCCTACCTCTTTTTTCTCGCTACTTCTGTTTCTTTTCTCTCTCTCTCTCTCTCTCTCTCTCTCTCTCTCTCTCTCTCTCTCTCTAATTCTCCTCTCCAACTCCCACACTCTCTCTTTTCTTCCTTCCCTCTCCCTCTCCCTCCGTGACTCCCACACACTCTCTCTCTCTAATTCTTATTCTCTTGCTCTCTCTCTCTCTCTCTCTCTCTCTCTCTCTTCTTATTCTCTCCTCCCCTCTCTCTAACTCTTTCTCTTTGCTCTCTCTCTCTCTCTCTCTCTCTATACTATCTCTCTAGGTCTTTGTGTCTCTCTCTCTCTCTCTCTCTCTCTCTCTCTCTCTCTCTCTCTCTTCCCTCCTTCCCTCTCTCTCTCTCTTCTTTTTTTCTTGTTCTCTCTAACTCTCTCTTTCTTCTCATCTCTCTCTCTCTCTCTCTAATATATATATATATATATATATATAAATTTGTATATATATATACACACACAAGCGCGCGCGCACACACACATATATATATGTGTGTGTATATATATATAAATTTGTATATAAAAGTGTATATATATATACACACACAAGCGCGCACGCGCGCGCACACACACACACACACACATATATATGTGCGTGTGTGTATATATAAAAGCTTTTACTTTTATATATAATTATATATATAGATGTGTGTGTGTGTGTGAATATATAAATATTATAAATAAATAAATATATATATATACATAATATTTATATATTCACACAAACACACATATATATATTTGAATATATGAATATATATATATATATATATGAATATATATATATATATATATATATATTCATTTATATAAATATAAATAAATAAATATATGTGTGTGTGTAATAATCTAAGTATATAACTAAACATTTATTATTTGCATTTATTTTTTTAGTTTCAATATATTAATTCTATATTTATTTAATCTTTAATGTTAAAAATTATCACACGTGCACACACACACACACACACATGCACATACACATACACATACACGTACATGCACACATGGACACATAGACACAGACACACATGCATCCTAATGTGTCTCAAGGTTTGTGTTTATGTGCATGTGTGTTGTGGGAAGAAATCTATCCATAACATTATCAAAGTGCACTATGTAAGCAATCTTGAGTGCCTTAGTGTAGTGGGTAGAGTGATCCTCTCAGAGGGGGGGGTCTCATGTTCAAGTCCGCTCCTCTCATTTTTGTGAGGAAAGCCTCATGTAGGCACATACCCACATGGCACATGCTGCCACGTGGCATGTGCCACGTGTATTGCTGGTCGAGGGCAATACACGTGACACATGCCACATGGCAGCATGTGCCATGTGGGAATGTGCCTACATGGCATCCCATGTGGCTGTTGCCACATGGCACATGCCATGTGGCACGTGCTGCCACGTGGCATGTGCCACGTGTATTGCTTGTGACTGGCAATACACGTGGCCACATGTGCCAGGTGCATAGCCTACATGAAGCTTTCCTCACAAAAATGGGAGGGGGGGAGTTGATCTCAAAATCCCCTCCTATTAGAGAACCACTCTATCCACTACACTAAGGCACTCAAGATTGATAACATGGTGCACTTTGATAATGTTATGCACAAATTTCTCCCCACTACTCTCCCCACAACACACATGCACACAAACACAAACTTTGAGACACATTAAGATGCATGTGTGTCCATATGTGCGTGTATGTGTATGTGTGTGTGTGCGTGTGATAATTTTTATCATTAAAGATTAAATAGATATACAATTATATATATTAAAATAAAATAAAAAAAAAATCCAAATAATAAAGTTTTAGTTATATACTTAGATTATTATACACACATATATCTATATAAGTACGTACTTATATATATATATATATATATATATATATATATATATATATATATATATATGTGTGTGTGTGTGTGTGTGTGTGTGTGTGTGTGTGTATTTATGTGTTCATATATATGTGTGTGCTCATGAATGAATATGTATATGTGTGAATATATATATATATATATATATATATATATATATATATATATATATATATATAAGTATATATATATACATATATATATATTCACACATATATATATACTTATTTATGAATATATATATATGTGTGAATACATATATATATATTCACACATATATATATACTTATCTCTAATGCCCCTCTTTCTCTATCTTTCTCTCTGGCTTCATTATCTCTCTCTCTCTCTCTCTCTCTCTCTCTCTCTCTCTCTCTCTATATATATATATATATATATATATATATATATATATATATATATATATATATATATAAGTATATATATTCACACATATATGTATACTTATTTATATATATATAAGTATATACATATAAGTATATACTTATTTATATATATATAAGTATATACATATAAGTATATTCATGTATTTATGTGTTCATATATATGTGTGTGCTCATGAATGAATATGTATATGTGTGAATATATATATAAGTATATATATATACATATATATATATTCACACATATATATATACTTATTTATGAATATATATATATGTGTGAATACATATATATATATTCACACATATATGTATACTTATATATATATAAATAAGTATACATATATGTGTGAATATATATACTTATATATATATATATATATAGATAGAGAGAGAGAGAGAGAGAGAGAGAGAGAGAGAGATAATGAAGCCAGAGAGAAAGATAGAGAAAGAGGGGCATTAGAGATAAGTATATATATATGTGTGAATACATATATATATATTCACACATATATATATACTTATCTCTAATGCCCCTCTTTCTCTATCTTTCTCTCTGGCTTCATTATCTCTCTCTCTCTCTCTCTCTCTCCTGTAGGAAAGGCCATGTTAGGTCGCGTAGTTGATGCGTTAGGAGTACCTATTGATGGAAAAGGTGCTTTAAGCGCGATAGAACGAAGACGTGTAGAAGTCAAAGCTCCTGGGATTATTGCACGTAAATCTGTTCACGAACCTATGTAAATAGGGTTAAAAGCGGTAGATAGCCTAGTCCCTATAGGTCGTGGTTAATGAGAACTGATAATCGGCGACTGATAATCTATAGCCTCAATCGAAGAGCACGAAGCCCTCTACGCATTGATGTAAAGACAGAATTTTTCTGTGTAATGGAAGGCTTTGCTGTAACAGCATCTCAGAACTGAAAAAACTGTCAAAACTTTGCGTTTTTGTTGTCGACTTGAAGGCAATGTCAGACAAAACTCGCAAGGGTGGAAAAGCCACACTCGCCATGGAGAATGATGCAAAATCTCCAAGGAATTTGGATGCTAATCCAACCACATCGTCTACAACAACGGAAGCAATGATCATGGCTTACTTGATCTCGTTACAAGAAACCGTCAACAAGCAAGGTGAAGAGTTGCGCGCACTTGCAATGGAGAATGGTACTTTAAGAGTTCTCGTTGTGGAGAATGAGCACCTCAAGAAGGTTCTTGAAATGCAAACAACACGCTTGATGCATCTTGAGAATGAAGTTCAAGAATGTAAACGCTCTCTTGTGGACATGAATGTAGTGAAAGAGCGCTTGAGCAAAGTTGAGAGTGATCATGTATTGAAAGAGGAAACGATAGATACAATACGACATGATGTATGTGAGATGAGAAATGCATCCAAATCATGGGCTGATATATGTAAGGATAATGTGGTTTCTACATCTCCTATCACGCAAGCCGTTGTCCAAGCAAAGAATGTAGAGAATGTGGACACTCAAGAATTGCAAGAACGACAAAAACGCTCAAAGAACATCGTCATTCGTGGAATCAAGGAGGAAAGCATGGAAACACCCCAATCTCTTGCGGTTGCTATTGAAGAGTTTTTTGCTACACACTTTGGCATGTCAGGAATCATGGCTTATGGTGCACATCGAGTTGGAAAACAAGGAGTCCCTCGCTCGGGAGAAAGACCTATTGTATGTACCATGGCTGATGAGGTAAAGAGAAAGATCATCCTTGACAATGGTTGGATCTACCTCAAAGGAACGGGTTGTAATGTATATGAGGATCGCACTCTTATGCAACAAAATGTACGTCGCAAAGCATACGAGGAAAGAAGCAAGAAGGTTAAGGTATCATCTCAAGAAGAAAAGGCACTTGAGGAGGATGCAAGTCCACCCAACAAATAGGGACACATGATCTATGAGACCAACTCACGCTTGCGAATAAGCTTTTGGAATTGTAATGGGTATCCATGGAATGCGGGAATTGGCATTGATGAGCTTACCAATGACTCCGATGTGATACTTCTTGTCGAAACATGGGAGCATGATGCGCAACGAATTCTTGGATTTGACAAATACGATGTACATTCTTTGATGTGGGCCAAAAATGCAAAGCAACGAAGAGGCCAAGGAGGCATAGCATGTATGACCAAAAAGGGTTTGAAAGATGTTTCCATTGTCAAAGAAGATAAGTATAAACGCTACTTATGGCTGAAAATCAGCCCACCAAATGGTCAAGTCATGTTTGTGGCCGGCTGCTACATTCCTCACTATGACTCCAACTTTTATGCTCGCTTGAATATGGATAGAGATCAGCCCTTTGTTGAACTAGAGGAAGACATTGCTCATTACAAGGATCAAGGTGAAGTCATTGTTTTTGGAGACATGAATGCTCGCACAAATATGTTACAACACGACACACAACAAGTCGACATGCCGCATGTATCAAGAAGAGTGGATGACTCATACATGTATAATCGAAGTTCTAATGATGCAAAAGAAGTGGATCACTATGGAAAGTCACTTCTACATATGTGCAATAGTACCGGAATGCTCATTGCAAATGGTGTATCTCTATGGCAAGGCACCAATGACTTTACATGTAGAAAGCACAATGGTGCTAGCGTGATTGACTATATGTTGTTCTCAGAAGCCACTCTAGAATGCATACAAAGCTTTACACTTGGTGAATGGAATCCGGAATCGGATCATAGGATGTTATGTATTGACCTCAAGTGTGGTAAACGGCCCGAGCATGTAGCCTCCAATCATGATGTGAATCATTTGTACCTACGTCTAGACTTCAAACGAGCACTTATATATGCTGATATGGTGGACCAAATGTTAAGCATGATAGAGCATCAAGGGAGCCCAACATTAGAATGCAAGTGGAAAGTTTTCAAAGAAGTAATTTTCTCTTGTGCGAAGGAATGCTTTTCGGCGAAACACATGTCTTGCAAAAGGTCTAAGAAGGGTAGCACCAAGAAGAAATGGTTTGACATGGAATGTAGTCAAGCCCGAAAACACTTGCTAAGATTGGATGCAATCAAAGACAAGGAAGTTTACTTGGAATGTTCACACACATACAAAGCACTTGTTCAAAAGAAGAGGAGAAGGTGGGAAGTCGAAAAACAACTTCTTTTAGCACAAGAGAAAGCACATGCATGTGGCAAGTTTTGGCAAAATCTAAAAGGCAAGCGCGTTGAGAGCTTTGGTGACTTGACTCTTGAGGATATGTATATGCATTGTAAGAACCTCTATGAGCAACCCAATGTTGATAAGATGGAGGATTGTAGCTCCCTTCCATTTATGTCTCCCTTCTTTACCATTGAAGATGTATGCCGCGCGCTTGAGAAACTTGCTACTCGCAAGGCAGGTGACCTTCAAGGTGTCAAGGCTGAAATGATTAAATGGACAAGCAAAAAAACACGATATTGGATATGCGATATGTTTAACCTTGCACTTCAGTATGGCATGCCTCATGATTGGAGTGCAAATTGGATCAAACCTTTGCACAAAGGAGGAGATGTAAACAATGTGAACAACTATCGCACTATAATGGTTGGTTCTTTGATGGCAAAGTTATTTGGATGTATCATGGAGATGAAGATAAGTGAATGGGCTGAAAAGAATGGCAAACGTGCGCTTGGCCAAGCAGGTTTTCGAAAGCATCATAGCACTATTGATCACCTTGTCACTCTTCGAGTTCTTATGGAAGCGTCTCGATTGAAAGGAAAAAAGTTGTATTGTTGTTTTGTGGATTTCAAGAAAGCTTTTGACATGGTACCACGAGGAAATCTTTGGAGACGTATGCAAAGCCTTCAAGTGCCGAGAGAATTTATGCATGCAGTCTTTCGCATCTACCAAAAAGTGATATGTCGATTACGTATGGGAGATGGAATTTCAGAATTTTTTGCAAGCACTATTGGTGTCAAACAAGGATGCCCACTTTCCCCAACCCTCTTTGGGCTACTCATTGATGAATTGGAATACATGGTTCTTGATTTTATGCAGCAAGAAGGCATAGAAGAGGTTAAGATTGGAAATGCGGTGATCATGCTTTTGCTTTATGCCGATGATGTAGTGCTCTTGGCACATACCTTAGAAGATGCACAAAAGCTTATGAGTGTCTTGGAACGCTTTTGCCTACATAGCGGGCTGATCGTGAATGGATCCAAAACCAAGGTTATGCTTGTAAAGACCCTCAATGACGAAAATCCATGCATTGTATACAACCATGAGAAACTTGAAGTGGTAGATCACTTCAAGTACCTTGGCCTTGAGGTTCCATCCAATCATAAATGGAAGGATTGTGCAATGCGTCGCTTGGAAGCCGGAAAGAGGGCTTATTATGCATTTGAGAACATGTGCAATGCAGGAGAGATCAAGTGTTGGGCTCTCAAAAAGTACCTCTTTGACACATTGGTGACACCGGTGCTTCTTTATGGAGTGGAGGTGTGGGGTGGAAGCATCGGGAAGTCTACTTGGAAAGAGTTTGAGAATGTCCAAAAGCGTTTTCTCACCAACTTTCTCCAAGTCAAGACACAAACACCCTACATGCTCTTACTTCTTGAGTCCGGATCGCTTCCCATTGAGGTCTTGGGCATGGAAAGGGTTGTGGAGTACATGCGTAAGACACAACGTAGCCCTTTGCATCGACTTCCTAGAATCGCATATGAAGCAAGTCAAAAGGTTCAAAAGACATGCAAGAGCAAAATACTAAGTTCGGGGTGGATGCTTGATATCAAGAAATGGTTTGGAAGATGGGATGCATGTCACTTGGTCAAGGATGCGTCGATCGACTCCCAAGTTAATGAGGCCTTCTTACAACGCCAATGTATCATGGCTTGGGAGAAATCCGGAGGTTCTCGCTTCAGCCATTACACCACACACGTTGCCCCAAACTACAAATCTCTCTTCTTCTCGGAACGAGGTAACCGAACCCATTCCTACATCCTTGAGCCCATCTCGTTGAGTGCGATCCGCACCATTGCCTCCATTCGTCTTAGCTCCCATTCTCTACGCTGCGAGACAGGACGTTGGGGCACTGGCGAGGAGTGTCATCGACTTTGCACCTTATGCCCTCGTCAAGTGCGAGAGAGTGAGTACCACACACTACTTGAGTGCTCAGCTTTTGACCACATTAGATCCTCTTTTCCCCATATATTCAGCCATGAGCTCTCCCTACATACCTTCCTCTCCCAACCACGATGTGGACTCTCTATTGCGACGCTCATTTCAGCCATTTTTGAGCATCGAGAGTCACTTATGAACTCCACTCACACCACGTGACATGTTCATTTGGTCCCATAGGTCATATTTGACCTCCCAGGACGATAATAGAACTATCTATCTATCTATCTATCTCTCTCTCTCTCTCTCTCTCTCTATATATATATATATATATATATATATATATATATAGAGAGAGAGAGAGAGAGAGAGAGAGAGAGAGAGAGATAATGAAGCCAGAGAGAAAGATAGAGAAAGAGGGGCATTAGAGAGAGAAAAAGAGAGTAGAGAGAGAGGGGGAAGCGAGACAAAGAGTTAGAGAGAGATTAGGGGGGGAGAGAGAGAGAGAGAGAGAGAGAGAGAGAGAGAGAGAGAGAGAGAGAGAGAGAGAGAGAGTTTTATGGAGAGAAGAGAATAGAGAGATAGTTAGAGATAGAAAAAGAAAGGGAGAGAAAGAGAGTAAGAATTAGAGAGAGAGAGGAAAGAGAGAGAGAGAGAGAGAGAGAGAGAGAGAGAGAGAGAGAGACGGGAAGGGAGGGGAGAGAGAGAGAGACGAGAAGAGAGAGGAAGAAAAGAGAGAGAGAGTTGAGAGAAGAAGAAAAAGAAGAAGAGAGAAGAGTAGAGAGAGAGAGGGAAGAGAGTTAGAGAGAGAAGAAGAAAAAGAAAGAAAGAGAGAAAGAGAAGAGAGACAAAGAGTTAGAGAGAGAGAGAGAGAGAGAGAGAGAGAGAGAGAGAGAGAGAGAGAGAGAGAGAGAAAAAGGAGACAAAGAGTTAGCGAGAGAAAGTAGAGAGAGAAGAAGAAGAGACTTAGAGAGAGAGAGGGAGAAAAGAGAGAGTTAGAGACAAAAGAAGAAGAAAGAGAGAGTTACAGAGACACAGAGACCTAGAGAGAGAAAGTAGAGAGGGGAGAGAGAAAGTAGAGAGGAGAGAGGGGAAGAGAATAAGAAGAGAGAGAGAGAGAGAGAGAGAGAGGGAAGAGAGTTAGAGAGAGAAAGTAGAGAGAGTGAAGAGAGTTAGAGAGAGAAATTAGAGAGAGAAAAAGAGTATAAGAGAGTAAGAGAATAAGAATTAGAGAGAGAAGAGAGAGTGTGGGAGTCAGGGAGGGGAGAGGGAGAGGGAAGGGAGAAAAGTGAGTGTGGGAGTTGGAGAGGAGAATTAGAGAGAGAGAGAGAGAGAGAGGGGGAGAGAGAGAGGAGAGAGGGAGGGGGGGGAGAGAGAGAGAAGAAATTTTTTTGGAATCAAGAATGTGCTCGCCCGATTTCAAAAAGCGCTCGTGAGAAACACCTCGCCTAAAAATATCCCCCCTCACGAATGGGTTCCCTCCCTCTCTCTCTCTCTAGTCTTATATAAAACAAATTTCAAGAATGAGCTCATATGTCATCGTAATGTTACTAGGAGTTAATATACATCCAAAAATTAACATCAAATCAAAAGAATTACAATGATGTTTAAAGAAAGGGCATCGATCAACCTATAGCTTTCTCGTGGCCGGTGTGCTTGAAGTAGCTGGAGATGATGTTGGGTTGACGATGGCATGTGTTGCAGCCTAGGACAGAGGCGTGCAAAAGGAGAGGGGAGGTCAGCTGGCCATAGGCAGTGCAAGGGTGAGCTAGAAATCACGATTGGACTTAGAGCACCCAATTAAGGGCCAATGCAAAAGATCAGGCGTACAACAACGAGAGCAACTTTCTCTCTCTCTCTCTCTCTCTCTCTCTCTCTCTCTCTCTCTCTCTCTCTCTCTCTCTCTCGCCGATTTATACTCATGAAAGTATGCTTTTGGAATTTCGATGGAATGTGGGGGTGGGTATATATGAACTAACAAACAAAGCCAATGTTGTAATTCTTGTTGAGAATTGTGAGCGTGATACACAAAGTATTGACGGGTTGGTGGAGAATTACAATATACATTCATTGATGTGGTAAAAAAATCTCAAGCAATGAAGAGGGCAGGAGGGCTAGCGTGTAGGTTTAGGATTGGAAGATTTTGTATTAATTATGAAAGGTGACAAGCACAGACGTTACGTATGGCTAAAAACTATGACACCAAAAAGAGCACCCATTTTTGTAGCCGGTTGCTACATTCCTCATCATGATCCCCCCTTAAATTATGCTTGCATGGATATAAATAAGCCACTTGCTTTGATTTGGAGGAAGATATTGCTTATTTTAAAACCAAAGGTGATGTTATTGTCCTTTTGGATATGAATGCTCGCACAAAAACATTGCAACATGTTAACAGTTTGATTTGCCATACATTTCAAGGGAGTTGGAGGAATTTCACTTGTACGATCACATTTCAGTGAATGAAAAAGAGCCGGATCACTATGGAAAGTTACTTTTACACTGCAATAGCACGCGTATGCTCATTGCCAATGTTATAACTTTATGGAGTGGAACCGATGGATTTACATATAGAAAACACAATGGAGATAGTGTGAATGACTATATGCTACTCTTTAAAAACATCACGTGTCACATGAAGGGTTTTATGCTTGGCCAATAGATCAGACCATTGGATCTTATGTATTGACCTTACATGTGGAGAAAAAACATAGCATGATAATCTTAGCCAGAGGGAAGAGAAGTATCTCTTTGTAAAGAGTTCAAACTGGCACTAACGTATATTGAAATGGTTGAACAAAAGTTACAGATGCAAAAGCTTCAATATACCTCACCATTGGAAACTAGATGGGAAGTTTTCAAGAAAGGTATTTGTTCTTGTACTGAAGCATGATTTGCCATAAATAATATCCATGGTATCAACAAAGATAGATCATGCAAAAGGTGATTTGATAAAGAATGTCAAAGTGCTCAAAAGTCCTTCATAAAGGTAGATGCAACTATGGACAAAGACAACTATCGAAGCCATTGTGAGGACTCGTGACTGGAACATGCAACTCACCACCCAACTGTGTCCTATATAGGCTCTTGGTTGCAAATAATAGAACCCCCTTTATGGCATGGCCATACTAGACCTTTGCCTGCTTGATCTTACCCTAGGCTTGACATTACTCCCCCCCTTGGAGAAGCGTTTTCGTCCTCGAAAACAAAAGTGATAATATCTTTAGAAGCACACTTATGTTTTGCACAGTGGCATCCTGCACGGATGCAACTGTACATTTGATCGAAACACGGTTTAAGAGGAGGTTCAATGAAATCAACAAGAAAATCTTGATTTTCTACTACAGGGTTTTCCCTTTGAAAAACCGTTTTACGAAACTGGCCCATATCCAACATAGTGTGTAATTTATAACTCACTAGAGTATGATAAACAGATTGCCACAACTAAGAGGCGTCTTCTCACTTTCCATGAAAGTAACACACTGACATAACTCCATCAGCAAAGATCAAGTCCTTGACTTGTTATCATTCCTCATCAGTAGACAACCCCAACGTAACTGCTAATCAAGGTTGAGGGCTTGATTTAAACATGAAGGGGCTAAACTTAGTCTCACAATATGCTTTAGCTCATGGTAAACACACTCCAACTAGAGAGATAACCTTTCCAATTGGTTTGCATGGTGTTAACGTACTTGCTTAGCATATCCTTTAGCACAAGAGTAACACTTGTAATGTGCCTATCCTCTTAAATGATTGGCAATACGAAAGTGTGTTTCCCCATTGTTTACATGCAATCCTCCAAAATGATTGGTAAACTAGGACACAATTCATGGCAATACTATTGAATAATCAATAATGGTATGAAAAACCAACTTGGTTAACTGCACAAAGTTGAGTTACTTATTGACCAACACCCAAACCAAGCCATGACCTCTATTGTGAAATGCTTATGACTAATGTTATCAATGTGCATGCCGCTCCTAATGTCATGAATGTGCATGCCGCTCCAAATCAGCCTTTGCTAAACACTAGGGCCCATAACACCTAGTGTGCATGCATTTAGGAAAAATAGATCCAAGCCGGCATATCCATAACCGTACTTGCCAATGCTTATGACTAATGTTATTCTCATGGCTCACGGGGAAAGAACTAAATAATTTTCATGTGAGAACCATGCTAGCATATTTAGACCATAATAGAATGTGAAAATCGATCACATCTATGTAGCAAATGAACTAGTTCAATTAGATGACTTTGTTACATGTGTAAACAACCATCCGTTAAAGTTGTTTAACTATACTTGTAACCTTAGCAAGTCTTACTAGGTATCCAACAATTTCTAGCCACTGGAATTGTTCTTCATATGATGTGCCCAAAATGGTCTAACAAATGGATGCAACCAATACCTAGGGACTCTATTGCGACACATAATTGAAATGACAGGCACTAGTGTCAGTCCCAGAGACTCATATTCTCTATGTGGAATATGTCTCATATAAGGATGTCCAAAAAAATGACATCCATGAAGTACGAGGTGTAATTGTGTGTGAGATAATTGTACACACTTAGCGACATGAGTGAGAGGGACCGTCATAAACATTCCTCAACACTTAGCTAAATCAAACTCCATGAGTTCCTAGACCATGTTGCTCCTCTTTTGAAAACATGTACCAAACAAAACTCTACCATGTATGTTCTTAATTGCATACTGCAAAAATGTATCTAAGACACTATGACCCAAAATTCTTTGCGCCTATATGACCTTGTGTTGTTGAAGGGTAAAGTGAATGAAACCATTGAATATTATACATCCTACTTGGAAAAATCAATCATATCATATTTGAAAATGAATATAAACCAAATTAATTGCATACCTAGAGGTTGAACATAGTGTTCACTTACCCATATTCAAATGCACATGACCAAATCTCCCACCTAAAATGGCCTAAGAACACTAATTGAAAGATGAATGAAAATCAAGAGGTATTGCATTGGAACCCTAGGTGTTTCCTTTACGATCCAAACCCCTTCGTTAAAATTTGGAATGTCAAAACCTTTGGTTAAACTCTCTATGAAAAATGCTCAAACTAGCAGCCAAAGGTGACCAACACACTCTACTGTGTTTAATAGTGATTGGAATTAGCCTGAAAGTTTGAACTTGTCCACTATTTCTTGGCAGATTGTGTACTTTTTCCTTGAAAGTACAAATGTGGACTTCTTTCCTTGAAAGTACAAATGTGATGAGATCAAACTGTGATCCTCAACACCTATGGAGTGATTGTGTATTAGCTGGGTCATATTTGTGAAAGTGCTGCTCCTAGAGATACAATCAATGCTACAACTAAGCAACACATCTTTGTAAGTTAGAATCTAGTTCACAAGTGGATCTTAAAATAATCTTCTCTCGCTATGAAGCGAAGAGAAAGATGTTTAACACCCAAAGAATGGTAGTCATACTAAATTTTCTTGGGTGTTCAAACAAGAGATAACCTACTTTGAGGCTCTCAAAGTTTATTCATGTCATCTCATGAATTAGTTGCTTTTGATAGCTAGGCCATGCCTAATTTTTACCATAGAAAGTGTCATCTGTATTGGCTGCACCTTGTGCATGGAACCAATGATCTAAAGTGCCCGCCATTGTAGACATATATAATGATCACAAGCAAATATACTAGCCTCAGATCTTCTTGAATAGAGTAGATTATGTTAGAGCAGAAGCGTAAACCATGCTTTAGTGGAATGAATCCACAATACTGGCATGCCATGCACACATATCAGAAAAATAGCGTGATAAGCCCTTGGTTTCAATGACGGTCTCCACAATATGAGAAAATGCTATATATGCCTTGCACAAAGTGTACTGAATGGATACATCATTGAAAACCATAATTGTGAACTTATATCCTCTTATTGCCATACATGTCTGCCATTTTCCTTGATCCTAAGTAAATGGATAGTACTTGGCATAAAATGGAAGCCTTGCTTCTCATTAAAATTGACAAAGAAATTTTGCTTTTCACAAATGCCCAATTTAAAGATTAAACACAAAAAACAAGAGGAACTTGAAATTGGTGAAGCTCCTCTGAGAATATTTGGGCGAATGTACCCTGCATGTCCTTGTGGCCGGGCTCATACCAACCTCCAATAATAAGCAGACAAACATGCTACCAAAGTTCATATGCTGCTAGCATATTCAAAAATTTGGAAGCTTCTAGGCAATATGCCATAAATTTAAGCCTTGCTTCACATAAGTTCATCGAGGAGATGAGGCAGAACGGAGTCTAATTTCTCTTAGCTAACAGGTGCTTGGGTCGACACACAAATGTAGTAAAAGAGAATCAACATTGTCCATATTTCATAGAGAAATGGCCTTGCCAAATCATGCAACTTATTGAGAATCATGAGATTGCCCAATAGTACAAGAGATAGCTCTTGAAGCCTAGCTATCAAATGCCATCTAATTGGCAAGCTCCGCTTGACCGAAGCAGCATTTTCTTTTCAACTTGGCATGGTATAAAGTCTTGCAAAACAAAAAAAGTTAAAAAATGAAACCTAAATTTAACGTACTTGCCAATTTTTTGTAATCACCGCCTTTGGCATCGAAAGTCGTGGCGTCATGTGGCATGATTGTGCTTTCAATGTACTTTGTGTACTTATTTGCTTGCACTCTAGCAAGCTGTAATTGCTTTGGAGTGATTATGCACCCAATGCATATACATAGATATGGAGCCGTGCTCCTGAAAGCCTTGCTTTTCCTCTCTGTTTGATAGCACAAGGAGGACATATCAAAGAGATAGTTTCCAATAAAATCGATCGCCAACAACCAACTTTATGGAGCCGTGCTCCTTAGGGAATACATGTACCGTGATGTATTGTTCATTTTTTACCTTGTCAAGGAGGATATCATATTGGAAACAAAATATAAACTACAACAATTATAAAAAAAAAAGGTACCTGAGCTGCCCAATATTGTTGCATGCATCTGTTGCCAATTACTATTGAAAACCCATCCGATCTTGCTTGTGACAATGGGTTGATCACGACTATTTTTGACTTCATCGAGGTTCGCTAACTTGCCTAGACGCCATGCCCTAGCAAATCTAAAACAGGGAGGAAGATGCATGTTTGCTTCTTGAATTGAATAATTCGTCGGGCCTTGCCAAATACTTTTATCTTACAAGTCACATGCCTTGCTTGTATTTGCTTGATATTGCATACCTTCTTAATTACGTGCATCGATTGTCTTGCCAAAGCCTCCATCCGACTGTCGTATACCTCATGTCTTTGTGGCGACTTGTAGTCCATCAAATGGCTCATAGCCCTGGCACTGTGCCTTGCTTAAGTTCAAGATCCTAAACTCTTATTGTTGTTTACATGAAAGCACCCTTGGTAGGAAATTTTGTTTTGAAAGCAACCATTTTGCTTCCCAACTTGTATCTTTGTTGATTTCCAAAAGAATCCACCCTCATGATTCAAGAGAGAGCTCTGATGATCGCTTATTTTGTCAAGCAAGTCTTGCAAATTTTTTGAAACTTTAAAATTATGGAAGCACTTCTTTGGTGTTTGATGATCTCCACCCTTCACCTTTCTCGACACCCTTTTTCTCTTCATCGTAATCACTATGTTGGAATTAGGGTTGCAAAAAAACACACACAACTTGGGGAAGACCTTGAGAAGATGAAGGAAGCTCAAGGCACACAACAGAGAGTATATTACTTAGTGTATAATGGAAAGATAAGTTAGCCCTAGAGTGATGGGCGTGTATAGAATGCATTGGGGAAAAAACCTCCTAGTGAGGGAAAAAATGCCCCTGAGGTCCTAAGTGTGTTCACACACATCACTACCACATGTATATGATAACAAATCCCCCCTGGGAGTGATGCGGTGAACGAGAGCTAGCACATAGAGTATAGGGAAGTGCCATGCCTTGAGGACATGATCAGTCCACAAAGAGAAGTAAGCCCAAATCCTTGCAAAAATCTTCGAACTTCTCACAAGACAATGCCTTTGTGAAAAGATCTGCGAGGTTGTCCTGTGCTGGTACATAAGCCAAGCCGATCTCTCCTGCTGAGAGCCTCTCCCTGACATAGTGGTAATGTACCTCAATGTGCTTTGTGCGAGCATGAAAAAAATGGGTTCCTTGCAACTGCCAATGCTCTCTGACTGTCAGTGTAGATAGTGTTGGAAGTGTCTTGTCCAACACCCAAATTAGCCATAAGGCGTCTGAGCCATACACACTCAACCGTAGCTGTGAAGACTACCCTGTACTTAGTCTCACAATTGGAAGTGGCCACAGTAGGTTGCTTCTTGCTCAACCAGATGTGCATGAGCTGCCAAGCATGAAATAAAAACCAGTTTTGGACACTTGTGTGTCAAAACAACCAGCCCAATATGAGTCCAAAAAAGCATGTAAATCTGGTGGCAATGATCTCCCTTAGGATAAAACAAGCCAAGATGTAAAGTGCCACTCAAGTAGTGAAAAATCCTCTTGACAGCTTGCCAATGCTTACACCTTGGGCTATGCATAAATTTGCTGACGTGTAAGACTGAAAACTGAATATCCAGCCTCGTGTTGCATACATGAATGAGGCAGCCAAAAGCAGTTTGGAAAAGAGTGATCGGCAGGATCACCAACATCATGAAGACTCAATTTCAAACGTGTTTCCATGGGAGTGGCAATAGGTTTGCAATCCTCAAGTCCAAACTTACATAGAAATATCTCTATGTAATTTTTCTGACACAAGGAAATAGCACCATCACACTGCTTAAACTGTATACCCAAGTAATGATGCAACAACCCCAAATCTTTCATCTTGAAAGTAGCATTCAAATCAGCCTTAAATTCAAAAATATGTCTCTCATTTGGTCGAGTGATCAACAAATCATCCACATAGAGAACCACAATGAGAAGTACATCACCCTCGCGCTTTACATATAATGTGCTTTCTGTGGGACTGTTTATGAAAGCCTCGTTTGACCAAATGAGTATCAAATTTCTCATACCAAGCACGAGGAGATTTATTCAACCCATACAAAGCATTCTTAACTCTGCACACTTTATCCTCTTGTCCTTTCTTGACAAAAGCCGAGGCTGCGTTACATAAACTTCCTCAAATATGTCACCATTCAAAAAAGAAGTAACAATGTCTAATTGATGTACATCCCAACCAAAATGAGCTGCCAATGCACATAGAAAATGCACAGTAGTCATACAACAAGTGGGAGAAAAAGTCTCTTCATAATCTATGCCTTTGTGTTGTGCATAACCCTTTGCAACATGTCGAGCCTTTTAGTGATCAATCTCACCATCCGGCTTTCATTTCAACTTGTAAACCCACTTTGTACTGATGGGCCTTTTTTCTAGGAGGCAAATCACAAAGTCCATGTGTCATTTTCTATAAGTGCATCATATTCAGATTGCATGGCAGCCACCCAATTTTTTGAATTCTGTGCTTCATCAAAAGACAAAGGTTCCTCAACATCATGTAAGCTAGACACAGCCAAAGCATAACAATCTGAAGCATAAGATGCATGATGAGAACCTGAACGTGTACAAATAGACAAAGGTGCATCCAATTTATAGTCACACAAAGTATGCACTAGACATTTAGGATACCTCTAGCATGCTCATTCTCAGCCCTTTCCTCATCAAGTACATCATGTACATCTGTATCAGTAATAGGCTAATTTGTAAGGTTTTTAGAAACCCCCATAGGCTGTACATTTGCCTAATTAGAATTTAAATTCAAAATTCCACCATTGAAAAGAGGCAACATAGTGTCATAAATGTCAAGTGAGCTTACATTACTATCTCTAGTACGTGACAACAAGGATTGAACAAAATCTTCCACAAACACAACATCCTGTGAGACCAAGATACGCTTTGTTGGCAAATGATACACAACCTATAACCTTTGCTTTCACAAGTATAACCAACAAATATACATTTAACAGCCTTATCATTCAATTTTCTGCGCTGTATTTGTGGCACCAAAGCATATGCCAAAAAGACGCATGTGCTCAATAGAAGGCTTTCTATCATGCCATGCTTCATATGAAGTCATAGACTGCAAATATTTTGTAGGACACATATCAAGTACATATGTGGCACACATGATGGCTTCAAGCCAAAACAAAGCTTGACTTTTGACCATACATCGTGCCATTTTTGTTTTAGTGACCTGTTTTCTTGCTCAGCAACACCATTTTGCTGAGGCATATAAGTCATTGTACATTGGAGTTTTATCCCACAATTAGCCAAAAATGCATTAAATTCATGAGACATATACTCTCCCCCTCAATCAAAACAGAGGATGCCCATAGTACGTTTTTAGACATGTTCAGCCGTAGCCAAAAATTGTTTAAAGCACATAACCACTTTGGACTTTCCCTTAAGGAGATACACACATGCATGACTGGAGTAATCATCAATGAAATTCACAAAATAAAGGTAATTGCCCAAGGAAGGAGTTTGCATGGGCCCACAAACATCACTATGTGCACAACCTGCAACTTGCATGTGGCCCTAACTGAACCATCCTTTGGAAACATCAAACACTGCATCTTAACCAAAATACAACCTTCACAAACATGTTTGACAGGTGCTTCAAGAGGAGGCAAAGAAGCAACCATATCATATTTTTGTAAACGCAGCAAAGTAGAAAAATTCAAATGCGTAGAACGTGCATGCCAAAGTTTTGCATCAAAATAGCCTTAGAATCCACAACAACATTTGTAAAATTCTACCCACATTTGTCATACAAAGTGATCTTATACAGCCCACGACATAAAATGCCAGATGCAACAATTTGATCACGGAAACTAAGATCATGTAGTGCACATCTGTCATCCACAAATTCGACTATAAGTCCAAGTCTAGCAAGTGCAGATACATACAAAATATTCTTATTGATCCCAGGTACATAAAATGCATCAACAAGTGTGAAAGAATTTCCATTTGCAGCAGTCAGCACAACCTTTCTAACTCCCTTAGCAGGATAAGAGGCATTGTTGGCACAAGTGATAGAATTCCCATGAGGAACATCCTCAAGAGATGTAAACAAGTCATGATGAGAGGTGATGTGCTTTGTAGCACCAGTGTCAAAGTACCACACATGAGCATCTGCAACAATTGACAAACATGCATCATGGATAGTAGGATCATAAGTGCACTTTGCACTAAAAGCCCATTCTATATCAACATCAGCATCATAATCTCCTTTCATAGAAGACTCAAAAATAGCTGCATTTGTAGTGGAACCATCCTCTTTCTTCTTAGCCTCTTTTGCCTTCAACTTAGGACACTTCTTGATCAAGTGATCATTAGCTTTACAATAATGGCAACACATTTTATTTTTGCCCTTTTCACCAGAATTCCTAGAAGAATTGTTGCCAAGAGAATCATTAGGAACAAGTGATTTACCACTCCTAGAAGAACCATGAGAAGTGGCAACATTGTTGTTACCACCTTTTCTTTGAGCAGCAATAAAGGCCTGTTCAATTGCACGCTGTCTAGTCTTGTTTTTTTTGGAAAGTGACTCTTGAAACGTCAATGTGCATAATGCATCAAACTTGACAACTTCAGGATTTCTTTCGGTCATAAGTCTCCAAGTATTAGCAAAAGTCTGGCAAGAATTTGGCAAGGCATCAAGAATAGTCTGCACAAGGGAACTGTCTAAAATTAATTCACCTATAGAAATAAGTTACTCATTGATATCCTTGACACCAGCAAGGAAAGTGTCCATGTCTTCTTCCTCATGCATAATCATTGACTCTAGCTCTTTACACAGCAATGCAATTTTTGCCTCATTGCGACTTGCATAAAGACCAACTAGGATATCCCAAGCTTGTTTTGTAGATTTTATTGGATGAATGTGGGGAGTAATAGTGTGCTTCATAGACAACACAATCAATGCATGAGATTGCACATATTTTACATCCCAACGAGCTTGCTCAGCCATATGCATAACGGCTCTGCAACAGCAATCCTGCCACCAAAAATTGCAGCATCCTCAACATCACCTACATCCTTAGAACCAGGACGTACAACAATCCTCTGCACAATATTCCAAATGCCCTTTGACACAAGAACATGTCGCATCATGTAAGCCCACATAAGGTAATTGTTCCCATCCAATCTGTCCCTAGCAGCAACAAACATCTTGAACACATCTGTGTTGTTGTCAGCCATGGCAAATGCTGCACTTGATGTGAAAACTGCCCAAAAAGAGGAGAAATGAGGCGGGAACAACACGTGCTTTATAGAAAAAACTGTAGAAGATTGACTGTAAGGGTCTTGTTATGCAGAAAACAACACTGACATAAATTCTACACAAAATGAGAAAATTGCCTACATAGTACTACTTGTGGTGGAAACGGAGGTCGAAATGAGATCGAATCAAAAATTTGATCAGACCAAGCTCTTTGAGTTTTCTCAAAATATTTATCGACCTACGAACGCTCGCCAAAGCTCACAAAAATTGAAGAAAGTGAGCATGTGTGTATACTGGAGCTATTGGCGACTAAGCCCGAGAGGATGCAACTTGCTCTGAAAACAATTATTGGAATTAGGGTTGCGAGAAAACATACACATCTTGGAGAAGACAAAGGAAGCTCAAGGCACACAAGAGAGAGTACATTACTTAGTGTGCAATGAAAAGATAAGTTATCCCTAGAGTGATGGGCATATATACAATGCACGGGGGGGAAACCTCCTAGTGAGGGAAAAAATGCCCCGGCGGTCCTAAGTGTGTTGACACATCACTACCACATGTACATGGTAACGCACTAGGAGAGGACATATGAAAGGGTGTGCCCATGTGGGCATGCTCCCTTATGTAATATAAACACCAAATGACCCTTTGCCTTTGACAGCCGCGTTTGAAACATGGCATCAACTGGAAACAATGATACAGGGAGAAATTTTTAGAGATTACAATTGCAAAATTTGGCATTGCCGACACTTCTCGTAGGTTGCTCTTGTCTGTTTGCTCTCTAGTTCATAGCCATGGAGGATAGGAGAGATGTTGGGTGCGTGGGTTGGGGGGGGCTCGTGAGCACCCTCCCTAAGTCCTTTGTCTTTTTGAATTGCCCTAGGTGGTTGGGTGCTCACCATGGGCAGCCAAAATGGAAAAACAAGCCAAAAATATCAAGCCATTTGATGGAGGCTGCCAGCGCAAGGAGATGGCATAAAAGCAAGATCTTCAGGGCATGATGGATATAAGACATAAATAAGTGGTTTGGGAGATGGGATGCATTACATTGCTGCATGATGCCTCAATAGAATCCCAATTGAATGAAGCTTGTGGAGAAATACAAAGATAAGTTGCTCTACTCAATAAGGACTAGCCAATGTGTTATGGCTTGGGAGGAATCCGATGGGTCACACTTCACACATTACACCACCCATATTGCTCTCAACTACAAAACCGTGTTTTTTGTTGAGAGAGAAAATCATACTCACCCTAATATGATTGAGCCTATCCCCTTGTCAGTTATATGCACTATTATAGCCATTTGTCTTAGCTTCCACTCCCTTGAATGCGAGATAGGGCATTGGAGACATGGAGAAGATTCAAATTTGATTGTGCACATTATGCCATTAGGAAAATTTTGAGCTCATTTTTGGGCCTTGTAAGGAATCATTGATATGGAACACCTTTCAAAAAGTGGGGATCAGTAAAATTTTTGCAAATAAGATCAAAATTTGTCAGAGGTTGGATATTTAGAATCTACTCTTCTAATACTATCTATTGATATATAGCATACATGTATCAGACATTGCCTTTATATAGATTTAGAAAAAATTGATTCTAGATTACCATAACAATAACAAAAACTAGCTGATTGAAGAAAAATGGCATAATTTTCATAGAACTCATCCAAACTTTTTGGACCTTGGCTCTTTAGAGTCCATTTTCTAAGAGCTTTCCAATGATAGCCCATATCATGGAGTGCTAAGCAATATTTACAGGGGTTTATCAACTTGCTCTCTTTTGTGTAGCCTTGATAATGTGGAATCCTTAAAAGGCCCAAAAATAAGCACAAAATTTTCCTAATGTCACTGCAAATTTGAGAGTCTGAGTACCACACACTACTAGAGCGCTCAGCTTTTGGTCACATCCAAGCTTGCTTCCCTCACATTTTTTAGACATGACTTTATACTTACACACTTTCCTCTCCTAGGCAAAGTGTGGGCTCTCCATTGCGACTCTCGCCACAGTTTTGGAGCATCTAGAATCACTGATCAGCCCCATACGTACTACATGTATCACATGTAGCTTTGGTCCCATAGGTCATATTTGACCTCCAAGGATGATAATAAAATCTCTCTCTCTCTCTCTGTCTCTCTCTCTCTCTCTCTCTCTCTCACACACACACACACACACACACACACACACACACACACACACACACACACACACACACACACACACACACACACACACACACACACACACACACACACACACACACACACACACACAAATGTCAAGGAGTATTAACTTAAAAGTGGAGAAATTTAGGCTCCCTTTTACAAAGGCCCCAACTGTATCACATCACACCCTATTGAATTAGAGTGTATGATGGTGTTCTAATCCTTGAGATGGAGCATCCAAAGGACTTCAAGCACCATTTATTGGGAGCATACCTATAAACAACCTTCTATACATGCTAGGTGTTATTGTAAGAGCCTTTGATTTGAATAAACTATGTGAGAGTCTCAATGAGATCTAGGCAGAAAACATAGCCTGCTTCATGGGAAGCTAGTTTAAAAAAAAATCCCTTTAAAGGTATATTTGCACTTAAGTGAGCATTACTAAAATTGGGGGCATACTCAGAGGGAGTAAAGAGAAATGGGGGATGCTCTACAGCACGCGGATTCTGCCGACAAAGTTGGGAAGTGTCTGTAGCGAGGGATGCTGACGAAGCACATGGGCCATTCAAGGCTACCCACTAGAGATGATCTGCAAGACGCTGGAAGTTCGGCCTGTTCTAAGAAGCAACTATATAAAAGGTGAGGGTCTCCCTCACTTAGCTGGCGAGTATGTGAGTTTGGATTCTTTGTACACTCTGTGTGGGTAACTGAGGGTTAGTGCATAAGAAGTTGAGCTTGGAGTGTATTAAACTATGGTGAAAGGAAAGCAAGTCTTGGAAGTCCAATCGTTGGCTTCTACTTCTTCTCAGGTGGAGCTCCTTTGCATAATATAATAGAAATGATTCTTGGTATTGTGGAACCCTTTCCTTGACATTGAAAGAACTGCTCATTCGGATTTGTAGGTAGCAAAAGAATTTGGTTTTTACTTCATGCCTAATACTGACTGCACTCACACTTAGCTTTTTCCTACTGTATGAAAAAATGGCATCAAATCTTGCATAGACATGGAGACTATTCTGGTGTTGTTTACTGATGGTGAGTATATGACTAAAATCTTGGTGGTGTTGCTGGTTATGCCACCATAGAAAAAAATCGGGTTTCTTTACAAAGGATTTTTGTGACCCATTTAGGGGCTGGACTAAGCGAGATTTTTCTATACTGACATTGGTTTTTGTCGGCTCTGATAAATTGTTACAATACTAGGGGTGTAAATTTTTGAGAAGGAATAAAGTTCACTACCTTTGTCTAAAAGCTGTACCATTTTTTTAATAACCTGCTCATAGAAATGGATCTAATTTTTGATAATGCTATTAAAATAACCTTGAGAGTGATGTGATGTATCTGATAAGGTTTCCATGTCCTATTACTGGGACTCTTTACAGGTTCAACCCTGTCAAAATTGCAAAATACTGGTAGTGTACACATGGCTGAGTGCCAAAACACGTGATGATTGTGAGGATACTAGTCATTAGGGTAAGGAATGAGTAGTATTCTAACTAGGGATGTTACTTATCAATTTTTTTTGGCTTTGGGTTGGTAGTTTAGTTGGTACTTTGATCCCAATGGAAACTCTGACTGACAAGGATTTGGTTTTTTCCTGGTTCTTGTATGCCTGGCTTAGATCTTGCCCATACTACCATACAAACCTGTTGTATACATGCATATCCTGGTTCTTATGCTCACAGCTTGAGATTTGGTATAAATTAATTTGTGACCAGGAAAGGTGTAGTGTTACTCGGGTTCTAGCTGATACTTCCCTAGATTGTGTTGATACTTCTCGGAGCTGAGGTTTTTTTGTGATACCTTTACTAACTAAATGGGATTTGATATTATGGTATAGGATGGTTGTGCTTTACATGGAATTCCGACTGGCTCTGGCTGGTACTCTTCTGGCTTGAGCTAATACTTCTCGGAGAAAGTCGCATAGGATTTCCATTGAAAACTCTCGCTCTCGTTGGTACTCTTTTGGCCTGAGGTAATACTTCTCGGAGCTGATGGTTTTCTTATACGTTTACTAACTAAAAGAGGTATGGTATTATGGTATAGGGTGGTTGCTCTTAACTTACAAAGAATCTAACCTTACTGCTTGGATGTTTTGCTTTGATATAGTTTTTTCATACACATACAAGGGATGTATCTTGTAAAAGCTTGAAGCAGCCTGCTTTATGGCTAGCTTTGACTCTGGTTCGGGCTCGAGCTTTGGCCTGAGCTAATATTTTTGATACCTTTACTAACTAAATGGGATTTGATATTATGGTATAGGATGGTTGTGCTTTACATGGAATTTTGACCGCCTGTGGCTGGTACTCTTCTGGCCTGAGCTAATACTTCTCGGAGGAAGTCGCATAGGATTTCCATTGGATAACTCTGGCTCTGGCTGGTACTCTTCTGGCCTGAGCTAATACTTCTCGAAGCTAATGGTTTTCTGATACGTTTACTAACTAAACAAGGTATGGTATTATGGTAAAGGGTGGTTGCTCTTAACTTACAGAGAATTGGACCTTACTACTTGGATGTTTTTCTTTGATATAGTTGTTTCATACACATACAAGGGCTGTATCTTGTCAAAGCTTGAAGCAGCCTGCTTTATGGCTATATTTGACCTTGGTTCAGGCTTGAGCTTTGGATAATAATGTATCTGACCCTGGCAGTTACGTCTCTGAAAGGGAATCCTATATGGTATCTAAGTAATGATGATTGCAATACATCTAACGTTCATTAGTTGCTTGGATATCTCGCATAGATCTGGTTTTGTACATACTTATTCCACGACATCAAGTGATGATGCTACCTTAAATATACTATGGTTTAGATACTTTTTGCTCAGACTTACAATAAAATCTGACCTTCTAGTAGTTGCTTGGAGGACTGGCTTAGATATGGCCTGTCCTGCCATATTCCTGTTCATTATTCTTTATGCTTGACTACTTGAGATTTGGCAAAAAATAAGATTCGAACCAAGAAGGGTATAGTGTTACTTTGGATCTGGCTGAGACTCCTTTGGCTTGGGCTTGTACTTCTCGGAGCTGATGGTTCGGCTTTTTTCTTTGGCTTCAAGGAAACTCTTTATGGAATGTAGAACAATGCTGGTAAACATGCATGACTGTGTAACTTCAAGTTCTTGAATGCCGACGTAAAATTGGTCGAAAGATAACCCTAGTTGATTCTGGCCTTGAAGGGCTCGACCTTGAGGCAACATTAAATACTCCATTGCCTCTATATGTAACTTTTTAAACATGATTTCCCTAAGTCTGAAGAGGAAAAGGCTTAAATAGCACAAGTGCCTTATTCATCTATAGTTGGGAGTTTGATGTATGCTATGATTGCTACACATCTCGATATTGCTTTTGCAGTAGGAGTCATTAGCAGATATATGTCAAATCTAGGAAAGAAACATTGGGAGGCCGTGAAAGGGGAAAATCAATGAGGAGAAGAAAAGAACTCAAGAAAAACAGTGATACCCGGTTAGTCGCACCGCCCTCTAGCCCGGCCTGAGGGTTAAAGTTCTCAATTTCTGAAACCCAAACCGCAAGAATAATCCACATTCAGGAGCATGAGGTAGCACAAATATAAAAAAACATTTTTTTCTCTTATTACTTCCACCACCAAATTTCCCTTTCTTGCTCGCGTGCGTGCAAGAGGTTACCGTGTTTTTTTTCCTTTTTTTAATCGTCATCTCTCTGTCTCTTACCCCGATTCTCTACCATCCAACCAGTAAAACAAACCTACATTATTCTTTTCCATTGGTGGATCGCATACCTCACCCCTCCCACACACACTCTCTCTCTCTCTTCCCCTCGGTGTAGGAACCCGCCACTTAGCATATACTCTCTCTCTCTCTCTCTTTCATACTCTCCCTCTCACTCTCCATACTCTCTCTCACTCTCCAACTCTCTCTCTCTCTCTCTCTCTCTCTCTCTCTCTCTCTCTCTCTCTCCCCCTGTGGAGACCGCATCCCGAAGGCTAGCAATAATACTCTCTCTCTCTCTCTCTCTCTCTCTCTCTCTCTCTCTCTCTCTCTCTCTCTCTCTCTCTCTCTCTCTCCCCCTGTGGAGACCGCATCCCGAAGGCTAGCAATAATACTCTCTCTCTCTCTCTCTCTCTCTCTCTCTCTCTCTCTCTCTCTCTCTCTCTCTCTCTCTCTCTCTCTCTCTCTATCATAACCCCTACCATTACCCCACCCCATCGACACACAAAAAATCCCCCTCTCTCGTTCGTTGTCGGCCAAGCCAGAGCCCCCCCCCCCCCCCCCCCCCCCCCCCCCCCCCCCCCCCCTCTCTCTCTCTCTCTCTCTCTCTCTCTCTCTCTCTCTTATCCACACCCACACACCCCACTCCCTCACCTTCTTCCTCCCTCGCCACCTTACCCCACCCTGTCTCTCTGTGTCATCAAGCCCGCAGGCAGCCACTCTCTCTCTCTCTCTCTCTCTCTCTCTCTCTCTCTCTCTCTCTCTCTTATCCACACCCACACACCCCACTCCCTCACCTTCTTCCTCCCTCGCCACCTTACCCCACCCTGTCTCTCTGTGTCCATTCACTAGCTCCATTCACTCTACATTTTATGCACCACTAAGCACATAATGCACCCCCCAAGCTAGAGAGCTCATGGCATCATGTTTGGTTGCAAGCTTGGGCATTTTAGCATTGGCAACATCACCATTTTTCCCATTCTCCACCACACCATGGTTGAGTTACTAGGCGTGTATACCCTTTTACACTCGAACATAGATTAAAATCTCAAACGGTACATTGCCTTGTACCAAAGGTAAGACAAATGGCTGATCTAATGCCAGAACCTCAAAGAAGCGCTCCCCACCTAGCATGGTGTCGATGACGTGCTGGTAGTGAGCCTTCAAGTCCAGTATTACCTTGATTGAGCGTACTCGTATCGGCATGTGTGATCTGCCTTGAGGTAAGTTGTACTGATTCATGTGAAGCTTAGAGGTGCTTAGTCACTGTCCAAGCTTGTGGGAGAGGGTGGTGTTCTTTCCTGAAACAAGCTCAGTAGATCCCTAGTCTCTCTAGTGAGAGCATGAGCATGCATGTGCTTCGGTTATTTGTGCTGCAGCATCAGATGCGACTTGGAAACGGACTGTGATAATTACCTCGGTGACTTGAGTTACCCGATTCTCGAAGTAGAATAGTGTTGATTCTCTATTGTGCACAGCTCCCTCCATCTTGTTGTTGCGGGTTGGTTTTAGGTTGCGGACATGGTTTCGACTTTGTCCTTCTTCTTCTTGGCACCCGGCCTATGTATATCCACTGCTTTTGGCGTGTTGGTTGACTCTCCCACTGCAAATCGATTACCGTTATCCCTAGCAATCGAGCTTCGATGGAGATGCGGATTCGTCTAGTTGTGCTTAGAGCTCTTCTTCTTTTGTCGTACAGTTAGCGAACCCTGATAGCCATTCATCCATCCACAAAAGTTTAGGGGTTTCAATCTTGTAAACTGGAGGGTTTCATGAAAGGGTCCTCGGTGGGGGCACCAAGAAAATGATGGCCAGAAATGACATGCCATATGGGGTGGCCTCTACACCACACATAGCCTAAACATCCCCAAGCATCATCTCAAGGTAGGGGTAATCCTATAGGTAGAGAGGGTCACCACCTAGCATAAGTGCGGCTACGACACAGACATACATGACCTAGGGTAGCAAAAGTGAAATGCCCTCTAGGTAACCAACATGAAATGGTGAAATAGCAAACGTCCGCATGTAGAAAATTGCCTAGTCAACAGTCAAGAGTGTGTGTACAAGGGAGGTATGTGACAAGGTCGGCATGGAGCATACTGACTGATTGGAGAGGCCGCACGTGATGGAGCACAAGTAGAGTGATATGCAAGAGAGGAAACATCCCACGAATGTGGGAAAACAAAACTAAGGAGAACAAAGAATGGACCCCAAAGATCAAGACAACATTGTACTCTTTTATTGGCGTTGATGATACTTACAAATGGTGGTCTTGACGGTTACAAACCTGGCTCTTGGCACTAGGGATGCATGATGGAATGTGAGCGCCATATGGTGCATGGCAAAGTTGAAGTTAGTGGGGAGGTTAGTTGAGGAAAAACATCAAGACGATGCAGCCATCGACGACGTCAATCACCAACATCGAGAACGGCCCAAGGTGGCATGGTGTCGATGCATTCAATCCAAGCGTGCTCATGTTGCCTTGCGGGAGAGTATTGACTACCTTATGTGCATGGAGTGGTCGTAAAGAAAAAGAAAAAAAACTTTTGATTGCAAGCTAAGCAGTGTGTCTTTCTAGGTCTCTCTCATAGTATTCATGGCAAGTGTAGCATTTCAAACATTTAAAGGAAAGAAGGGGGAGGATTTGGTAACAGATTTCCTAGATGACTTTGAAGTAGCATGTGTAGTAAGCAACAAAGATACAGATGATTCCCGTGTTAGAATCTTTAAGCATCTCATGAAGCTAGAAGCTAGGTCATGGTACGATGCACTTCCACAAGCAACTAAGGATGACTGGGAGCCCTTAAAAGATGCTTTTAAGAGGCGCTTTTGGGGAGGCACCACTTCAAAGACGCTGTGGGACAAGTTGAGAGACTTGAAGCAGGAGGGTCTTTTAGAATATGCCACCTATGAGTCCAAGTTTGTGGATTTGTGGGAACGGTGGGTTGAGTCACTGGCAAGAGGGGAAGCTGCACTCGATTTCCTTAAAAAGGACCGGTTCACGCATGGATTATGGCCGCTTCTCAAGGAGAAGGTGAAGGGTAGATTCCCGGCTACGTATGAGTTAGCTGTCGAGATTGCTTGCCTTAAGGACAAGAAGCTGCGGATGAAAGCCAAAGAAATCAAGTCAACAGAAGTAGGAACATTGAGTCAACAGAAGCAGGAACATCGCGTCGACCAACAACCATGACAACCACCATTCCTCCACCACCACCGATTCCTGGGGTAAAAAATGACCAACAAGATATGTTGGCCCACATTATTGACCAACTGCAGAATTTGTCTGTCCACTTGATACAAGGAAGGAATCAAGAAAGAGATCAAGACCCGGGAAGAGCACGACGACAAAACAGGGAGTATCACTGCTACAACTGCGGAGAAGATGGTCACGGTATGTACTACTATCCCAAACCGCGACAAAACTATAGTAGAGGAGGTAGGAGGAACCAACTGTCACCCCCTAAAGAGAGAACACCCCCACCCCGAGCACCAGCCCCACAAACACAAATTCTACATCCACCCCAGGCACCACCACAAGAACCCATTCCACCTCTTCTACTGGCACCACCACCTGATTGCCATGTAAACATCATAAGGCTAGAAGAGAAAGGAAAGGTCGTAGTAGTGGATCCACCCAGAGTAAAGGAGAGGGATAAGGGTAAGGACAAGGTAACCTTTGTAGAACCATTTGAAGCCATGACTGTAAAAAGAGCTAGGAGGGAGAAAGCTACACAATCTGATGATGAGAGAAGCATGAAAGGAGAGACTAGCAAGAGGCCATCAAGGCCAGGACGGAAATTAGGCATCACCGACTTCCAGTTAGGGGAAAGTTCTAGGCCCTATGATCTAACATTGGATGTGGCAAAGCAAGGACCAAAGATTACATGGCTACAACTGCTACATCTCGCACCAAAGGTAAGACGGCAATGGTCCAAAATGGTAAGTACGAGGTGCTCCAAACCAAAGGTAGCCGGAGCAATTTCGGGTTGCAACATGGATGACATCCTTCCAATTGTCGACGTCAACATAAAAGGTAAGAGGGTTGGGAACACCTACATTGATGGAGGTGCACAAATTTGTGTGATGAGTGAAGCTATGATGCTTCGGCTAGGGCTCGAGGTTGACAGGCCTTCTCCATGCAAGGCAAAGATGGCAAACAATGCAAAAGTAAAATGTGTGTGGTAAGTGATGTAAAGATAAAAGCTTTAAACACTGAGATAGAAGTAGATGTTTTTTGTGATGCCTACTAAGGGGGAGGGCTATCCATTAATCCTAGGAAGGCCATGGTTGATGGCCATGAAGGCAAAACAGGACTGGGGCACTGGCCTTCTACGCATGACTGGTAAGAAGGGGGAAACAATCTACTATGACATGAAGACTGGCAAGCAGAAGCAAATGGATCTAGAGACATCAACAGATGAAACCACTAGTGAGTCCTCCCACTTCCGAGGAGGAGACCACATCCACCGACAAAAGCGACAGTTCCATCGATGTGATGAGTATCATCATGAAGGATCTACAAAGGGCAAACACCACTGGCGACCCGTCACTAGAAGGGCAAAGCAACGAAGAGGAAAGTAAATCACCTGGCCTAGGAGAAAGTAGGTTGAAGGGTATGTTGTCTAAGGAATTAACAATTGAGGAGAAAGATAAATTTTTGCAAACGTTGATGGGATTTTCTGACCTTTTCATTGAAAACTATGAAAGAATCACAGGTATTACAATAGTGGAACATCATATTAAGTTGAAGGAAGGGGTAAAACCAGTTGTGCAAAAGCTACGATGGCTGGGGGTCATACAAGAAAAGGCACTCATGGATGAGGTAAGGAAGCTACTAGAAGCAGGGTTCATCTATCCTATAGAAAACTCAGAGTGGGTGTCACCCATAGTAGTGATGCCTAAGAAGAATGGTAAGTGGAGGGTCTGCGTTGACTACAAACCACTAAATGCAGCTACAAAGAGAGACCACTTTCCTCTCCCTTTCTTGGATGAAATTCTAAATGAAGTGGCGGGTTTTGAATGCTACACCATGTGTGATGATTATTCCGGGTATTTTCAAATACACATAGCCTTGGAAGATCAGCTAAAAACCACTTTGATTATGCCATGGGGTTGTTTTGCATATAGAGTTATGCCATTTGGTCTTACAAATACACTTGCCACATTCCAAAGATATGTCACATATGTCTTTCAATCGTTCTTTGGAACATCTATAAGAGTGTTCATTGATGATTTTTATATATAGCCCTTGCATTTCACACTTAGAAAAGGTAAATGAGGGTTTGGAAAGGTTGCAAAGCCTAGGTGGACAATTAAATGTAGAAAAGTGCCACATTGGGGAAAGTAGAGTCATTCTGTTAGGCCATGAAATTTCAGCGAAAGATATCAACGCCGATCCAAGCAAGGTGTCCGCACTCATAGCCCTACCTTCACCAACAACCGCACGTCAACTCGTCTCTTTTAAAAAAAAGGTGAGGTACTTGAGTAGATTCATACATCTACTATCACAACTTGTTCTACCACTACAACAACTCACTCAAATATCAACTTTCACCTGGGACGAGGAGAGCGAACATCACTACAACTAGGTAAAGGAGGTCTTAGCCACCCTAGCAACTATCTCACCACCTAAGTGGGATGAAAAATTCTATGTCACCTCAAGTGTGGGTGATGATTCCTTGGGGCTATGCTACTCCAGAAGGATACAACAATATCTTTCATGAGGCCAATTTACTTCTCCAGTCGAATGATGACAGCAGCACAGAAAGGTTTCACCCATGTGGAACACCTAGTCCTAGCTCTTAGATTTGCAACTACAAAGTTTAGGTCATATTTGCTGCTTAAGCAATTTGTGATTTTAACCATGGATGAGATGTTTCCCTATGTTGTACAACACATGGATGTTTCTGCTAGGATTACTAAATGGCTAGTTCGTCTGCAAGAATTTGACTACACGGTACAGGTGGAAAGCAAGGCAAGGGCAAGTTTGGGGGGGCTCATGACCTACCAACACTTTGAGAAGAAGGTGAAGCAATCTAAAGGGGAAGGAATTCAATCACTTCTAGAGACACCGATGGTAGAAAGAGCACTCTGTCTACTTTGATGGAGCCTACAAGCGAGCATCTGACAACGCAGCTGCATGCATAGTAGTCTTTGATGACAAAGGTATCAAGGTATTTTCTCTTGGCCATTTGTTAGAATCACATTCTAACAATGAAGCTGAGTATGAAGCACTAACCAAGGGTTTACAATGGTGCATCTCACAAGCGGTAAAGCGCCTTAACGTATTTGGGGATGCTCTACTTTGGTAAGGCAAGTAAATGGAGTATGGACATGCAAGAATCCTAGCTTGAGGACTCACTTAAGCCGTGTACAAACTCTGTTAGGTAAGTTTGAAGCAGTTCAACTATAGCACATCCCAAGGGCTCAAAACCATGAAGCTGATGCCCTAACAAGCGAAAGACTGCAGGAAGTGGTGGTTGAGGCTATAAAGCTAAAGCTCCCTCTATTTCAAGGTAGTGACGCCTTACCTGACATCATGCATTTTTTTAAAATAGGAGAATGTCCACTGGATCTAACAAAAGGACAGAAGCAATGGTTTACCCGAAAGGCCACAAGGTATCGGCTTATCAATGACGGTTTGTATTGTAAGGGTAAGGACCAAATACTTAGGAAGGTCCCTCTCTCTAATGAAATTACAGGGGTAATTGCCAGTTGTCATGATGGTGTTTGTGGTGGTCACTTTGCCCTAGATATAACAAGTAGGAAAATCTTGCAGGCTGGTTTTGTATGGCCTAGCCTCAACCGTGATGTACACCACTGGTGTAAGACGTAAGTTGTGTCAACAATCAGGCACCAGGACACTCATGCCTGAACCAGAGGCACCTATCCTTTCATATGGACCATTTGAAAAATGGGGTATAGATGCCATAGGACCATTGCCTAGGGACAACTCAGGGAAATTCTACATCATCATGGGAGTCGACTATATGACTAGATGGGCGGAAGCTACAGCCACTACTAGAATCACAGTGGTAGAGGTAGCTAAGTTTGTCTATGAGCACATATGCTACAGGTTTGGCACACCATTATAAATCATCTCTGATAGAGGGCCAGGTTTCAGAGCAGACTTGGTAGGAGAGTTAATGCAAAAACTTGGCATTACAAGGAGGCACTCCTCACCATATTACCCTCAATGTAATGGCCTAGTTGAGAAAGTGAATGGAATGGTTTGTAAAATTATCACCAAGCAGGTTAACAATCATCCTGGAGATTGGGATAAGTATCTACTCCCAGCTTTGTGGGCCTACAGAACCTCATTCCGTACATCTTTGGGGTTCACCCCATATCATTTGGTATTTGGCAAGGAGGCAATCTTGCCTATTGAGGTGCAACTAGCAAGTCTCAGAGTGATGGCAAGCCAACTTCAACGGCCCAACATGCATTTGAGAGATCACATCCTCGACTTGAAAGACTACAGCTGGACAGAGAAGAAGCAATCAATTATTATGCGGCACAGGTAGAGCACAGACGGCTTAATTTCAACCAGCATCTTCGGTGCAAAGATTTAAAGAAAGGCATGTTGGTGCTTCACTATGACAATCGCTTTGACACACGCAAAGATAAGAATCTCCTACTCCGATGGGAGGGCCCTTTCATCATTAGGAAAAAGTATGCCAATGGGAGTTACTAGCTTATGGAAGCTAATGGAAAGCTAATTCATAAGACTAGAGTAAATGGTTGGCGGCTCAAACCTTATTTTTCTTCGATTTGATCAGACTCCACCTATCAACATTCCTGATGAGGATGCACCATCAACCTCCACCTCCGACGACAATGATCAAACAGATGAGCTAGAGTCATGAATGCCTCTAACCTTAGGGGGAGGGCTAATGATACTGGGTTAGCTGCACTGCCCTCTAGCCGGGCCTGAGGGTTAAAGTTCTCAATTTTCGAAACCCAAACCGCAAGAATAATCCATATTCAGGAGCATGAGGTAACACAAATATAAAAAAACGTTTTTTTCTCTTACTACTTCCACCACCAAATTTCCCTTTCTTGCTCGCGCGCGTGCAAGAGGCTACCGCGTTTTTTTTCCTTTTTTTAATCATCATCTCTCTATCTCTTACCCCGATTCTCTACATCTAACCAATAAAACAAACCTACATTATTATTTTCCATTGGCGGACCGCATATCTCACCCCTACCACTCTCTCTCTCTCTCTCTCTCTCTCTCTCTCTCTCTCTCTCTCTCTCTCTCTTCCCCTCGGTGTAGGAACTCGCCATGTAGCATATACTCTCTCTCTCTCTCTCTCTCTCTTTCATACTCTCCCTCTCACTCTCCATACTCTCTCTCACTCTCCCACTCTCTCTCTCTCTCTCTCTCTCTCTCTCTCTCTCTCTCTCTCTCTATGGAGACCACAGCCCGTAGGCTAGCAATAATACTCTCTCTCTCTCTCTCTCTCTCTCTCTCTCTCTCTCTCTCTCTCTCTCTCTCTCTCTCTCTCTCTCTCTATCATAACCCCTACCATTACCACACCCCGTTGACACACAAAAAACCCCCCTCTCGCTTGTTGTCAGCCAAGCCAGAGCCCCCCCCCTCTCTCTCTCTCTCTCTCTCTCTCTCTCTCTCTCTCTCTCTCTCTCTCTCTCTCTCTCTCTCTCTCTCTCTCTCTCTCTCTCTCTCTCTCTCTCTCTCTCTCTCTCTCCCGTTCCTGGTTCAAGCCCGAAGGCGTGCAGTATAGGACCGAAGTCTCTCTCTCTCTCTCTCTCTCTCTCTCTCTTATTCTTATCCACACACACACACACACACACCCACCCTCACACACCCTGTCGACGGCTTGCTCCCATATCTCTCTCTCTCTTGCAGGCGTGTGGAGAAACAATCAGAGGCTCTCTCTCTCTCTCTCTCTCTCTCTCTCTCATCCACACCCACACAGCCCACTCCCTCACCTTCTCCCTCCCTCGCCACCTCACCCCGCCCTGTCTCTCTGTGTCATCAAGCCCGCAGCCAGCCAGTCTCTCTCTCTCTCTCTCTCTCTCTCTCTCTCTCTCTCTCTCTCTCTCTCTCTCTCTCTCTCTCTCGCTCTTGGCCTGTACAGGCGCCGCCATCACAACATCTACTCTCTCTCTCTCTCTCTCTCTCTCTCTCTCTCTCTCTCTCTCTCTCTAAATACACACACACACACACACACACTCTCCCCCTCCCATCTCCCCCCAGCGCCTCCCTCTCTCACTCTTGTTCTCTCGCTCTGTTTCCCTACGCACAGAAAGCACATAAAAAAGAAAGTATATATATATTGTATATACACATAATTTATAAAATTACCCCCCTCTCTCTAGTTCCCACACACTGCACCCTCTATACGTACAGATACGCACACATAGACATATACATATTCACGCACACACAACACATAAACACAATCACACAGTCACCTATATACACACACGTCTACACAAACTCACCCATAGGCACACCGCACATGCACGCATATACGCACACACCAGAGAATAAAAAAAATAATCCATGGACTCAACGCCAACAACAAAAAAGAAGATGTCCAGCTCACGTGCCGCCAACACCAAAACAAGAAGTGGCACCAAAGGCACACCCCGGCCGGCACTGAAAGAAAGCAACACGTAGAATTTTGGCTTCCCGCAACAACTACCAATTCTGGCAGCCTTAAACCTCACACTAACCACTCGAACCATCAACAAAAACCTTGTAGATTCCCCGAACTCCACTCTTCCCTAAAAACCTAGCCAGTGGCTAGTGGATTGTAAAAAAACTCTCCCCACTCTACTCTTTCCTCTTTTTATCTCTACCTTTTCTCTGTCTCTATCTCTCTTACTAGAGAGGCATCTAGACCTTCTACAGCGACCAATGGATATTTGCAAGGACCATTGGGTAAGGACCACCTCTCAAGCCTATATAAAGAGGCCTCCGCTAAGCACAAAGGACGCACAAGTGAAGGAGGAACACACTAGCTCCATGCACTCTACATTTTAAGCACCACTAAGCACATAATGCACCCCCAAGCTAGAGAGCTCATGGCATCATGTTTGGTTGCAAGCTTGGGCATTTTAGCATTGGCAACATCACCATTTTTCCCATTCTCCACCACACCATGGTTGAGTTACTAGTCACGACCACTCCATGCACATAAGGCAATCACTACTCTCTCGCAAGGCAACATGAGCACGCTTGGATTGAATGCATCGACACCATGCCACCTTGGGCCGCTCTCGATGTTGGTGATTGACGTCGTCATAGGCTACATCATCTTGATGTTTTTCCTCAACTAACCTCCCCGCTAACTCCAACTTTGCCATGCACCACATGGCCTCACATTCCATCATGCATCCCTAGTGTCAAGAGCCAGGTTTGTAACCGTCAAGACCACCATTTGTAAGTATCATCAACGCCAATAAAAGGGTGCAATGTTGTCTTAATCTTTGGGGTCCATTCTCTATTCTCCTTAGTTTTGTTTTCCCACATTCGCGGGATGTTTTGTCTCTTGTATATCACTCTGCTTGTGCTCCATCACGTGCGGCCTCTCCAATTAGTCAGTATGATCCATGCCGACCTTGTCACATACCTCCCGCGTACACACACTCCTGACTGTTGACTAGGCATTTTCTACATGCGGACGTTTGCTGTATCACCATTTCATATTGGTTACCTAGAGGGCATTTCACTTTTGCTATCCTAGGTCATGTATGTCTGCGTCCTAGCCGCACTTATGCTAGGTGGTGCCCCTCTCTACCTATAGGATTACCCCTACCTTGAGATGATGCTTGGGGATGTTCAGGCTATGTGTGGTGTAGAGGCCACCCCATATGGCATGTCATTTCCGGCCATTAATAGCAAATAATCAAAGAAGCTCAAGCGGAAGCAAAGGAACGAATGGAAAAGAAAAAGCTTCTACAGAAATGGCAACAACATGGACCACCACTACGGATTGATGCAATCAAACTAATAGAATTTGATGAAGAGAATACAATGGATCCCACAATCAAAGTCAAGGTTGGAAGTAATCCAGTGGAAGAAAATGCGTTTCTAGATTCAACAACTCATGCAATATTTGAATGGTACAAAAGACGTGCATTCTCTTTGGAATAAAGGAAGCATGTGTAATGGGTTAAACAAATGTGGATTATGCAAGAGACTTGGACAAGAGAAGGTCCACTTCAGGCTATGTCTTTGAATTCATTGGAAGTGCAGTTTCATGGCGATCTTGTTTGTAAGATTGCATTACCTTGTCTACTACAGAGGCTGAATATGTTGCAGCTTTAGAAGCTTGTAAGGAAGCTATATATGGCTTGGTCGGCTAGTGGGAGACTTGGAAATCAATGTTGAGATGCTGTGTTACATTGTGATAGCCAAAGTGCTATACAATTGGCAAATAATACACTGTTTCATGCCAAGACAAAGCATGTGGATGTGAGTGAAGTATCACTTCATATGCAAGGTGCTTAAGGACAAGCGATTGCAGCTTGCCAAGATTCACACTAGTGAGAACCCTACTAATCTTCTAATAAAGGGCTTACCTTCAAAGCGGTTTGCACATTGTCGAGCACTCATGGGCATTGGGTGGATGACCATGGTCATTGTCTACCTGTATTGTATGTATATATACATTGTCACCCGAGCTTAAAGGCACATTGTCCTTTAAGTGGGAGGTTGTTGGGGTGGCCCAATGTGCCGCGCCTAAGTGCTAGACGGCCGGACACTATATGGGAACTAACATTTACCATTCATTCTACATAAAACAATAAGGACTCATAAACAACATTGAGTTTGGAGTCCACCACAACCCGTGTCTCCCGCCTTCTCCATTGCTGCACACACACACACTCACTCGCACACTTCAAACATGTCCACTATAGGTGGCACTTGTAATCGTACACCTGCTTTATTTAAAGAGCAAGACTAATCAAAAAACCTGGAGCAGTTATACCTATAGGCTATCATGCTTCCTCTGTGTACTTACTTGATTTCTACAACAATGGCTTTGAATGGTTAGCTACCGAAGAAGAAGGACTGGCAGTAGAGAGGGAGGAGGATGCAAAATGGTGACAAATGATGACATCTATTGAAGTTGTCTACAGAGAGAATAAACCTTAGTTTAGAGTAGGCATCAATTGCTCCCAAAGTGGGGTTATTCTATAAAAGCCAATCAAGACCTTTTAGATTATTGTGTGAATAGCACACCCTCATGACCTTTATCTGTGTGACACCTCAGGGGGTGCACCTTTTGGGTTTCCAAGCCCCTGACCGTTATAATATCCCATACCATCAACTGAGAAGAACCACTCTTTTCTTGGAGTGTGCATGGGAAAACTTGCATGGCAATACTAAAAGCTCTATATATGAAACTATTTTTCAATAGAAAAAAACACAATAGCGTGTGTTCATTTTTTTTAGTTGTGTCGAGCTGTCTCTCCCTCTCGTTCAATCTCTCTCTCGTCATTTCTACACGCTGCCTACATCCATGGCTTCTTCTCCTCGCAAGCATCCTCCATAGCCTTGCTTTCCTCTATAAGTGGTATTAGAGCTCTAGGCGGGTCGTCTGCTGCATCTCAAAACATTACCACAATCCTTGCACACCAAGGTACAACACAGTGTGTTCTAAAACACCGATTGTAGAGCTTGTGGATGGTGGCACAGCTTGTGTGTTGATCTCTCGAACGTGTCAAAATGCTTCAAAAGCTCAAGGAAGCAAGGGACCCTGCCCATAGCGTTTTGAAATGCCTTTACCTAGTGCAAAAAACCAAGTTACTTGGCGCATCTCAAAAGGCAGAGTTTGATTGAGCCTAGGAGTTTTGCAAGTGCTTCCAAATGTTGCAATAAGAATTTTAGCCGACAACGATGGCAACAACAATTGATAAATTCAATAGTTCTCGTTTCATACTTGGCAAATCAAAGTGAAGGGTTGTCTAATGTGCAAGAATTTATGGAGCATGGTCAAGCTCCCTTCAACGGATGAAGCAGGCACATCCGATGCGATTACGAGAGTGCTATTTTCCGAGCAACAACGCAAGGACGAGCAAGCATTAGGTATTATTCTTACATCTCTTGAAGGAAACTTTATTCATTATTTTGGATGACGTGCAATATTCTAGTGCTGCCTGGATATAGTTAGAGAAGGTTCAATGATGAGTCTAAAGATGAAGTTGTACTCTCTTGCTATGCGTGCCGATGAAAATATTACATCTCTAATAGATTGAAGAGTATTAAAACTCAACTTATGTATGTCGAAGCCCCAGTGCCAGAAGAAGGTCTCATAGCTATTTTGTTAAAAAGTTTGCCTAATGGATTCCATCAGATTGTCAGGGTTTTAAAAGAGAAATATCCGCTGCCCTCCTTGGATGGTAGAAAAAAAAGGTATCCAGTACCAATTATCTCATTATTCCTAGTGCATATACAATATCCCCTGTAGTATTTTCCACCAGTTCTTCTAATACTCTCTCAGTGCCTATGTAGTCACTAATTGTGCTTCTACCTCAGCTTCATCTCCACCATCCATTGGTACCAAGTCTTGTGCCATTTGTGGGTGCAACAATCACCAGACAAGGACTATTTCAAGAAGAATCCTTGTCTTGGACAACACCTGTTGATTGACTCTATTCTCTCAATGCAAATTATTCTTATGAGTTTGTATTGCATTGTGCATCTCTTGTCTTGCCAACCCTAGCATTTCAAAGTTTTCAATACATGATCCCTCTAGCCTGAAATAGCTAATGAGTTTATGGTTATCCAAGTTTCATTGATGATTATATGAATGGGGTTGTAATTTTATGCATGTATTTGATAACTTTGGATGCTCACCCAATCAGGTTGAGACATAACTAGTCATGTTTGACTTGAGTGCTTTCTTTGTGTGTTCGTAGGTTGAAATTCATGATATACCAATTTAGCAATTGCATCATCCTCATTGCTTCTAATGCCTCCCATGCCTCACTTCTACCTCTCTTTCTTATAAGACTTCTATGGTGCATGAGTTTGCAAGCCTAACCAAGGATGACCTACATGTTTCCTTGTTGCACATAAATTAACACCCTACCTGGAAGGCCTCATGATTTTATCACTTGTTTTCAAGTAAACCACTCTTGCAAATATTAGCATTACACAATCTTTAAGTGAGCTAATAAAAGAAAGACTCGTTCTCTTCGTCTCCATGTTTACTTGTGTAGAAGATATTTCTATTTTCATGGCGTTACTTTGTGAATGCATGAAGTTCTTCAATCAGCAAGCATTACAAAGCATTGCTTCCAGTAATCTATATAGCCCTTTGAAAAGGTGTTAGCAACATTTGTCTATGAAAAGCGAGCGCAAAGTAGCTCCCATTGACCATACGATGCTGCCATTAATCACATATTAGAAAACTGGGCTACGTTGTCGTGCCATGGCACGTTCATAATGTGAAATTAAGATATCTACCTCATTATTAATGCTTATGATGTGTGGGACCAAATGCTATAATGTACATAGTGTGATATGCGAAAATGAATGCCACGGTTGCAGCCGTGTACACGGTTGCAGCCGTGTACATACCTTGCCGGGTGGGCGAGGCCCTACACGTGGCGCTATGGAATGGATTTTCACATAAATATATGCCTCATTTGCTTTAGGAATGTACAAATATCAAGTGTTTTGAAGTGGCACGCTCGTTTTGCCTAGAAAGTTCAATGCGGGAAATCTCGGCCAAAAATAGCAGGTTTCATGCGTTGGCATAAAAGACGTGTCCAAAGTGCTTACCAAGTGTTAAAATGAGGTTCAACATAAAATTTGAGCCCAATGGGATTTTCCCACAATTTTAGGGATTTTTCGCAACTTGTTTAGGCTTTTTACGGACAAAAAAGGGCATTTTTGGGCAAAGACGGCCTTAAAATGGTCAAAAATAGCCTAAAAATAGCTCAAAATAGCTCAAAATGCCACATTACCGACGGTTTCATTGTTGTGTGGGAAGTTTTAGAGCCAAGAATGAGCTCATTTGGGCATACGAGCAAGGAGATACAACCATTCCTTTACAGAGTGCTAGTGAAGTCCCGTGCTGCTTCCACTGCATGGTTGAGGCTGTAAGGCCTCCAATTAGGGTTTCCCCTCCTCAAATAACTACTTGGGCTTCTTGAATGAAGTACTAAGCTCCCATGAAATGGTCACTATGAAGAATCGAAGTGTATATTTAGGGTTTTTAACAGGTCGAATGAGCACTGCATCTGTGCAATTGGGAGCGAGGCTACACCTAATCTTCACACACACAAGAGTTTTGAGTTAGTATTGGTTATTTTTCAAAGTGGAGCTTTCATGGCTGGAGTTTTCTGCTTTTTTAGTGTGTTTTTAGCTTCAAATCATCTACGCCTTGCTTGATTTTGCTACGAATCCTCACAGTCAGAGGCTCGGCGCTTTCCTAGTTGTACTGCGCAATTCTTGACACATTTTAGGTGAACCCGAAGTGAAGTAGGCTAGGGTGAGGGTTCAAAAGCTTCATTGAAGGTCTCAAAACAAAGGTTCAAATCTACGGAGCAACAAGAGAAACAGGGGGTTTGGTTTGATCCAGTCACAATGCAAATGTTTCAAGCTTTTGCAGTGTTTATGCAGCAGCAGCAAGCTGCAGAAAGGAGGGAGCTCTCCTCAACCAAAGCGCTTCAATCTGTGGTAAAGAAAATGGACCGATTCAAAGGTAAAGATGTAACAAAGTATCTTTGTGGATATGTAAAGGAGATGGAGCTTCATCGAGTGCCTGAAGCAGAGATGGTGCAAAGTTTTGAACTTGCTGTGGTTCCCGAGATCAGAGAGCATGTAAGGGGAATTAGAAATGAGCATGGGGCAACTTGGGAATCATTCAAATTAGCCTTAAAGGAAGAGTATTTCAGGGAGGACTCCGAAAGGGTAACAAGGAGGACTTTTTTAGAGTGGGTAGTTCGGTCAAAACAAAGATGATAGTTAGCCCTACTCAAGTCTCAAGTGTCTCCGAGAGTCCTATAAAGCCTGTTATTGTGGTTCTAAAGAGTGACAAGTCCATTCTAGATGATATTGTCAAGGGAATGCAAGATCTCAAGTTAAAGCTTACAAGGCTAGAAGAAAAGGGGCAACCATTAGGACAATCTACAGGGCAAAGACCTCAAAACACTGAAGGCTTTGTAAATAGATGCATATGGTGCGATAGTACTGACCATGGAAGGAGGGATTGTGAAAGTTTTAAAGACGGTTTGACAAAGGAGCTTGTTTTCTTTAAAGATGGTAAGATTCACTTAAGTGAAACAGGTAAGCTCTTGGGGACAAACAAAGGGTGGAATGAAGAAGCTAGTTGAGGACATGGCTACTAGCCATGCCATCTCAATGGTTGAGGCAGCCGCCTATGGGTTGAAGGTGGATCCTATTAAGAAAAAAGTATTAGTCAAAGTTGGAGAAGAGGAATCTAATGGTATTGGAGAGCTATGGCCATGCGCTATAGAGTCTGCTATGAAGGGTAAAATGAATACAGAGGTTTTACATGAAGCTGGAGATTGTATTCGGCCTGAAACAGGTTGGAATGACCCAGTGGACTCTTTGTCAGTGCATGCATACATTGCCAAATGTCAAGCAAATGAGGCCATTGTTGAAGAGAAACGTAGGCATGAGAATGGGGATGAAGGGACTTCAAAGTGGGCAGCGAGGAGTGGAGGTAGAAATGACACAGTGCCTCCTAGATCACCTTCCCCGCAACAGATGTTTGTCCTCAAAGTGCCTATGCAAGAAGCCTCTAAAGAAAAGAAGAAGGATGTAACAAAATCCAAAGCAAAGGGTCCAGCCTACAAACTCCAATCCGATAAAGAGGCAGCAATGGATCTCAAAAAGGTTTTGGAAGAGAGGATTCTAAACAGTAAGGTGGAATTTACCTTGGGTGAGGTCCTTGGTATAGCAAAGCGGGAATTCCACATAGAAATAATTGATATCATAAAGAGAAAGCGGAAGTCTCTTACTGAATCTATCCATGTACAGGGTGAAGAAGAGACTTTAAATGCACAGGGTGTACAAGTCTATGGCGAGCAAGGTAAAGAAACTGTTGTTGGATGCTACAAGTCTAGGGGAGGAGTAAAACACGTTTGCTTCTTGGATGATGAAGATGAAGTGGAGACCACTCACAAGAGCTACTACTTGAAGAGTCACTGGGCAAGAGCAACTACTGAGACGCTAGTAAAAGTGGGAGACTTAGAAGAGCCATGCATTACGTTGATAGATCATGGGTTGGAAATTAACCTCATGTCAATGAGTCTTTATCAAAAAGGAAAATGGCCAATTGATATAAATCATGGATGGATGATTTGTGCAGCAAACAACTCATCAGTGGAGCTGTATAGAGCTTGCCCAAATGTTAAGGTGACTATAGGGGATGTGAAAGATGACCAGAATTTATTTGTGCAGGAGATGTCTACATACCCTCTTATCCTTGGGCAGCCATACATCACTGCTACTCGCATGGAAACCAAGGTGATGGATGATGGGTCAGCTTATGCAAGAATAAGGAGCAGGGATGGAAAGCGTGCAGTACAATTCCTTATTGTTTGTGTGGACCATGAAAGGAACCGTGAAAGTCTTAGAGAGCAACCCTTGCCAAAAACAAACAAAAAATTCAAGGACTACAGGGATATGAGGGGTTTTGGCCATGTACCATTGTAGAGCGGGATTGCAATGGTACAAGAAGAGAAAGGTTCTTGCATGATGTATATGCAAAGAAAACATTTTCTATAGGTTTTGTAGGATTATCAGACTATAAATCTATTGCTTTTACAGAGTGTGAGGACTTAAAGCGAGGTGAACGACAACATGTAAATAGTGTACAAAGAGGGTTGAAGATGAATGGTTTGCTAGAACATGATGAATGTATTGTAGGTGTGTTTGATGAGTGTTCGTTTGCGAATACTATGAAAGATTTGGAGTCTTTAGTGGATTGCAATTTGCGTATGGGAAGTGAGGTCGTGAAAGTATGCTCAATAGAAATGTACAAGGTCATTGAGGATTTCAACAATGCTCAAGGTGTTGATGTACGAGTGGAGACTTAGTATAAGTCCGTGGCAAAGAAATTGAAACCAGTGGCATTATCTCTACCAAAAGACTGCACAATTAAGATGGAACAAGCTGCTTTGCAACCTAACCTTCGTGACCCAAGAAAGATTGGACACAAGTTCACAAAGGATTCTTTGAAAGAGTTAAAGGTTGGTTGCGAGGACAATTTGACAAAAGCTGAAAAGATATGCTTTGAAGACATGCTTGCCAAACACGGAAAAGCTTTTGCATTGGAGCCTTATGAGATAGGGTGTGTTGATCCATCCATTGTTGCTCCTATGGTGATCTTCACTATCCCTCATGTACCTTGGAACTTGAGACCTATTCCTGTTCCAAAGGCTCATTTGCCAAAACTCATTGAGTTGCTTAATGAAAAGATCAAGATGGGTATCTTGGAGCCTTCTTGTGCTCCGTATTCAAACAGGTGGTTCACAGTTCCAAAGAAAAATGGTTCTTTACGCTTTATTCAGGATACACAACCTGTAAATAAGGTGACAATCAGAAATGTGGGTATAGGAGCAATTGTCGATGATTTGCAGAGGCATTTGCAGGAAGAACAATATATTCTATGGGAGATTTGTACTCAAGGTATGATCAGTTCCAACTAGCAATGGAAAGCAGGGACCTGACTACCATGAGGACACCCTTGGGTTTAGTAAGGATGTGCACCTTACCTCAGGGGGCAACTAATTCAGTTGCACATATGATGAATGGTATGAACAAAGTCCTACATGACTTCATACCGCAAACTACAATGCCTTTCCTTGATGATGTGCCAATCAACGGATGTGATGTAAGTGATATAGATGTGGCTTTGGACTCAAGGGGGTGCCGCAAATATGTGCCAAACCATATCAATAATTGTGATGAGATCTTGTCAAGATTGGAAGAAGTGAACCTTACCTTGTCTGGGCAAAAGTCAGTGTTTGGTGTAAACGAAGTTCTTATTGTGGGACATATGTGTGGGCCATATGGTAGAAGGCTTTGTCCTGCAAAGATTGATGTAATTCAGAGAATGAAAGAGAAATGTATAAATGTCACTGAGGTTCGAAGGTTTTTGGGTGCATGCGTGTTTTATGTTATCTAGATTCCGCATTATGCACATGTAGCAGAGCCTTTGTATCAACTTTTGAGAATGAACCAAAAGTTTCAATGGGAAGAAATGCATACACATGCGATGAGAAAATTAAAGAAGTTGCTGCTTATGTCTCCAACTTTGAGGAAAGCAAACTATGAATGTGAAAGATATGTAATTGTGACAGTGGATACTAGCCCCACACGAATTGGATGGGCGATTGGGCAAGACGATGATGATGGAAAGCGATATGTGGTGAGATTTGGAGCAAAAGTCCTAAGTGCTCGTCAACGCAACTATCCACAGGTAAAAAGAGAGTTATGGGGAGTAGTCACAACTTTGAAATGTGACAAAGAGTATTTGATAGGAGCAAATGTAATAGTGGAGACTGATTGTCTACCCCTTCTTGGAATGATCACAAGCTGCTCAACTCCCGACATTGCTATGTTGAGATGGATTGCCTACATAAAGTCGTTAATCCAAAATTTAAGAATATTGCAGGGAAAGATAATCCAGTTGCGGATATGCTTTCAAGAGCAAGGTATGAAAATGAAGAACACATGGTTGTCGAGGGCGATGATGTAGGCACACAGTTCTATAGTATCTCTCATGCCAAGGGCAATCATGTTTGTCTGTCAAATGCACTTGAGTCATTTACAGAGGACCTATATCAAGGTGATTGGTTGCTCATTGGACGCTATCTGAGCACTTTGACAAGGCAAGAAGGGTGGACTGATCAAGAGTTCAAAAGGATACGGAGAAAGGCCTATGGATACTTTTTGAAAGATGGGTACTTATGGAAGCGTCCAAAACAAAGAAATCGAATGCTGATGAGAGTCATGAATGATAAGGACGCTCAAAATGAGCTTATGAAAAAGTTTCATGAGAGTCTTTATGCTGGACATAGAGGTGTATGGGTCACCTTTACTAAAATGAAAGAGACGTATTGGTAGAAAGGTATGTATAAAGATGTATCTCACTTTGTGGAGTCACGTGAAACCTGTCAAATGTATTCAAATGTACATCATCGTGATGGGTTGCACCCTACTTACCCATTGGCCATGCATTACAAGTGGGTAGTAGATCTGGTTACAATGCCATTGGGCTTATGGCAAATGAGATACATAGTGCTTGCACGGGAAGATTTAACCAACCAACCAAGTTGAAGGTCGTGCTCTAAGAACGAAAAGCACAGAAGGGGTATGTAAGTTCCTCTTGGATGATGTAATTAGCTGTTATGACTGTGTTGGGAAAATAATAGCGGACAGGGGTGACTTGGATGCTGACAAAGCAAGGGAGTCTTTCTCTAGGTTGGGCATTAAACTTGCTCTCACTACTTCATATAATCCTGAGGGAAATGGTAAATCGGAGTGTGGGCAGCCTCTTATTATTAAAGCTTTGGCTAAGGCTTGCAAAGGTAAAATGAGAGAGTGGCCTAGGTTGTTGCCTTATGCTTTATGGGCTGATCGTACAACTCATAGTTCAGTTACTAGTTATATGCCTTTTGAGTTGATGTATGGTCAGAAACCTATAATGCCAATTGAGGATGTAATTCCCACACGGAATGTATTACCTTGGGAAGATGGAATGAGTAGGGAAGGCCTTCTTTCTTTGTGCATACAACAGTTAGAAAGAAGGCCTCAAGATATTGAGAATGCAGTAGCACGATTAAAAGATGCAAGGTTAAAGAACAAAGACAGATTTGATAAGAGGCATAGGCTCAGACCTAAAGCTATTGAGGAAGGTGATTGGGTGTTAGTGTATGACAGTAGTCTTGAAAACCAACATTCAACAATAAGAAAGCTTTCAAAGATATGGCTTGGTCCTTATGTGGTTTAGCATGTACATGGGAACGCAACTTATACCTTGCATGAATTAGATGGGACAAAAATGAAGATTCCCATCGCAGGGAAAAGAATCAAGTTATTCAAAAGAAGAGGTGATACAGATCCCTTTGATTCACAGGAAAGTCAGAATGAAGGGTCTGATGAAAATGGTATGGATGTGGATGAAGAACAAGAGGATGATGCGTTAGATTTTTTTGAAAGCAATGATGAAATCGACATGTATGTGGACTTAAATGAAGACTGAACCTGCAAAAGATATTTGTGGCACATGCCAGAGGATGTGCAGGTTTAGAGGGGGTGGATGTCGTGCCATGGCACGTTCATAATGTGAAATTAAAATATCTACCTCACTCTTAATGTTTATGATGTGTGGGACCAAACGCTATAATGTACATAGTGTGATATATGCGAAAATGAATGCCACGGTTGCAGCCGTGTACATACCTTGCCAGGCGGGCGAGGCCCTACACGTGGCGCTATGGAATGCTTTTTCACATAAATATATGCTTCATTTGCTTTAGGAATGTACAAATTTCAAGTGTTTTGAAGTGGCACGCTCATTTTGCCTAGAAAGTTCAATGCGGGCAATCTCGAAAGTTCAATGCGAGCAATCTCGGCCAAAAATAGCAGGTTTCGTGCCCTGACGTAAAAGACGTGTCCAAAGTACTTACCAAGTGGTAAAATGAGGTTCAGCATAAAATTTGAGCCCAATGGGATTTTCCCACAATTTTAGGGATTTTTCCTAGCTTGTTTAGGCTTTTTACGGACAAAAAAGGATATTTTTGGGCAGAAAATGGCCTTAAAATGGTCAAAAATAGCCTAAAAATAGATCAAAATAGCTCAAAATGCCACATCAATGACGGTGGCGTTGTTTCTCAAGTTGTGTGGGAAGTTTTAGAGCCAAAAATGAGCTCATTTGGGTATATGAGCAAGGAGATACAACCATTCCTTTACAGGGTGCTAGTGCAGTCCCGTGCTGCTTCCACTGCATGGTTGAGGTTGTGAGGCCTCCAATTAGGGTTTCCCCTCCTCAAATAACTACTTGGGCTTCTCCAATGAAGTACTGAAGCTTCCATGCAATGGTCACTACGAAGAATCAAAGCGTATATTTAGGGTTTTTAACAAGCCAAATGAGCAGTGCATCTGTGCAATTGGGAGTTAGGCTACACCTAATCTTCACACACACAAGTTTTGAGTTAGTATTGGTTCTTTTTCAAAGTTGAGCTTTTATGGCTGGATTTTTGTTTTTTTTAGTGTGTTTTTAGCTTCAAATCATCTACACCTTGCTTGATTTTGCTACGAATCCTCATAGTCAGAGGCCCGACGCTTTCCTAGTCGCACTGCGCACTTCTTGACAACGTGGACAAAACTGCATGGTCATTTGAAAAAAAATCCTTATAAGGCCAACCAAGTAAAAAACCAACAAATAGTAGAGGGTACCAATTAAAATAAGTGATAAAATCACAAGGCCTGCCCTTTGGTGGAGATAGAGAAAGAGGTTGGGGGGGGGGGGAGGCTTGGTCTCTCCATCCTATGGCCAAGCTATTTTGTGACATATGATTGGGAAGGACTATCACCTGCTCTATATATCTCTTTGCCTTCCCCACATCCACCTTATCTCCCCACCTTGCCAAGGAGCTGGCTACTGTTAGAATGATTGGCTATGATTTGAGATTGCTTTGGCTCGCCACCTTGCTAAGGAGGAAACTGTGATAATGGCTAGTCTTGCCTCTTCGCCACTGTGAGAACGGCTAGCTATGAAACCTTCCCTGCCACCTTGATTGTCTCTCTGCAATTTCATGCTATAGGGAGGTCCTAGTTGTGGTGTTATTGACAACCACCCAAGTGGTCACATGTTAAAGAAGGGGGCTGAAAAAGGTGGAAATTCAGAATGCTGAAAAATAAAGAGGGAACCTAAGGAGCAACACTTGGGCTGCGAGCAAGAATGAGCCTTCACGTGGCCAATCTCCAGCTAGAATACCATTGATGTGATCCCTCCTCAATATCTTTCACCCACTCCCTCTTTTTTGTGTATGTTGGCAAGGTCCCTTCTCTCTAGCCTATTCATCTACTACCTCCAAACCAATTGGCTATAGGGCTTTGGCAATAGTAGAGGATCTATCTTTTTTTTGGGGGAGGGGAGGGATGTTGTCACAGCCATGGTGTCGGAGGTGCAAACCCACACCTCCTTTATGACTGCTCCACCAATGAAACCAACTTCAACTGGTTGCTCTGCATGGTTACACTCATAGCATTGATGAAAGCACTACTCTTGTGTTTAGGTCTACACTAATCACGTCGTTGGCCACCATGCCCTTTTCTCTACATGCAATCATTGGCTAACCACCATTGTCGAGAGTATATATTCTTGATTGAGTGCTTCTTGGCCTAATTGTAAGTAGTTCTACAACAACCATCAAGAAACAAGTCTTGGGAAAAAATAAGGAAAAAATTACCAAAATATCCCTTTACTTTGTGGAAATTCCCAAAATACTCCTCGATTTTCAAAAATTCCCAAGATACCCCCAATATTTTGTCATTAATTCTCAAAATGCCCTTCAAATTTTCCAAAATTACCAAAATATTTCTTATTGTGATATTAAATTTCTCCAAAGATACAAAAATTTGTAGCTTTTCATAAGAAGATTCATTGTCTATCAATATAAGATGCTAAAACTAGAATTTGAGTTAGTTATGTAGGCTTTGGAGATAAATTGCTTCATTATTTTTAGACATAGTTGTCCTTTTTGCGAGGCAATTTGTGATAAATTACATGCTAAGCACTCAAAAACGGATCTCAAATGTCAAAAAGGAATAAAGATTAGAAAATCTTGTACAATACAATCAAGATAGATACAAGGGTATTTTGGAATTTATGAAATTTGAGGGGTATTTTGGGAATTTCCACAAATTAGAGAGGTATTTTGGTATTTTTTTCAAAAAATAAACAGAAAAGGAGAGACAGTGAAGAGATAGAAGAGAAAGAGATAAAGAGAGGGTAAAAGGAGGAGATCTTCCAGTGGGTGGCAAGGTGGAATCCAACTGGATCCAATGTTGAGTTGCATGCACCGACTTCTCGTTTTTTCCGGTCGCAATGAGTATTGTCCTACTCTCACAAGAAGATTTAGAAATTTTCTCATGTAGGAAAACGGAGTCTTGCTCAATGTTTTTCATACAATGCATAACATCATGAGCTTCTGCTCGGGAGGCACCGCATACCTAGCTAGGTGCGATTGGGAGCAAGGGACCCTGGCCCCCCCCACCGGGCCGGTGGTCCCCTGCCCCCAATCGTACCTAGCTAGGTATGCGGCGCCTCCCTCACAGAAGCTCATGATCTTGAGGTAAGTCACAATGTGGGGAAAATTGTGAGAATTTGTCCAAAACTTCTTGGGTCTCTCATCTGTGTAGCTTGTGAGAGGTAACAGGGTAGTGGGTATAGGTCTTATAGAAGGCTAACATCCAAGACCTGTCGGCATCTATAATAATATTAGGCCAACATGAAAGGAAGGAAAAGAGTCCACAGCTGGTGGTGAGAGCCTGCCGTTCAAGAGCTGCCTGTACCCGCAATTGAGCCACAATTGAAGGGCTGGAGTTCAAGAGCTCTCATCTCAAGTGCTAGACTTCAAGCCTCAAGGATTACGCCCTGGGCTGTGTCTTAGATATTGGACTCTAAGTGACGTGGCACACCTTAGAGCCAGCCAAATGTCACGCTAGCCGGTTGCCATTCATTTTCCGTGCCTTAGAAATTTTCCAGGCAGGGCGGATGTTTAAACCAAAAGGGTGTTCGAGAGGGGAGGGCTTGAACACGCTATCATGCCATTAAACACTAAAGCCTAACGACTACACTAACGGCACTGGATGGCGCCCGGGGGGGTCACGGGTGTGTCTTTTTTGTGTACGGTCACCGGTTGCGCTACGTATGCAGAGAGTCCAATTATTAGGACCAGCCTGCTGGTACTTGAAGGAGCTGCCCTTGTCTTTTGAAATGGACGTACTGGCTCTTTTTATATTTTATATCTACTAATGGTAGCGATTAACCCTTCCTCGTCATTGCTTGTATGCAGCATGCCATCCCATCCTCCTCCCAACCCCTTACTCAAAATCGCAGTCCTCAAATGGGTCTCCTTAACAGGTGCAATGTGAGCTTCGTCCTTCATGACTGCCAGCAGGGAGTTCAACAGATTATCCGTCTCAGCATGCTAGTCGCCATTAATTATCTGACTGTGCTCCTTGGGCTCCTCTTGCTTGCCTCTCGGTGCAATAGTGACTTGCAGTCCCTACAACAAACATATGTTAAGCTCTGCAAACTTGCAGCAGCGAGAGCATCTCTGCTACCCGTGCGGACCTGATGCAGTGACAACACCTCCACGCTCATCCTCCCAGCTTCTGGTCCCTCGGAGCCCCATCATATTGTCGCCCCTCGAGTCGCGTGCTGCCTGTGCCTCGGTTGTGCAGCCTAATCCTAGCCATCTCCATCCGTAGTGATGCTTCGACTTAAAGAAAAACAATTGCAGCAGTCAGCACCTACCGTGCGCAACCCTCGGCCCTTGCCATCTCCTCTTGCATGCAGCTCTTGGTGGTTTTCTCTCTCCTCCATTGTTGAGAGTCACCCCTTCACTCGTCAAAGGCATGCAAACCCCTACCCCTGGCTGCTTCTCTGCGTGTTTTTGCGCTCCATTCTGCCCTCCATCTGGCCAAATGAAGCAGGTGAAAATATTGAGTGGGATGTGAATAGACTTACTCAAGTGGTAACTTCCAACTTTAATCCGTTTATCACCGAGATTCCTCAGCTCCCAACCTTTCCTCTTTGCAGATTCCCCACATCAACCGCCTCAAGTTAATCAAAAGTGAATTTGAACTCTGGTGGCCGAGTTGGGAGCGTAAACACATGCTCTAACCGTCATGTCAGGCCGCCATCTATGCGAAATGCAACACGATATTAGTATTACAAAAACAACCATGTCTCTTCTCGTGAAAACGAGCAGGGCATGTCCACTCCTCAACTATCGCGCCTCTCCTCCTGGCCTTGCACTTGCTTCCTGCCCACGCTTGTGCACTCCTTAGCTGCTACATCCTCGCTCTCGCCACCTGCGCCCATCCTGCTGTTGAATCGCATCATCCATGATTCGGCTTAATAACTCTTTTCTAAAATGTGTGCAACATAGTTCTATTGTTTATTACGAAGAATCTTCACGGATGCCTTCTCCCCCCCTCTTCTCCTTTGGGGATTTCAATCTAAAAATTACAATATGACTGCTCGAACCCGCGCGAGAGGATGAAGTAACTTATCAACGTTGTCATAGCCAGTGGCACAGACATCCGGTTGCGGTTTGGTGCGCTCTGCACACAAAGAAAAAAAGACTACTCTCGTTCTTTTGTCTGCCTGCACAACGCATCCCCAATGTCTATCAGCGCTGCCGCTACAGCATGCATGCTTCCCCCAACCCACCTGGGCTTCTCTCGACTTCTCTCCCTGCATGCCGACCAAACCTTTCCCTCACTTTTACCTTTCTTTGTTAACTCAAGATGGATCCACGTTAGATTCCCACTACTACAGGATTTTGCAAAATCTTTGTAATGAGTGGCGATAGATTTACTCTTCTTTGCAATAAGTAACATTTAGTCCCACCAACCGATTAAAAAATTCTCCATTTTCTAAAATTATTTTCTTTTTTCGTTAGCAAAGAAGGAAGGCATCACTAAAACCTTACCCCTTTGGAACATGCAAAAAATAACAAGGAATTTGTAGGGATTCTCTCCACTTTCTTGTTTGAAAAGAATAGCCTTGGAGTTGTCTCTCCCTCTTTTTCTTTTCATGGAGGTAGATGTCTCTCTCTCTCTCTCTCTCTCTCTCTCTCAACTTGCTTCTTGATGGGCTGTTAACAAGGGGTGTTAACGCCTTGCTGATGGCTTGTAGACTTACGTACGCGAGAGTCTTACATGGTGAGATTTTTGTTAGCGACATACGAACACAAAAGATAGCAACAAGGTGACAAGCCAATCGAGGGTTGCTATTGGTGATAGGTTGGCGTTGGAGATAGATTGATGTAGGACTACAGGTGGGAAGCCGCAAGGTGCTATTGAGGGAGAGGTGGGATTTTGAGAGGTTGGGGGGGAGCGCTGAATGCACCGTGCAAGGGCGGATGAAGGCATGCCTTCAGGCAAGAAATAGAGAGCAAGACGAGGGCCCAACAAGGAAGATCTTGAAGGAATCTTCTAAGCAATTATTTTTTCTAATAGTAGGAGACACTCATTATGTGCCCATCTATACTTATATAATGGAGCTTAAAATTTTCAAGCAAGGAGAGAGCATCACTTGTCATTCATTAGAGACCTTTGGACTTTTCCACTTTTGTTTGAAGTTTTTTCTTGAAAAGGGATGCACCCACCTTCCAAGGGAAAATGACCTTGAACGCACCCCATCAATCTCCTTTCGTTTCAACCTTTTAAGTTAAACAAGGATTGACATGTGCATGTGCATGGACTGTTATTGCACGTTTTTTTATTTGCAATATATATTCACTCACTATTTATGAGTTTGGAGCAAAAAAAAAGGGACTGACGACTTCTTCTGCACCCACCTTGAAAGGGGAAATGACCTTGAATGCACCCTATCAATCATCCTTTCATTTCAACCTTTGAAGTAAAAAGAAAAAGATTATGCACCTCAATTAATCCCACTAACTTAAGTCTTGGTTGGGAAAAAACAAGTAAAAGGGATAAAATTGCTAGGGTGAATTAAATTGGTATTAGTGTTTGAGAAAGGATTGCCTCAGCTTAGTCTTGAGTCGATTGAAAATCGAGACTAGCTAACTGCAAAACATGGTAAATGAAAGAAAAGCCGATGAAATATGTGAGAAAGTTGTCCAAAATTATTGCAAATCTCAAAATTTTTGCTAGTATTTTCGGTTTTCTTCTTGTGAGTAGAAAACTCGACCAGCAACCGCTTCATAAAAGAGACTTTCTCGAGCATTAACACTCACTGGAATCAAGCTATAGAATGCAAGAAATGTAAAGCCATGTGAAATTGTGAAATGAAAGGTGAAATTTTTTAAAAAAATATGTGTGTGTGTGTGTGTAGTATTTATTAAGATTATGCATGGTGAAGCTTTACTTTAGCATCTGTAATGTCAGGGGGCATTTTTGGCATTTCTAGAGAGGCAATTCCATGTTGGGACCATACCTTCAAATCCACAATGTCGTAGTTCCATTGTGCAAGATCCTCCTTCCTAGCATCAAATGGACACTCACTAACAGGTTTTAGCTATGTCAGCACTCTCAGCCCATTGTAACACAAATTCGGCCACATCCTCTTTGAGAAAATGTCTCCAATGCCTCACATCCTGCTTCTCCAACTCAGGAAGAATCACATAGCAAGAAGGATCATTGAAGTGCATCTTATACAAGGATTCATCTAGCACTAATGTGTTTGACTTGGGAAAAGTTATCAAAAAATTTAAAGCTTTTGAAAGTACATTGGCTTTGGAGGGTTCTCAAAAGAACCAACTACTAACATGGTTGGTATTCTGTGAGAGACAACCACTCAAGCAATGCTTGGACCAAGTTAAGCACGTATCAATAGCATTTTCTAACTTTTAATGAGTGCTTAAGGTCCACAGGAACACCTCTGCTTACCTGTGGAAATAAGAAAATCTATGTGTCATGTCGTAGGTAGTAGGTAATGTTCTCATCTCCTCTTATTTTGGCAAAGTAGAGCATTGATACATCCGGGGGGAAACCTTACTTACCCTTGTCGTACATGTATGCAAGTACACTGTTAAAGTTAGCAATGACTGCCAAATCCCTATTGACATTGAAGTGACCGATGATGCGACAAACTTTGCAATCAATGTGCTCTAGCCTCTACCTCATCAATGGGTGGTGGAGATTTTGAGCCAACGACATGAATTTTAACAACAGAACACATGAAAAAAAACTAAGAGAAAACACATTGTCAAGAGACAATATGATAGCATGCAAAAAGATACAAAGCTGCAAGAAGCTAAAGCTTCTTGTATGCTTTGGTTTTTGGAGGAAGTATGTTAGCACTTCTTTTGGGGTCGTAGGCCAGCCCCCACCCACTTTTTTCTTTTCTTTCATAGCTCCCCTACAAAAATTACAGGGTTGCATCTATTTGAGGATCAAGCAACTCAGCAACAATGTCGCCCTTACCAATATCAATACATGGGTTTGCTATAGTGAGGCAAGTTAGGAATGAGGGTAGTAAATGGTGATCATAATGAACACTCTGACCATGAAACAAAGATAGGAGGATAACAAGTAGATAAAATCAGCATTAACTTCGTTGCTTGTAGAACGAGGTGTCTCGTTGAGCATCTCTCTATCACAAAGCTCATCAATTTTTCCACCCTCAAAGTTCTTGTACTTCCTTAACATGGCATCTAGGTCCAAGAGCTTTTCCACATCGTGTGTGAACAGTGTGGAAGCACCTGGGTCATATCCCTTGTTAGCCACTAGGCTCACCTGTCACATATCATACATTTAGTATGCATAACAAAGTAGTATGATTCCTGTTCTACAAAATCATGAATTTACCTAAAGGATCCTTATACACATTCCCAAGTGCCTAGCATCTTATCTCCCATTGCTAATCTGGTACAATGCGCTTGGGCTTGGTCGCATAGACAACATAAAAACATAAGGGATGGTACTTGTGAGACCAAGGTCTTCCTCCACATGGTGCGCGATGACCTCGATGGCGCTTTCTGCCTCCTTTATCAAAAGGTATACAAGGCCACCCCCTCCAATTGTGAACTCATGACCAAGTTTGCAAGGGGCATTGCATATGAAAACTATGCACTAGCCAAAGACCTGAATGCCACATGATTGCATGGGTAGTGGTCAATGACAGGGTCTTGGAAAATGTCTCATAGAAGGGGGATTTGAATAGGAAAGTGATGAAGTTCATGAAGGATTACAGTGTGCATGTTTTAGCAGGACAAAAGGATTTTGTTGTGGACTCCTACGGCCCTACTGCATTCAGTTTCCCTTCAAAAAAAATTGAGGTTGCATCCTAGCCCCTGTACATAGACTAGGTGGATTAGATGCACATGAACTTGATCGCCACACCCATAAAGCTAAAGAGAAGGCCTCTTCTACTAAATCTATCTTAGCAAAAATGCTTGATTTATGGTTGCGTAATGAAGGTAGCTACTCAACTTGTGCTCCAATTGTTACAAAGATGGAGAGCTCAGATCAGACCTATAGGTATTGAAAGCATCTCCATTAGATAATCAAGGTCTTATTGTACAAAAGGAAGCTGAGATGGAAGTGTTGGAAGAGGGTACTTTCAATGGGTGGTGGCTTGATTAATACGGCAAATATGAAGGAGAAAATGTTTGTCATGTAGGTACTAAACTCTTACATTTTCAAATTGTTGTTTGTCATGCAGGTAATAAACTCTTTACATTTCTAAATTGTTGTCTGTCATTCAAGTACTAAAATCTTACATTTCTAAATTGTTATAAACTTTTAGGTGCTTAGACCAATTCAAAGTTCTTAGACAGCTGAAAGGTTGATACTTGACCTCCATGACCCGGGTAATGGGTTCAAGTGCGACCAAGCGACCCTGTGTACTCATAAGGATGCAATTTTTCATCTCGCACCAATATATAAGGTCTCTTAGGATTGTTCCAATGGCACATGCCTCTCTCTACAACTTTTAAGTTCAAGATTTGTCAGATAGACCTTCAAAACATTTTGGGATGTTTCCTACAATTTTATAATATCTCTTCTTCTTCTTCTTTCCCACATGTGTGTGTGTGTGTGTGTGTGTGTGTGTGTGTGTGTGTGTGTGTGACACACACACACACACACAGACGCGCGCGCACACACACACACACACACACACACACACACACACACACACACACACACACACACACACATGCGCGCACACATGCACACGTGTTTGAGAAAAGTGTTTGAGCACTCGTGTCATGAAAAATTGGATATGACATGAAAAATTGGATACTCGGCTATTTGTATCCACACTATAAGTGACACTGATCACCATAAAGTAAACTTTCAGCAAAACAAGCACAACCATATGAAGTCATACCAAAGTTTGTGCTATATTTGAGACACTCATCTAGAAGACATATCCAAAGAAAAACTTACTTATATCATCATCATCTTATTATTGATCATTAATTTCTTCTTCGTTATATATGATGAACTCTGGAGCATCAAATATTTTGCATGCCTTGTGCATGAGCAGCCACCTCTGATGCTAAATAGTCATACCATCCACTCAGAACCACAAAAGTTGTCGAATCATATATATAATCCAAATCCATATATTCATATAATCCCTACACAACAACCAAACCCATGAGAGTGAATGCTACACGTGTAGTAAAGTATGCACCACAAATTGTTACCGGGATATACGATCAATGTCATCATCATCATCAAAATCTAGCTCACTTGCATGCTTGATCCTTTTACCATCCTTAGATTGTGTCCACCTACACTTTGCATATTAATTTGGTCCATGCCTTGTAGGCTAGTTAGCTTACAGCTTTGACCAATGCCATCCGTTCTATCATCAGAATCACGACCAAATGTATGCTCCTCAACCATAGTTGACATGACCATCAATAAGGAAAACAACGTATCCTCATGCTGAAACATTTTTGATTGTTTCAAATTGCTTGCACCTCAATTTTGATGAAATGAAACATTCAAACCCTTTTTGAAACATTTGAAACTTTTTTGGTTGTTTCAAATTGCTTGCACCTCAATGTTGATGAAAGGAAACATTCAAACCCTTTTAGCACATTCCCAACTTGGCTAATCGTAGTTTCAAGGTCTCAAACCTATTTCTCAACCTAATGAAGCTCCTCTTATAGCTTTTCTCTCTTTGCGAGCGGTGAGGCAAGAGTTGCCTGAGGGTTGGATGCATCCCAACTAAGACAAAGTCGATAATGCAAATCACCAAACCTCGCACCACGTACACAATTCCAACAACCAACATCAGAGCCACAGGTGACGTAGTTGATGAGTGAATCACCTCTTATGGCTCCGCCAACACCACATTCAAGGCTTCGCCCAACTCTAGTGTCAAATTTTGTAGTGGCAACTCAATCGTCAAAGTCACAGATGCCTTGTCAGAGAAAGTTACAATGTTGGTACCCAAACCAAGAAAATGTCCACCCTTCACCATGGTGTCAGCCATTGCACTGATCACAGGCTACAACAATTGTTAAGCACTAGCATAGCTGGTAAGGAAAATTTACAAACGACGAGGTGTGAGACCCATACTCTCTCTCTCTCTCTCTCTCTCTCTCTCTCTCACACACACACACACATAGGTGCCAGTCGTGCTCTCTCTCTCTCTCTCTCTCTCTCTCTCTCACACACACACACACACACACACACACACACACAGGCGCCAATCTGTGTGTGTGTGTGTGTGTTCACACAGACATGCACTCGAGCGACTATAGGTCTGAACAACATAGCTTAAGTTTCCAAATTCCATTTGAAAGGTGCATTTGCACTGCAAGTCCATGCAAACGCTCCAAGAGCTGACGCGTGGAGGCCCTCTCCTTCTTGGAAAATTTTAAGCTCCATTATAAATAGTATAGATAGAATAGTTTAGATATAAATTGTAAAAAAATTTAGAAAAACATAGGTGTATGCCCTTCCAACTTGTGTAGAAAGAAAAAGGAAAAGTAGTAGGTCGCCCTTCAAATTTGAGGGCTATTTGTGATTCATGAACCTTATGAAATGCTTAATTGGAACCAATGTTCACAAATAATCAGTTTTAGTGTATTTTAACTGGCTAAATTTGCAAAATTACTCTCTCTCTCTCTCTCTCTCTCTCTCTCTCTCTCGCTCTCGTGCACGCACGCGCACGCACACACAATTACTTATTGCAGACACAGCGCTATGGGGTGTAACTGCAGTATATCAATTCTCCTTGCGTTTTCCCCCCCATGATCTCCAGGTGATGTGACTCGTGGTCTCTCTCTCTCTCTCTCTCTCTCTCTCTCTCTCTCTCACACACACACACACACACACACACACACACACACACACACACACACACACACACTCACACTCACATGCACATCAACAAAAAATAATGAGCCATGTTCTCTCTCTCTCTCTCTCTCTCTCTCTCTCACACACACACACACACACACACACACACACACACACACACACACACACACACACACACACACACACAAGGTGCGGTGGGTAACGAAAAATATGCATGACGGTTCTTTCTCTTAGACACACACATATACACACACTCTCAAGGTGAGCTTGGTCTTATTTTGTGTCAAAAACATCGTGTGTGCACTTACCAGGCACCTTAGAACTATGTTAAGCCATGCCTTGTTTGAGGGTGTGCATTCAATTTTTGGATTTCTAAAAGAAACCCTTAGTGTTGTGTTGGGTTAGGGAGACTTTCATTGTTTTTAGTGCATGATGGAGACTTACCTTTCATTTCACATCTTGACATGTCTTTACTTTTCTTGCATTCTATTGTTTTAGAATGCAAAAGTGAAGTTTTGCCTTGCATAATTTTAGTAAATTTCACACACACACACTTTTTTTTTTTGCATTCTATTGTTTTAGAATCCTATAGGAGCCGAATATAAGTGGCCAAGGATGAGAAAATTTCCATAGTAGACACATGCCCTGACATCTTCTATATCTCATGGCTTTCACTTCCTATGCAGTTAACTCCTTGTGTAGCTAATTTTCTATGTATGTAAACCTCGATTAATAACAACTATGATGAATCCATCCTTATATAAGAATAATTTTTTGTTGATGTCTATTCGATTCTTATCTTGCATGTGTTGTAAGTGTTGGTCAAGTGGTGTGAATTTACTTTCAAGTAGTACAAAGTGCTTAATTAATTCTTTCAAGTGGTTGTTGAGAAGTGCTAGAAAGTGTCTATCATCGGGCACTCAAATGCTTTCAAGTGGTGCATACTTCCACCCCTCCATATGGTCTTTGCTTGTGTATCTCCTCTATTGACGTTTGGGCATGTGAAAAGCAAGACAATAGTCTGCGTCTTAGCCCGTGCATATATGTTTGACTATATCATTGACACAATGAAAGTATCGAGACCCTTTGATGTGCATGCAATCCCACTCTATGTCTCTGTCAAAATCATTGATCTTGACCTCCCAAAATGAACAATTGACTTTTTTTGCATGTATGTGGACATTGTTTTTTGCGGGTTGCATTATATTGATGAAATGTGGCATTGGATGATATGCACTGCGCTATTCCATCAGGAGAATTGTAAACAAGATACCTACAAAAGCATGATGTTCCATGTAGTGTGTATCTTCCTTGACGCATTTGATTGAAGGCTTCCTTGAAGTATACAAGTTGAACATGGTATTCACAAACAGCAAGTATTGTGGTCCTTCAACTTGCGTATGAGGTATGACTTCAGACCCTCAAAGCATCTGAGGGAGATCCTAGTGTTAGAATGAGCCTCCAAAAATTGCATGTAGAGGTCTCCCAGTGACACAGAAGACACATTTAAAAATACTATGAAGTACTGGAAACTACTTGCAAGCACAATAAAACACATATGGATAGCTCTAAGAGGCACTTGGAAGCACATAGAGTCACTCACAAGCACATAACAACACTTGAAGGACTTGTTTGCACTTCCAATTACTCAAAATCAATCACGAAGCACTTTGAAGCATCGAAAAGAACTTGAAATCACTCATGAGCACTTGCAAGCATGAAAGCTTTCAAAAGCACTGGGAAGCATTCAACAACACGTGGAAGCACATGACAATACTCAAAGGACTTTCTTCAAAATCACTTTGAAGCAGTTTGAGCCCTTCAAACCACTGTGAGGTATTCAGAAGCTTTTGGAAGCACTTGAAAGCCTCATAAGCATTCAAAAGACCTTGTAAGCACTCAAAAACATCCATCATCACATGGAAGGATTTGGAAGTACATGACAACACTCAAAGGACATTCTTTAGAAGCACTTGGAGTTTTCCATGAGCTCTTCAAAGCACTCTGAAGTATTTGGAAGCACTTAGAGGCATTCAAAGAAGACCTTGGAAGCACTTAGGAACAAGAACTCGAAAGAATTCAAGAGTCTTCAGAAGCACTTCCAAGTACTTGGAAGCCTTTGAAATCTTTTTAAGGCACTACGAAGCAGTCAGAATCACTCAACAACACATGGAGGTACTCAAAGCACTTGGAATCAAAATTGAAGCACTTTGAGGAATTTGGGATCACTTGGAGATACTTCTTAGCAGTTGAGATAAGGTCTGCAATTGAAATCAGTAACCGTCTTAGTGATAGTCCATTATAGTACTTAACCATGCTATATAGGGCTTCTAGGACTTTGAAACACTTTTTAGCAGTTGAGATTGAATGAAAGCACTTAGTGAGAAGCACCTAGAAGCCCTTGGAGGCATGTAAATACTATGAAGCTCTCTTAAGCACCATAAATCATGATCAAGCACTTTAGTGCACCGACAAGCATTATAAAGCTCTATGAAGAACCATAAAGATTGATTAGGTATTGTAATGCACTGATAAGCACCCTTTGGAAGTAGCTATAAGCACTTAGAGGCACTGATAAGCACCCTTTGGAAGTAGCTATAAGCACTTAGAGGCACTAAGAATCATTTGTAATCATTCGCTAAGTTGTGACAAGTGCTATAAAAAATGATAACACACAAGAATGGATTGTCAAGCACTTGGAAGACCTTGAAGCATTTGAAATCATTAGGGGAAGCACTTGGATGCACTCATAGGCAATCATGAGCAATTGAAATCATTAATCAATCTTTGTCTGCAAGCCCTATATAGCATGGTTAAGTACTATAATGGACTATCATACACATGAAAATAGTTGGAGGCACCTTCAAGCACCGTAAAGCATTTTGAAAAGATTACAAGCATATATTAAAGCACCTAAATAACACATAGTAAATAATTATGACACACTCTCAAGATGTTCGAGCTACTATAATGAGGCAAATCGAGGGTAAATCAAGTAGATGAAGTGAATGTAGTACATGCACACTCTTGCCTATTCTTTTTTGAAACATCGTTCTTGTTTGGGGAGATGAGAATTTCCACCTACAGAATTGAAACACGATTTCCTTGATTTTGGTCGTTAAAGTGCTTCTTCTATGCAATTGATAGTGACAAGCGTCTAAGGGAGGTGACCCCTTCTCCACATCATGGTGGATCCAAAATTTGGCAGCAATATCATTTCTTTGATGAAGTCCTAAAGCTTTGGAAACATCTCTACTGCTCATTTTATTGTCACCTCCACTCGCTCCATTGAGGCATGCCATGATAGTAGCCCGTTTCAAAAATGGCTCATATTTGAATGAGGTGTCTTCACCTCAAATAATGTATGACAAATGCTAGAGAAAATGACTCTCTTAATTGTTTCGGATGTGTGTTGCAACATTGAGAACGTTGCATGAAGGAGAATTTGCTACAAAATCTTCATTTAAAGACCCTCGAAAAGCTCTTCTGTTTGATTACGCCAACACTTAGCAATTGATCCATAAATTTTCTTTGCCTCTTGCTTATCAATGTCACCATCCTCACATGCTCGTGCCATCCTCTTTTGAATGCTTCTTTGTTCCCACTTCTTTGCAGCCCAATAGTTTTGTAGACTTGGTAGAAGATCCCTTGGGATGTGTAGTAGGTTGTCATAAAATCTAATATCTACCTTACCCCAATGATTTTCTCATATTGAATTGAGCATTTAATATGGAAAAATAAACAGGAACAAGAGTTAGATTATAGACATGTGCTTTTAGATTTGGCTCAGCACAGGACCAAAGGGAGAGAAGGCAATGGGTCCAAAAAGGAGATGGTTTATCAAAGAGAAATGACCAGATAATGGATCTTAAAAGACCTAGGGGATAGCTTCATTGAAGAGATCCAAAGGTTAGTGTTAAAAGTCCTTAGACCTAGGACCTTAAGCAATCTGGGATTGACCTTGAGGTGGGAACCTTGCCCAAACTTGAGGTGCTTGTCGTGCTTGCTGACTAAGGTGCTTGAGGTACTTATCATGCTTGATAATTAAGGTGCTTGAGGTTTTTGTCATGCTTGATGATCAAGGTGCTTGAGATGCTTGTCATTCTTGAAGCCTAAGGTGTTTGAGAAGCTAAAGTCAATGGGATCCCTACATAAGAAGGGGCGAGCCTTGAAGTTAGGGGATAAGAGAACACACTCACACTCACTTTCAAGGCAAGCCAAGACTCACGAGGCAACAAGGACACATGTCAAGCCCCTACCCATGCTGCCCTCATGTAGTGCCTAAAGCCTATTGGTTGGCCTCTAAAGGGGTCCAATGAATTTTTTTTTCAATTAATTAATTTTTCAAGCATTATTCAATCCCTCTCCCTCAAATAGGAAAGGAGGACACTTGTTCCAATGCTACCCTTGTTGCTTGACATGACTAATGCATGTGATTGGCTAGTTTAGGGGAGGTCCAATCAAATCATTCCTTGAGCTAAAAGAGGGGATCCACCCAAGCAAGGAGGAGGGTAGCTTGCCCATATAATCCCTATCACACACACACTCTCTCATTCTCATTGTGTGCATGTTAAGAACTCCATCTCCTTCTCCAAGCTAGAGAATTTGAGAGTCTCCACCAACAACTCTTGGCTATGGAATACAAATCCAACCAAGAGCCATGCTCCAAAGTGCAAGCTTTCCATCTTCTTCATCTACATTACTATGCTACTATGCTATGCTAAGCTACAAGAGTAATAACAAGTGAGGAGACTATTTCTGTTTCGTATGTTACTTCTTCCTCTTCCCTTCCCTCACTCCCTGCTAGCTCTCTCCACCTTTGAAGATGTTTGAGGTCTTCAGGGATATGTTAATGCTTTTGCAAGTTAATTAAGGGCATAATTTTGGTGTATGAACGATAATTTTTAATTTACAAAACAACTCCTTCCCATCCTCTCTCTCCTCTTTGGCAACCCCATTTTGGAGTCTCATAACAAAACACGATAACTTTGAGAAAGTTTTATAGTGATGTGTAAACAGCTTTAAGCTAATAAGTTAGAGAAGCTTCTTGATTGAAACTTTGAAACAAGCAGTGGATAAGACAACACAAAGGCTTAAAGCTATTGATTATATAGCATCTTCTATTAGAGTTATTGATTATACGAGGAGCATTGTATGAAGGATATTACATCCAACATAGAACCAGAGTAGGATTTTTCCCGACTGCACCGACTCTCCTGTCTCTAAATCATAAGCCAAACTCTCCATCCCACAAATCTTCAGGACTTTTGTATGGACCAGATACCTGACTGCAAATGAAGCTACCATCAAAATTCTTCTTTTGCTCAATGCCGCTAATTCGTTGGTGGTCTTCATCAGTAAGATGCCAACCAAAAACATCAAGATTCTCAACCATCCTCTTTTTGTTGAAGCTTTTGGGAATTACACTCACTCCATTGTCCAGGCCCCACCTCAACACAACCTGAGAATAAAAAATTTAATGAACCTGCCAATCAAAAATTTGTGTAGAACAACAGAGTAGCAATGAAAAGCTCTAGAGATTGCCATCCCTTTGTTTTTTTCTTTGGTGTGGGGGTCTGGTAAACATCGCATTTTCAAAGTAGATTAATCGCTTGCTATCTGGATCAGATATAGAAGAAAGACATCAGCATCGGAAAATACCTGTGCTGGAGATTTTCCGTGCTTTGACGCAATGTCCTTTATGATGGGATTATTTAGAATTTCAGGAGTACCCCAAGACATGAGGGGAGCCCCTAATGGAGACCATGCACAAACATGCACGTTTGCCTTTTTACATGTCTCTCTGAGGAGCCTCTGCTGCCATTGGGGATGCATCTCCACCTAGCCACAAAAGCATTTTGATCATTCTGACAAAATAAGAGGATAAACAGTGCATCGAAAAGAGAAAAGCCTGAAAACAATAGCCTCAATGCTTTGCACCAAGTGCATTCAATCACAATGGGTCATAATTCAGTTAAAAGTTAATTACATCCCAATTTCTTATAAAGTCAGACAGCATGGCTCTTTTTGGGTAGCAAGATGAGCCACTTAAGCAGCTATTGCAGTTAAAGGCCAAATTAGTGAAACTCGAAGTCAAAAGAACGTGTGTAATGGGGAAAAAGTAACAACTTGGTGATGTGGCAAGGCCACAATCAGATCAGAAGAGGACAGAAGTGCACTGGCATCAATTATGAAAGCATTGACTTTGAGAGCCTTTCAGTCAGATATGGAAGCAGTTGCCTTTCGTGATTTTGAGCTCTTCGTAAAGCAAGAGGCCAAGGGCCTATAAATATGTGCCTTGTAGGAGCCATTAGAGCTCACTATTTTGTCAGAGTGGGCTCTCCCTAACAGTTGTACACACAACCAAAGAGCTTAATATAAAAAAAATACCGCAAAGGGCGCCTAGCTGAGGGGCTAGTGCATTTGAGTGGCAAACTCTGCCTCACTGTAAAGTTCTCTTTCAGATCAATGTTTAAGTACTTGCAGATTTGTTCCAGTTGTGTTGAAGTATGTGCCAGTCGATCTTTGCCACCCATGCTATGCCCATAGATGTTTACATGAGCATTGACTGGTCTATCGAGCTCCAGAATAGTATCCACCAAAGAAATCGGATTTGTTGTTTTGTGGAAAGAAGGACTAAAATAATCAATGCATTCTCACATGAAACCAGCTTGGATGCAGAGAGGTTGCACTAAGCACTATTTGAGAGTTTCCACTATCTTAAATGTTACTGTTTTCCTTGACCGTTTATCAAATTGATAATTTGAATATTAACGGACTGTTTCCAGCAGAAAAGCAAGCCGTTGATATTGATATATTCTTAGCACTATAGGTTGGTATGATATATACAGCTGATAGCCTGTCTTGTGTATATCTGGAAATTTATTGGGAGAGTAGCTTGGAGGATGGACACCCATCTTTCAATCTTTAGTCCATACATTTAAAGATATAATTACCTCCATTCCAATGCCCTAGATATGATTAGCTTCATAAAATGTGTCCTGCATTGTTTCTTTTAAAGCCTACTCTTAAGGCCTATTCACAGCGCTTTTAAAGCAGCCAAACTTTTTTACCTGATTCACAGCTGGTGGGATCTCAGCAAACTCAAGCAGCTCCATGATTTTCTTAGATGAAAAGTTGCTGACACCAATGGCCCTCACAAGACCTTGCTTCACACATGCTTCCAGGGCTCTCCATGTGCCCTGTAAGTCCAATGCCATGAGCTCATCAGGTTTTGGCCTACGATCTGCACCTTCCTTAAGCCGGATCGGCCAGTGAATAAGATAGAGATCCAGATAATCCAGCTGCAGCGCACTGCAAGAACAGAATCACCATATGAGTTACAAACTATCGAGTTGAAGCTTGTAAACAACAAAATATCCGCAGACAGAAAAATCGACATTAATATATCATTCAAACGGATTGGGAAGATATAGCATAGACACACAAGAAGTGTGTGACGAAGATCATCGGCAAGGCTTTATCTTGATAGACTGGAAGATCAGCTCAAACTGTTGCTCAAGCGACACATCAATTCCACAGCAAAAACCCAAATTTCTGCAAGTCTGACCTCTCATCAGCCAAGTTAAATGGTTCTGAACTCTCCATTAGCAGTGCTTCTCAACTCCCACAAGAAAACCGAATGACTTGTGCGAATTAATAAGAGCACTACTGGCCAAGCTTTGGGTAGTGACGGTTGTCCTTAGACTATCCAAGATACGTGGATCATACGGAGTGAATAACAAAGTATCAACTGCATGCTCCTAGTCCAACAAGTCAAGAGAAACAATGAACAGAAACAAATATGACGCCAGCTGGGCATCCCTGACCTCTAAATCTCTGATAGCATAGTAACCTGAAACGCGTCTTAAACAGCTGGGTGGGTTAGGGAGAGTCGGGGTGGGTTAGGGAGCACGAGTCGGGGTTTAGAAGAGAATTTTCTTTCCACGAGAGGGGAGGGGACAATGGTGGGACAAGGAGAATGGGAGATCAATGGGGACGAGAAGCCCAAATATAAGTGTCCCATGTGACTATGTCTGATAGTGACAACACTAGAAGCAGAACGATAAGAGCCGCAACTCCTGAGATCCACTATAAAGGAAAGCCCATCCTCTACAAAGTCCCCAATCAACCCAATCATATACCTTCTCAAAGTTGGGAAGCACATAGCCATTGGCTAACCTAATTGTCACGCCCACTCAATTGCCTCATAGAAGGTGAAGGTACTGTCCAAAATGCATATATCATAAACAAAGACGTCTGAGAAGTTTGAATGAGGTCAAGTAAGAAAGGCCTCAAGTGTGCACTAATCATCCGATGCACAATCTTATACACGAAAGACATGAGTGTAATCAGCCTCCACTTGCATAAGTAGTAGTCATCTCCGCATTCCAATAGAAGACAAATCAACCCAAAAACTGTGTGAGGCATCACTCCCGTATTACAGATACGCTGTAAACCCTCGAGCAAAAGATGGCAAATCATATCCCAATGCTGCGAGAAGAATTGGCATATCAGCCCACCTTCACCACGACAAGATGCACCATCAATATCATCTATTACATCATGCATCTCTTGCATAGAGAATGGAGCCATCATATGACACATGTACTCAGTAATCATAAGCCGAACATGGGACCCAGCCTTCTCTCTAGCCTATGAAATGGCATCAGTCATTTGGATCCGTGTGCAAAATGTCTGTCGAGTCACACAAAGCTTGAACACAGCTCCCAACAAGGCACTCCAATTTGCAAAGAAATGATACTGAGGTGTAGAAAGAGAAATCAGATTTCTCCAACTAAATATGATTGAGAGTCTCCCTAGTGTCAACCTCACGGCATCACGCTCACCTAAAAAAACATCATCTCGAAAATCCTCAAAATGTCCGTCAATATATCCCAATCTCTCATGTAACTCACTCTCTCTACCAAATAGATCACGCCATCTCATTTCAGACACATGTCTGCAAGCCTCAGATGATGATGCTTTACACGTGGCAAGGGGAAGGGCCAGCGGATCCACCATGACAGCAAATAATCTATGATCAAATCACTTGCAAAGACTAGCACAATGTCGGATCTCACAACACCAAGTCACGAACGTGTAAATTGTAATCCTCCTCCAGCCCCAATGGATACATGGAACCTCAACTGCAAAGAAACCAGTGCATGGTCAGACAGCACTGTCACGGGTCAGATCGTGACCCTCCTCCTGTCAGATGTTACCCAAGAATCAAATAAAATCTGTCCAATCTCTCTAAGAACTGCCCTAACTATCTCCAAAAACACACAAAAATTGCAGTGTTGCGAAGTACGAGCCAAGGAAGGTACAAGCCATGCATCCACACCCAAAACCGCAAAGAGAAATTTGTCCCAAGCATTTCTCTCAGAGCCAAGAATAGAAGGTATGGCAGGAGACACTCAATCCTCTACAGTCTCTACATTGTTGAAATCACCAACCCCCAACAATCCACGAGTCCATAGTAGGCAATACATCCACACATTGTTGCTAAAAACAAGCCCTAGCACGCACACACACAAAATCCCTATAAAAGCATCCTCAACCTGTAAGAAATCCACATAGCTTTGCCTAGAACCAAAGTGCCATGCTCATGCACACAATGTCACCAACACGATCCCACAAATATACATACACCACCACTGAACTGATGTGTCAAAATCGACCATGCGGAAGCGTACACATGCGGGGAGAATACACGAGAGAGAGAAACAGAGAGAGATATTGCTGAACCAACATTGAACAAACCTTGGCAATGAAATGATGATAATACAATGGGGGCTGGGGGTTGCTTATATAGCAACCTCAGTAAATTGCCTTACCCAGACTTTGACAAATAAGTAAAATAAATACCTAAAAGCCAAACTAAATAATGGGATCACATTGGGCAATTCACTTGAGATGCCAAAACTCTTCACACCCTCTCTGCAACTCATAGTGGACATCAATAATGAGACCAAGTTGATGAAGAAGCTACCATGGACACCCCAGCACCGGCCAAGATACTGGATACACCTCGGTTATGCTACCCTCAACTTTGTACCTGAGAATAATGCCATCTTGAGCATTGGTTGCCTTTTAGCAAATTGAACTGTAGACCAGACTACGTCCAAGAATCCCCATTCATGAACTGTGAATACAAACCGTTCAAACTACTTCCATGATAATGAACTCTTGGAACACATCATGTGCATAATCCGACCAATAACAATGGATTGGTGCACACTCATCCATAGTGTTTTAGATACGTCTGATAGGTTCCCTGCGAGATGCAAGTGCCTTGAACTCTGACCTACAGGTTCAAACACTGATAACTTGAACTCCAGCACAAGGGTCCAAATTAATTTACGAAGCACTGTTTGCCCCTCTCTGCCACTCACAAGTCTCTCTCTGGCTGAAGCTAGTGGAGACAACTGCACTTCGACTAAAAATTTGACGTCGAGGCCACTGTGGCCGCCGCCACGTGTGCCATGCCGATCTCCTCTGTCAAATCTTTATTACCGTAATCTCTGTCCAGCTTGCCTTTGTCTTTGTCTATCTGCAAATTCTTGCTTTTGCCTTTGGCTTCAAACTCCCAAGCCAAACAAAGCGTCGTGTCACAATTATAACAATTGTGGTCGGACCTTGCGGGTACCGAGGCAGCTAATTGAGTATTGGTACTGCCATCCTTATCAAGCTGCCTTTGCCGTTGTCCTCTAGCAAACTCGTCCATTTGCTTTTGGCTTCACAATCTTGAGCCAAACAATTTGCTGGTTTCCTTGAGAACGGTGTCAATGCATAGGTCACTAACTGGATGGTGGTCGATGAACTTTCCATAGCCGATAATTGGTCTTGGTCATTGGTACTCGAGCAAGGGGTGCGTACAATATTTGGAAATAAAGTTTCTTCCTCCTCGCACTCCAAAAGGCTACATAAATTCTCCCAAACCGCTCTAAAAAACTCCGATCCGAAGTTTAATTCCCTTGCAAACTGCCTTTACACCACCCAAAGCCGATCAAAAAACTTCCTTACATGCCCCTTTCTCGTGCAGTAGGGATTTTCCTTCATTGTCAAGGGTTGTAGCGTTTAAAGAGGGTAGCCAAAATCCTCTGCACTCCCTTCACTTGGTTGCATCTCAAGATGCACCGAAAACCGTAGAACTCCCACTCCGCCACTCTCAAAGCCTTTCAAAATGCTCGCCTAAAATGTTGGTATTGCCTAGGCAGCGTTTCAAAACGTTGTCACACAGCAGTCAGATGAGGGGCGGTGCCTCAATGGACTAGCAACGTTTCAAAACGCTAACCAACAAGGAGCTAGGAGTTTTCCTATCATCTCGAAATGCTAGTGGAAAAACGCTAGCTTCCTGAGCTCCGAAAAGCAGACTCCACGTGTACTCTCGGTGCTCCTTCTCATGACATCTCAAAACGCACTCCACAACATCGGCCTCTCTTCATGCACTGAGATTGCGAGCTTTTCAACACGCTACCACCGATGATAATGTTTTGCACTTGGGAATCTTGCCCACCAAGGTCCTTCACACCTTGCGTTTTACAGCCCTATTGATGAGGACTCCTTTTGGCCTTGCTAAAACACCAATCCAAAATTCTGATACCATGTCAAAGTCGATGATTTGGAAGCGTATAGATACGGAGAGGGAGAGAGAGAGAGAGAGAGAGAGAGAGAGAGAGAGAGAGAGAGAGAGAGAGAGGATACTGTTGAACCAACCAACCTTGGCAATGAAATGATGATAATCCAATGGGTGTTGAGGCTTGCTTATATAGCAACCTCAGTAAATTGCCCTACCTAGACTTTGACAAATAAGTAAAATAAATACCTAAAGCCAAACTAAATAATGGGATCACATTGGACAATTCACTTGAGATGCCAAAACTCTAACATGATGCTCATCAACTGGTCTCCCGCACGTATGAGAGGCACCAAGTAAAAGCTTGCCACCTCCACAATAGCTTGTAGCGCAAACAAAGGCTCCTCAGCTTCAACAGAGCTTATTGTTAGCTATATAGATGAAGGCAAGAGATGGATCTAGCTATTGTCTGCATGGGCCTTATAGTTACAACTAGATCCCACGTCTCCCCTCTTGGATTACCGCAAATATATATATGATAGAAGATTTGAGGTGTTTTTTTTGGAACCGAGAAATAGTCATCATTTTTTGGTTTTGTTGAGATTGTGAGACTCATATTTGCCTTTGGTAGATTAGTCATGACTTGTGGTTGAAGATTTAGTAAAATCTAACAATCCATAGTTGTGTAAAATGATGATTTACATGATTAGAAGTTACATTCTATAATAAACTTACCTGTTTCTTTGTTCATGTTGTCTCAAACTACAAATAGTGTATGTGTCCTATAAATAACTTATCCCTATTGTGTCAAACTACACATAGTGTTAGGATTACCATTACCTTGTTAGAGTTTTGGCATCTCAAGTGAACTGCCCAATGTGATCGCATTATTTAGTTTGGCTTTTAGGTATTTATTTTACTTATTTGTCAAGGTCTGGGTAGGGCTATTTACTGAGATTTCTATATAAGCAACCCTCAACCCCCATTGTATTGTACATCAATTATTCATTGCCAAGGTTGGTTGGTTCAGAGTCTCTCTCTCTCTCTCTCTCTCTCTCTCTCTCTCTCTCTCTCTCTCTCTCATCTTGAAGTACCTAAAAAACCATACCATTCAATATTGCACATCTAATGTATTGAACACGACTACATTTCCACCTTGAATTAACCGTGCATATTGGACCCCGTGTTTCAAGGTGCACATGCGACAAACATAAAGATGGGACACCACTAGGAGCACAAGTTAGACAGGTTGGTATTAAATCTAGTCTAAGGGTTGGAGCAGAAAAACCTGAGGCTGTTGCGCAGGGCAGGGAGTACCCCGTCCGGATAGGCATCAGTGCACCAAAGCTTGGAGGTGACAAAAAGAGTTTCTCGTTTCACTAAGCCAGTCTCCATAGCGTCCTTCAAAGCCTCCCCAAGAAAGCCTTCACTATTGTAAAGCTTAGCAGTGTCAAAATGCCTATATCCCACCTGCAGGGAGAAGGAATCTCTCTCTCTCTCTCTCTCTCTCTCTCTCTCACATAAAAGAGAGAGAGAGAGAGAGAGAGAGAGAGAGAGAGAGGGCACCTCTACAGCTGCAGAGATAGCTGTCTCCCTTTGGTCAAGGGGTAAGGCTCCGTCGGAGCCGGTGCCGAGGCCTACTAAGGGCATGGAGGCCCCTGTGTTGAGAACTGCGTACTCCGCCATTCGGAAGTAGAGACAACGAGACGAGCTGAAAGGCCATAGCTCAAGCTCTACATATAGGTCGACTGGACTGTCTGCACAGACGTAAGCAGAGAGTCTATACACGGCACCGAGAAAAATCTTAGTGAAGGGTTGGTTTTGGACTCCTTAGAAGATTTAGAAAATTTCTCATGTAGGAAAAGGGACCTTTTTTCAATGTTTTTCATACAATGCATAACATCATGAGGTCGTGCTCGGGAGGCACCCCATACCTAGCTAGGTACGATTGGGGGCAGGGGACCGCCGGCCCCCCCGGTCTCTTGCCCCCAATCGTGCCTAGCTAGGTATGCCGTGCCTCCCTCATAGAAGCTCATGATGTTAATGAAGTCATAATGTGGGAATGATTGTGAGAATCTGTCCAAAACTTCTTGTGTATGGTCACGCGAGGCATAGTTATCTGTAATTTTGACAGATAACTATGCCTCTTTCATGGTCACACAAAGCTTAGTAGGGTGCATAGTAAAACTAAGCCTATGCTTTTGCATAAATCGGCATGGTTGCACAACTATGCAAAAGAGTATTTTAATTCGCCTGCTTGCTGCGCAATTTGTTCAGGTTAAAGATATTAATTTAACGTTTTTGAGCGACGTGGAGGCAACCCAATGGCCCATGAGGCAGGCAATGCCAGGGTCTCTCTCTCTCTCTCTCTCTCTCTCTCTCTCTCTCTCTACTGGCGTGAGTGGCATCCTACTGCTTTATCTGCAGGTGGTGGTCAACACAGATTTCTTCACATCGTGTGACCACGAGACAATTTGTTGCCGTTTTCTCTGTTCTTGCAAGTGCATGTTCGTCCTTAGTTATCCATTACGGATAACTAAGCCCGTGTGACCACGCCCTTAGTGAAGGGTTGGATTTTGGGTGCTCTCTCGACCATTGGATTAAGCTTGCCAATTAGTGCCACATGACAAGCTAATGATAAACATTTTTTATTATTTCTTTTAAGCTCTTTCTTTAAAGAGAGGCATTGAGTAGTGTGTCAAACACAATCTCTCTCATCCTCTTTCATTTCAAGTTCTTACAATGCTTCCAAAGCCTTAGAGAAGTGTTGGGCTAGGCATACTTTCAATGTTTTCACTTACCTTAAATGTTATTTTGGTTTTAAAGTATTAAAAGAATATTTTTATTTCACCTTTGATATCACTTCCTCACATGGCTTGACTTCTCTTACATTCTATTCTTTTACAATGATAAATTGAAGCTTCACTTTGCATAATTCTAGTAAGTTCTACACACACACACACATATATATGCATATATGTACATATATATATACATACATACACACACACACACACATATATATACATATGTATATGTACATATATGCATATATATGTGTGTGTGTGTATCGGTATATATATGTATATATATGTGTGTGTGTGTGTGTGTGTGTATACATATATATATATATGTATATGTATACATATATATATATATATACATATATATATATATATACATATATATATATATATACATATATATATATATATATATATGTGTGTGTGTGTGTGTGTGTGTGTATCGGTACATACATATACATATACATACATATGTATATGTATACATATGTATCGGTACATACATATACATATACATATATATGTATATGTATATGTATATGTATGTACCGACACACACACACACACACACACACACATATATATATATATATATATATATATATATATATATATATATATATCAGCATTCTGCATCCCATTAGCATCACAATCTCCTTTCATAGCAAGGAATCCTCCACGATAGCAAGCATAGAGCTGTGAGTGACACATCATCGTCATCTTTGAGCTTACTAGTTTAAGCTAGTTGCATGCTTGGAGCCATCTGTGGCTCACACACAGTGTTAGGCAAGTCCCTGGCTTCAATACGTGTGGTAGAAGCCCACACCTACACAACTATCGGTCGAGGAGGAAGAAGATTTGTTATAATGAATTTTTAAAAAAAGTGAATCCGGACATGGCGTTTTAGTGTTGGATGTCAAACTGAAACTAGGAGAGCTATGCTAAACAAGACACACCTTATTTTCCAATGGCATACTATGCAAAAGTTGGTAAAAAATATTCGGCAAAAGACACCCTAAACTTGTTTTTAGAGTTTTGGAGGGCTTAGACCAATCAAGAGCTAGCCGGTTTAGACCAGAGATAGTGCAAACTCTTCATGATGACATTTGAAAGCTAAATGCTGAAAAGCGGCTACCCTCCTACAAACATATGGAATGCAAATGAAACATGCTTTCAAGGATCGTGTAACAAGGGCATGAATGTTCTCACCAAAAAGGGTGCAAAGGCCGTGTACGACATCACATGTGATTCTAGAGAATGCATGACAGTTTTGTGCTGTGTGAATGCTGTTGGTAATGCATTTTTGTTCAAGCTAAATTTGAATAAGACAACCAAGTGGAATAAATATATTCAGCATCATTCTAGTAGATTGTGGGTTGTGACATTTAAATATAGCAGGCAAAGAAGTTCCTTCATACTATATCTTTAAAGGCAACCAAATAATTCTTGGGGAGTAGGCCAGGTGGCCGTGGGAAACGGCCCATATCACTCCCTCACTTTCCTCTCCACTAACCCCAAACCTACTGTGTAGTCTGCTTCATCCCCTTCCCCCTTCTCCTACTCTCTCTTGCACACTCGCACCTACGCACACAACAATTGGTATCAGAGCTCCGGGCACCCAACTCCCGAGCCTCGGCTTCCGTGCACACAACAACCCCAAGGAAGCAATTGAGCTTGAAGCTCGGCAATCGGATTTGTAAGGAGTTTTGGACTGCAAATGTCGAGCAGATGTTCAAGCCTTTGCACGCAGCAGCAGGATTGCAAGCCTTGAAGCAGCAAGGCTTGGTAGACAGCGAGTAGGCATTTTGCAGAGAATCGAAGGAATGAAGCCTTGTATGCAACGGCTTGAGAGCGAGCATCCGAGGCAGGCTTGAATCGAGGTGAGGCAATCGAGCAGCAGGTGGCATAAGCTTATGCAAGCATTTGAAGGCTTAGAGCACTCGGGCACTCAAGCAGAACAAGGCATCTGCAACTCACAAGCTAATTGACCTGCAGCCGATTGGAATCGGGCAAGCAAGAGGAGCAGCCAGTGAGGATAGAATTAGGCTGCAGATGCGAACAGAGATCGACACACACACACACACACATTGCAGTAGAAGCAGGTGAGAAGGAAATTGGGAAGAGCAGTCAAGGGAACTTGTAAGGAGTACTCGTGCTGGGCGCTCTTTGGGCAGGATCGGGGCATCTGCTGCAGGCCGAGCATAGGAGAGCAAGTTGAACAGCTAGGCCCGTGAGTAGCAGGAGGGAGTATCGAGGGGGAGAGTCGGTATAAGCAGCTGGAGAATAGGCTCTCAGGCAGTAACTTGGCATCGAGGGTAGTCAAGCAATTGCAGCGTTGCAATCGAAAGGAGCTCACACACACGGTGTGTGTATAAGCAGCAACTTTGTCAATGCTTCTTGCGGAGTGAAGACGCCGCGAGCAGTCCCATTCAGCACCATGTTGAACAACCGGCGCGCGCGCGCGCACACACACACAATCTCTTGTGTGCAAGTAGTTGTTCCCACCGAGCCTGCGACAAAATCCCCCGACCCCTCACCTCGAGCTCGTGTAAAGAAAGACAACTTTTCAGAAATTGCAGCTTAGAGGAGAGAGAGAGATAGAGAGAGACGGCATCCTCTCTCGGGTTTACGACAACAGCATCCGCTTTGCTAGTTTCTCTCCGCGGCTATCTTACCCTTCACCCTAGCTCTTGGCATTGGAGAGCTACTCCCGGAAAGCTCTTTTGACGCTGATTTGATGGTTCAGCACCTGCTTCGAGCGTAGGCGTCTGCGGCTACCCGGCTAGCCACTCTCGTTTGACGGCGAGAGACGACACCGACATCAATGATTTGCTGCTCCGCATCGGTACATCATTTTACGGCACCATTTCTAGTGCACCGGCTCGGCATTACTTACACATTGCGGCAGATTTTTCGACATCCGACCCGGCACCGGTTTCACGCGGACGAATTCTACCGTGATCGACAACTGTACTTACCACACACGGGTGAGGTTCCTCTACCATAGAGGAGTGACACCCGACATCGGCACCGAGTGCACCGATCGCGCTATACAACACGATTTTTAGCTACGACACTTTTGGCGGCTATTCGACTAGCGCATTTCTACGCGGCGGCAGAAATGGGCACATAGCGACACCCACACGCAGGTTATAGGTTATAGGGGGTTTTTCAACCTTTTCACACATAGATTCTCTGAATTACCAGACACAGCGCTTTCACATGCGATTTGACAGTCATTTCAACAGCAAATTCTCTGCGGACAAATGTGTTGAACAGATGCATTTTTCTGTGAGCACACCTAGTGCTACTGAGTTCTTTTGAGAGTAGATATCCCCGCAGGGATCTCTTTTACTGCATGCAGCAGTTCTTGGTGCCCGTTTGAGCGTGTTTTACTCATGTACGTTGAGTTGCAGACACTGCCCACTGTACTACGTGTGGAGCCATTTTTGGCTATTTTGACAGTTTTTCTCGACCGTTTCTGAGACTCAGATTGGAAGAGCCCTTTCTGATACTGTGGCTAGTCCATTTGTGTCTGCATTAGCCTTTGGAGGGTCGATAGTTTGAGGTTTTATTTGAGCTAGGGTGTGCTCGAATGTTGAGACGCTTTCGGTGATATAAGTAGCTGGAGTTCCCCTTTGCAGTACCCTCGCCATAGGATATGTATCTAGATGGTTATTTATGCTTTTGACGCCAAGTTGGCGGTCACACAATAGTGGTTTTGTGCAGTAGATGCTCAGTTTGTACAGTTGGCACATTCATGCGTATTTTGAGTTGAGTTTTGACTCCTCATACAAAAGAGACTCTGTCGGATTTCCTTCCAGCGAGTCGTAACTTTCATTGTTGGCACTTTTGAGTCTATTTCGGATGAGATTTTACTCTCGATACAAAGGTTACTTTGCCCAAATTTCTACAGCTTCTTGCCCTAGTTTGGCACCTCTCAAACCCTCTTGTCAGTGATGGCTTCTTGTTTAAAAAAGGAGGAGTATTTCATTCGCAAGTTTGATGGCAACAACTTCACCATGTGGAAAGAGTGCATGAAAGACGTTTTGATAAACAAAGGCCTCTTAGAACTGTTGAAAGAGCGCGCAAAGGATGATGACTATACGCAAGCTGAGTGGGAGCATTTGGATGAAAAATCCATGGCTACGATACGTCTACATCTAGCCGAGTCAGTGTTCTTCACTATCATATGGAAGACAACAACCAAGGAACTTTGGGATAGCTTATGTTCAGCATAGGAGAGCAAAAGTGCATCCAACAAAGTTTTTCTCATGCAAAAGCTTATGAAGCTCAACATGAAAGAAGGTAGCACAGTTTCTGGTCACTTAAATGAGTTCAACTCCTTGTTCAGTCAACTAACATCTCAGGGCTTTAAGGAGTTTGACGACGAACTCAAGTCTATATTCTTGCGATGCTCTTACCCAGTTCATGGGATATCTTTTGCGCAGCCATTAGCAGTTCGGCTCCGAATGGCAAGTTAGAGTTCAATGCTGTCACAGATGCATTGCTCATTGAAGAGATTCAACATAAATCTCTCGATGGTGCTAGTCATGGAGATGCATATATGGCTGGCAGTTCAATGAAGGCAAGAGACCGTGACACGAAAAAATACAGAAGCAAAAGTAGAGAGAGAAATCCTCGTAGTCCTAGCAGACATGGGAACCAAAGTAGAGACCACAATGCAAGAAATGTCAAGTGTTACTATTGCCACAAGAAGGGCCATTACAAAAAGGATTGTCGCAATTTCCTAAGAGTTAAGAAAAACATGCAAAAGGATAATTTTGGCGAAGGCAAAAGTATGGTAAAGATTGAGGAGCTCAATGTTGTTGAGTCTCCCATACCTACCACTGCAGTAGAGGACGATCCTCCTCCAGTGATGATCATTATGCCCACAGTGAATCATGCCGAGGTGACAGCAAATCCCTCAGATGTTCTCATTTTCACTTCAGATCTCACTCCAGATGCTTTGGTTGCACAGGATGAGGGTTATGCACATAATTGGATTCTTGATTCTGCACTACAAGAGGTCCTTCAATGTAGCGACGCTCATAGTGCGACGCTCAAATGGGAAAAAGCCCGGCGTCGCTATATAACAAAGACTATAGAGACGCTCATAGAGACGCTTATAGCGACGCTCATAGAGACGCTTATAGCGACGTTCATAGAGACGCTCATAGAGACGCCGACCCTGTAAAAATAATTTGAGGGCACCCGAAACTCAGATCTGTAGATCTGAGTTTCGGCGCTCTCTGCACAATAGGTATACCTGTCCCCCCCTGCCCCCTCCCCCCCCCCCCCCCCCCCCCCCCCCCCTCTCTCTCTCTCACACACACACACACACACACACACACACATGAGGAGAGGAGGGAGAGCCAGGTATGCTCCCTCCCTCTCCTCTCTCTTATGTTCCCTTCCCCTCTTTCATTCTCTCTCTCTCTACACTGTGTGTGTGTGTGTGTGTGTGTGTGTGTGTGTGTGTGTGTGTGAGAGAGAGAGAGAGAGAGAGAGAGAGAGAGAGAGAGAATGTACACACACATATGTAAACAAAGAACACACACATACACATTGAGAGAGAGAGAGAGAGAGATAAAGAAATGAAATGAAATGATGTATTTAACGTCTTCAAAATGCCAAAATGACTTATGAGACCAATCCGATAAACTCCTTGTGGATCTAGTCTAATGTCTAGGTACAAACATAAAAGTGAAGTGGAAGACTAAAATCATCATCATCTTCATCAATTTCCAACATTGGGCATTGTCTGAGAAAGTGGTGCATCGGTCGGTGAAGAGCTTCGTCAATGTCTGCCTTTGTAAATAGATGTAATGGGTATCTCCCATATCATGCTAGAGTAGACTTGATTCTCTGATGGAGCCTCGATTGATATCGTGGACGTCTAGCTCTCCCGAGCTCAATGGCTCTTTCAACTAATATTTTAGTATGAGAGAGAGAGAGAGAGAGAGAGAGAGAGAGAGATTGAATTATCGTCCACGGAGGTCATATATGACCCATGAGAATAAAAACACAACATTACAACAATTGCTTCTCAGTGTGGGCTGATACATATCAGTTAAGGATTGAGGGTCCATCAAGAGGGTAGAGTAGGGAAAAAGAGAGAACAAAAACCTAAGGGTCAGCTGAGAGGAGAGGTTTGGGTTTTTGAAATTCCTGGATGATCGCTTTGCCACCTTGGTAGACTGCCCATTTGCCTTGCTTGCATGCTTTTTGCATTTTCTTGAGCTTGCTTGCTTTACTCTTGAGTTGATTCATGGTCCATTCTTCTGCATTCCAAAGCTTTTTTCCCTTGAGAAGACGAGATTCACGTAGCAACTTCATACGCTCATCTTTGTCCTTGAAAGTGAGTATGCAATGCTTGGGTGGCACATGTCTATGTGTATCATTGATCCAAGCAACAGTTTCGGGCTTGATGTAGATAGGTTGAAGAATGTCATTGAGCTTGGTGATTTCTTCTTGAAGGGTGTCCTCCGCGGTACACCACGATAAGTGTAGCCCCCCAATGCTGACCTTGAGGCCAAGAGATACTTGTAGCCGAAATTCTTGTAGGGCCGCCTATATCTTGGTGTCAATCTTCTTATGTGTTGTTTCATGTGATTCTTTCTCCACTGCCACTTCGACTGCGTTTTCTTTTTCAAGCAGAGCTTGGCTCTCTTCTTCCTTCGCATCTTCAAGCTTTCGTAAACATTCTTTAAGACTCTCCTTTATGTCTCCAAACTTTTGACTTTACAACGCTATATACAAAGCTAAATTTTGGAGGACCTTAAATTTAGAGTCAAGTCTCTTATTTCAAAAGTTTTTGCGTACAAGCTTGAGAAGGATAGGTACAAGGCATTGCTAGTAAAAAAGTCAGCCTTGAACTTATGACTTCTTGTGACTTCTTCTTGTCCTTGCTAACACTTGCCCAATATTTTTGCACAAGTTATGCAATGTAAGACGCTTTGTAGATTATCTTTTTGTCCCTGACGTTCCTTCTTTTCAAGATTTTATGTACTTGAATTCGAGTTCTATAGGTGGAGGAATTTATCCCAAGGAGTTTTGTGAACTTAACTGTACCACAAAGAGTGATTGTTGTGCCTTTTTAGACCTTAATATTTTTCAGACGGTTTGTATATCTGGCGTTTCTTCTTGCGGTTTTTTCTACGGCTTGCCATGCGCGCTCTTGCCTTTGCCTAAAGCTTATCTAATCAACTATAAATGGTTTGGGCAAGCACACAAACCATTTCCGAAGTCCATTTGCGTTTCCGAAGTCCGTTTGTAATTTTTCGTAGAAAAACGAGAACGGACTTTAGAAACGGCTGGTATATTTGGCGTTTCTTCTTGTGGTTTTGTCTACCGCTTACCATACGCGCTCTTGACTTAGCTTAAAACTTACCTAATCAACTATGGATGATTTGGACAAGCCGTCGACAAAATCGCAAGAAGAAACGCCAAATATACAAGCTGTTTTTGAAGTCCGTTTGCCCAAACCATTTATAGTTGATTAAGTAAGCTTTAGGCAAAGTCAAGAGCGCATATGGCAAGCCATAGATAAAACTGCAAGAAGAAACACCAAATATACAAGTAGTTTCTGAAGTCCGTTTGCGTTTTTTTGCAAAAAAACGCGGACTTAAGAAATAACTTTTGTGTTTGGCGTTTCTTCTTGAAAATTTGCCTACGGCTTGCTATATGCGATATTGACTTTTCCTAAAGCTTACCTAATCAACTATGGATGGTTTGGGCAAGCGCACAAGCCGTTTCTGAAGTCTGTTTGCGTTTTTCCATAGAAAAATGCAAACGGACTTCAGAAACGGTTTGTGTATTTAGCGCTTCATCTTATATTAACTTTGTCTAAAGCTTACCTAATAACCTATGGATAGTTTGGGCAAGTGTTGAAGCCTTTTCGGAAGTCCGTTTGTATTTTTTCGTGGAAAAATACGAAGGACTTCAGAAACGGTTTGTACATTTAGCGTTTCATCTTGCGGTTTTGCCTACAGCTTGCCATACATGCTATTGACTTTGCCTAAAGCTTACCTAATCAACTATGGATCGTTTGGGCAAGTGTTGAAGCCGTTTCCGAAGTTCGTTTGCGTTTTTTTGTAGAAAAACGAGAACGGAATTCAGAAACGGCTTGTATATTTGGCATTTCTTTTTGCGGTTTTATCTACGACTTGCCATACACGCTCTTGAATTTGCCTAAACTTTACCTAATCACCTATGAATAGTTTGGACAAGCACACAAGCCGTTTTTGAAGTCCGTTTGTATTTTTTTGTAAAAAAATACGAACGGACTTAAGAAACGGCTTGTATGTTTGGCGTTTCTTCTTGCGGTTTTGCCTACGGCTTGCCATACAAGCTCTTGACATTACCTAAAGCTTACCTAATCAATTATGGATGGTTTGTGTTTTTCGTAGAAAAACGTGAACGGACTTCTGAAACGGGTTGTATATTTTTGTCGTTTCTTCTCACGGTTTTTTTCTATCGCTTGCCAAACGCGCTATCCACTTTGCCGAAAGCTTACCTAATCAACTATGGATGGTTTGGGCAAGTGTTGAAGCCGTTTTCTAAGTCTGTTTACATTTTTCCATAGAAAAACACAAACGAACTTCAGAAACGGCTTGTGTGTTTGGCGTTTCTTCTTGCGGTTTTGCCTACTGCTTGACATACGCGCTCTTGACATTGCATAAAGCTTACCTAATCAACTATGGATGGTTTGGACAAGCGCACAGGCCGTTTCTAAAGTTCGTTTGTGTTTTTCCGTAGAAAAATAAAAACGGACTTCAGAAACGGCTTGTGTATTTAGCGTTTCATCTTGCCGTTTTGCCTATGTCTTGCCATACGCACTATTAGCTTTGTTTAAAGCTTACCTAATCAACTATGGATGGTTTGGGCAAGTGTTGAAGCCTTTTCGGAAGTCCGTTTGCATTTTTTCGTGGAAAAACACGAAGGACTTCAGAAACGGTTTGTAGATTTAGCGTTTCATCTTGCGGTTTTGCCTATAGCTTGCCATACACGCTATTGACTTTGCTTAAAGCTTACCTAATCAACTATGGATGGTTTGGGCAAGTGTTGAAGCCGTTTCCGAAGTTCGTTTGTGTTTTTTTTGTCGAAAAACGAGAACGGACTTCAGAAACGGCTTGTATATTTGGCATTTCTTCTTGCGGTTTTATCTATGGCTTGCCATACATGCTCTTGACTTTGCCTAAACTTTACCTAATCACCTACGAACGGACTTAAGAAACGGCTTGTATGTTTAGCGTTTCTTCTTGCGGTTTTTCCTACGGCTTGCCATACAGGCTCTTGACATTACCTAAAGCTTACCTAATCAACTATGGATGGTTTGTGTTTTTCGTAGAAAAACGTGAACGGACTTCTGAAACGGGTTGTATATTTTTATCGTTTCTTCTCACGGTTTTTCCTATCGCTTGCCAAACGCGCTACTGACTTTGCCAAAAGCTTACCTAATCAACTATGGATGGTTTGGGCAAGTGTTGAAGCCATTTTCTAAGTCTGTTTACGTTTTTCCGTAGAAAAAACACAAACGAACTTCAGAAACGGCTTGTGTGTTTGGCGTTTCTTCTTGCGGTTTTGCATACGGCTTGACATACACGCTCTTGACATTGCATAAAGCTTACCTAATCAACTATGGATGGTTTGGATAAGCGCACAGGCCGTTTTTAAAGTTCGTTTGCGTTTTTTCGTAGAAAAATACAAACGGACTTCAGAAAAGGCTTGTGTATTTAGCGTTTCATCTTGCGGCTTGCCATATGCACTATTAACTTTGTCTAAAGCTTACCTAATCAACTATGGATGGTTTGGGCAGGTGTTGAAGCCTTTTTGGAAGTCCGTTTGCGTTTTTTTGTAGAAAAACGCGAAGGACTTCATAAACGGCTTGTATATATTTGGCGTTTCTTCTTACGGTTTTATCTACGGCTTGCCATACGCGCTCTTGACAGTGGTCGATGATTGGACATGAACCCACACCATACAAGCACGAGTATGCGGACAAAAAGGGCTTAAATGTTCTTATGGACATTCAGAGTTATCGCTCCGACTTGGGCAATATTTAACCTTACACTCTTACATTTGTTATATTTTAATAATAAGCTAAACATTAGATTGTTTTGTAATTATTTATTTATACTTACATAAAGTCTTATTGTGTTTTTTTTTTTTGCAGTATCCGACAGATGTGCCGCTCGGACGCGATGAGACGTCAGATTAGTTGGCATCAAAGTAGCCGTAGCTAGATAGCACTAGTTTTATTTTTTTCACAGCGTATATTAGAAGATGACGTGTGTACGTCAATTTTTAACTATTGGCCAACAATGTATTTTTTCAATAATTAATGACAACTGCGTTGTAGCTAGTACATTTTAATCAAAGCTTAATAATCAAGTTATTTTGCCTATGATGTGTATAATTTTGTCAATTTATTACTTTGTCAATTCACTTTTATCGATATACTTTTGTCAGTTTTGCATCTTAGTTTTGGAAACTTTATGTTCAAAATGGTTGATGGGGTGGCAGGGTAATGTATGCCCTGCCACCAAAAAAAATTATTCTCGGGCGTCGCTATGTACGTCGCTATTTTTGGACTTGCAGCATCGCTATTTGCGTCTCTATGTGCGTCGCTATTAGTGTCTCTATTTGCGTCTCTATATGCGTCCCTATTTGTGTCGCTATTAGCGTCTCTATATGTTCTCTATTTGCGTCTCTATTTACGTTGCTATATGCGTCTCTATATAGCGACGCGTATAGAGACGCATATAGAGACGCTAATAGCGACGCAAATAGAGACGCAAATAGTGACGCTCTCTTTTCGACGCGCATAGCGACGCTTATAGTGACGCCGGGGGTAAAAAAATCCCCGTGTATTTCCGTCGCTAAGGCCGTCACAACTGTGAAGAACCTCTTGTAGTGCTGGTGCAAGTTTTCATGTCACACCGCATAGAGATTGGTTTTTCTCTTATGCATCCATACATGGCATATTCAAGCACTACAAGAGGCTATTCATATTAGTGACGCTCACACAGCGACGCTCAAAAAAAAATATCCCGGCGTCGCTATGAGCGTTGCAAATTTACAAAGAAATTTGCGACGCTCATAGCGACGTTGGCTGGGCTAAAAAAATAACCGAGCGCGCCCAAAAACTCAGATCTCAAATCTGAGTTTTTCGGCGCCCTCAAGCAAGGAGCAGGTAACGCTCTCCCTCACTCTCTCTCTCTCTCTCTCTCTCTCTCTCTCTCTCTCTCTCTCTCTTTCTTCTCCACACACACACACACACACACGAGGAGAGGAAGGAGAGCCAGGTATGCTCCTTCCCTCTCCTCATTCTCATGTTCCCTTCCCCTCTTTCTCTCTCCCTCTCTCTCTCTCTCACACACACACATACACACACACATAGTGTTTTTGAGAGAGAGAGAGAGAGAGAGAGAGAGAGAGAGAGAGAGAGAGAGAGAGAGTACAAACAAAAACAAAAACGCACACACACATACATAAACAAAGAATGCACACACACATTGAGAGAGAAAAAGAGAGAGAGAGAGCATGCATAAACAAAAAACGCACGCATTGAGAGAGGAAAAGAGAGAGAGAACATGCATAAACAAAAAACGCACACATTGAGAGAGGAAAAGAGAGAGAAAACATGCATACGATCCAAAAAAACGCACACACATTGAGAGAGAAAGAGAGAGAAACTAATTTAACGTCGTAGAAAACTAATTAAAATTAAAAGACCTAAAGATCTAGCCGACGAGGAGTTGAACTCAAGACCTATTATTCAAGAGGGAAATGGCATAATCAATCTATCATACTTGGCATGGGTGATAGAAAGGTTATACCATTTATCTCTTTTTATTGGCACACACATCCACACACGCGCACACACACAAGAAGAAGAGAGTTATAACGTCGTAGGAAACTATCTTAAAAGACGTTAAAGATTAGGTTATATGTAGACTTACATTAAATTAGATTTAGGTTTATTTTTAACTAGATTTACGTTTATTTATGCTAGATTTAGATTTACGTTATATTAGATTAGATTTAGGTCTCCATAGACTGCGATGCCTGCATGAAGCGGGTGAAGAAAGCCCTCAATGGAATATAGGGTATTGCTGCCTTCACTCATGGTGGGCTCCGTCGATCCAAAAGTACTGGTGAAATGTCTTCAAAAGATAGGGAAGAAGGTGGATCTTCAGGGCGGCAAGAGTCACTACATCCCCGACACAATGACCATCTAGACAACCTCTAGTCATTCAACAGCAACTTCAAAGTTAGTAACAAGAGCAAGAACGGTCTAAAGGGCCAATTGCTGTCGTCAGATGTGGATGGAGATGAGGCAGCGTCACCGCCGGAAGTTAACTCTCACATCTTTAGTGATGAGAATGCCAACTCTTGCCGAGTTATGTGAAAAATTATGTGTTAAATCAGTTTTAAGGTTCTTATAATCCCTGTTAGTTTAGTTCTTTGTTTTTAATATAACATAATTTACGTTAGATTTAGATTTATGTTATATTAGATTAGACTTAGGTTTATTTAGGTTTACCCACACACACACACACACACACAAGAAGAAGAGAGTTTTAACGTCGTAGGAAACTATCCCAAAAGACGTTAAAGATTAGGTTAGATGTAGACTTACGTTAAATTAGATTTAGGTTTATTTTTAGTTAGATTTACGTTTATTTAGATTTACGCTTATTTACGTTAGATCGAGTCCACGCAAGAATTACTTACGGTTTAGGGTTTAGAGTTAGACGAACAGTGAAAAGATCTACTGTGAAAAGATGTTAAGATGCTGTGAAGTGCTACAGCTAGAGAAGAGGCAAAGGGGTTTTGTCCACTACATGCAGTATCATGTAGACGTGGGTGTGTAGATTTTTTGTACCCACAAATATAGGTATTGACCAATAAAGACGAGATTATAACCCGGTGGTTCTGATCTCCGTGCACCTCTAGACCGAGGTGTGCGGGGATTGGACATGACTAGAGAATGTGAGGTAAAGAGAGAGAGAGAGAGAGAGAGAGAGAGAGAGAGAGAGAGAGAGAGAGAGAGAGAGAGAGAGAGAGAGATAAGACGAAGAATGCCAATAGAATATTAAATTTGTTGTCCAGCTTATAAGTTTTTTATCCTCATTATGAGTAGCGACGAGGATGTGGGACCGTCCAACCGAAACACCGATCTCTCAACGAGGGTCTTATGTCCTTGTAATCAATGCAAGCATGCTGTGCGACGGACAAGACGTGTTTCTTTGCAGCACGTTCGCGAATTTGGCGAGTTCGATCCATCTATTATAGATCGAGTTGTTGCCAATTATAACTCGTCGGACTCTGACGCTGGCCAACAAGCAGCAATCTTGCAACCCAATAGACGTGTTCGCAGGCGCTTTGGTCAAGCAGCATATGTGAGGCCACAAGATGTAGCCTCTGACAGCTCGGGGGATGATCATGCAGAGCACATTCCCAACGAGGCAATGTTTGAGCCCGAGATTGATGAAATGATCGAGACGATCATGGATTCAGAAAGGCTTATCTATGATGATATGAAAAGTGAAGCCGATACGCCATTGTATAATGGAGCACGTATGTCTAGATTGAAAGCACTCCTGGTTCTTCTCAACATGCAGGCAAAGTTTGGATGGAGTGACACTAGCGTCACAACGCTTTTCAGGTGATCTATTACAATTAGTTTACTTTAATAAAACTCTAAATGTATAATGATCTGATAGATTTTTACATGACTGTATCATATTTTTATGTTGTGTAGATTGCTGAAAGAGCACATACTACCAGCTGACAATGTGATGCCAGATTCCCGAGATGAAGCAAGAAAGATTTTGCGAAACTTGGGGATGGATTACAATTCTATCCACGCTTGTCCTAATGACTGCATTCTTTTCAGAGGGGAATACATAGACATGGAGAAGTGTCCGAAATGTGATTCCGAAAGATATCGAGTAGATCTCCACGGGACAAAAATTCCACAAAAGGTTTTGCGACATTTCCCTCTGCTTCGGTGCTACGAATTCCTGCAGATTGCGTAGCGTGGAAACATATAGATGGAACATGGTCGGATTTTGCCAGGGAAGCTCGAAATTTGCGCTTAGGCCTGGCTATGGATGGCGTAAATCCATTTGGTCAAAGATCAACATCTTACAGTGTATGGCCCGTTGTCATCGTCAACTACAACATTCCCCCGTGGTTGACTACGAAGAAGGGGCACCTATGGCTAAGCTTGATTGTGCCATTGCGATATAAAGTGGGGAATATGGATGTGTATCTTCGTCCACTATTGGAAGAGCTACAACAATTGTGGATTGGCATAGAGGTGGTGGATATGAGCCGACACACAGGACGACGGAATGCTTTGATCAGAGGCATTCTAATGTGGACCATGCATGACTATCCCGGGCTAACAGAATGCTCAGGTGATCTATTGACACTCCTCACTCAGACACTGTAAATCTTGTTTTTTCCCATAGTTGATCTATTATCATGTGTATACATGCAGGGCTTCAAACAAGCGGATACAGAGCATGTGTCACATGTGGACCTAGACTGAATGCACGTAGGGCACCCTCACTGAAGAAGCAAATCTACGAAGGTCATCAAGCGTATCTTCCAGAGAATCATGTGTTACGCGACGGCTTTTTGGGAAGAGAGCCACCAAGGATGTCTGCACAAGCATGGTTAGAGCAGAAGGAGATGTGCGATGACGGATTGCCTCCAGGGATGAAGAGACTATCTCTATGGTACGAGTTACCATACTGGCCCCGACTCATGATTAATCACTTGCTCGATCCAATGCACATATTCAAGAATGTGGGTAATCTACTATGGGACCATCTGACCGGCAAGAAAGATACTTTGGGAGCCAGAGTTGACCTTAGAAATGTGGATCATATGGAGCAATATTGGCCGCAAACAGCGTCTGATGGATCGATAAAACTCCCTAAAGCATCATGGATTTTCACAGGAGCCCAAGAACGCAAAGTAAAAGAGACCATTCGATCTTTGCGGACCCCCACTGGCGTAATGCACTCGCTCTGAACGTGTTTTACTAAAGAAGGAAAGCTTACCGGTTTGAAGTCACACGATTGGCATAAAATGTGTCAGGTACGTTCATAGTGGACTTTAATATCATTGCATAAAATGTGGACTTTAATATCATTGCTGCACATACTTTACAATTTATTTTACCGGTTGCCACAAACTTGCAAAGCTGGTGCAATGGATCTCACAAAAGGAGATCAACGTAGACTCCATACCATTCGCCAAACTAAATGCTGCGGAGCTTGTGTGCATGTTTGAGAAACATTTTCCTACTACAATGCTAACCATTCAGGTGCATCTTCTTGTTCACATAGTTGATGAGGTGGAAATAGCTGGCACAGTTCATTCCAGATGGATGTTCTTCTTAGAGCGTTTCATGAAAACGCTTAAGGGATATGTGCGTCAAAAGGCACGTCCGGAGGGTAGCATGACAGAAGGTTGGTTGGTATCAGAGTCCCTAGTGTACATTGGAGAGTGGCTAGACGGATTTGATAAATCCCGGGACACGCTATGGCGAACCATAGATGATGAGCGCATATCTGGGATTGTCATGTGCAATCTCGGTGTTGAGAAGAAGATGACGGAAGATCTAGAGGCTAAAATCAACCGATTTTTCATGCTTCACAATCCAGTGATGCAAAAGTGGATTTCACAATATGAGGATGCAAAGCAAGAGCGACAAAGGGTACGAATCGAGTGGAGACGGGGAAGACGACCAGCGATGCACTATCCAGCGGTTCTGGAGAGCCTACCAACCTTCATGAGCTTAAGATGGTTGCACAACCAATTGAAAAGCGCACAACAATGCGGTGACGAAGTGACTGAAGAAGAGTGGGAGTACTCTCGGGGTTGCGCGACCAAGGTAAGTTTGCAATGTACGACTAGCAAGTGACTTTATTTATAAACGTTTGAACGGCCACTCATAATCTTTGTTCGTTGTAGTATAAGTCATACACAGCAGCATGGTGTAAAGGTCGACATTTTAGGGTGGAAGGAATCGACAAAAAGCGTTTTACTCAAGATTGTGGAATCATGGCAAAATTTGAACAGTCTAGTCGACGACGTTCCTCTGATGCAGATCCTGTGGTGGCGGAACTCACTTACTTCGGCACGCTGCAAGAGATTTTGAGGATCGATTACAGAGGATTTTTTGTCGACTTGTTTGACGTGCAATGGTTCAAGATAATCATGGAGGGTCGCAACGCTACTGTGCGTAGAGGAGAGTCTGGTTTTCTTGAGGTGGATTCTACTAAGAAATGGACTGACCTAAGAGACACTTTCATACTACCCGAGCATTGTGAACAAGTAAGTATGTAAATAGTTAACATCCCCCTTTTACAAGTTATGTGCTTGAAAGCTCTCATGTAAGTTATGTGGCTCTGGCAGGTAATATTTCATCCTACAAAGTCTACATCAAACTGGTGGTACGTCATAGAGGTAGCCCCTCGTAGTGCAAGGACGTATGAAGGCTACCATGTGCCAATCACAACGACATCAATGGAGGAGATCAGAGAAGATGCTCAATCAGAAGCCGCTGCGGTGGTGCCAGACGAGCATCAAGATGCTACTACTCTATATGGGGTGCATGCAGAGGAGCTACAAAATGAAACAGAGGATATGTGTTTAAACGGAGAGCTCTATATAGATATAGGAAGTTATGCTGAGTTATGCGAGGATGAGAGAGAGATCTCTTAAAGCCACAAATATTGTATTTGAACAATTTTGCTCCGTGTTGTAAAAGCTCTGGCTCTCTAAGTACCTTCCATGGTGTATAACGCTCTTTTCTACTCGTGCTCACATCTTTTGATTGAAAATTCTGAGTTTTCGACTTGCCTCTTCTATCACTCAATTCATTGCGTCATTGTATTTATATGCGTCATTACGTCATTGTATTTAATGGTCTTTGCGTCATTGTCTACTCTATTCATTCAATATTAAGTTTAAATATTCGTGTGTTTAATGCAGGTATGGATGATGAGGAGTTTCTTTCTTCTTTGTCACCGCAGCAGAGACAGTGGTACGTGGAGCGTCATCGCTCTGGCGCATCATCGCGCATTCCTACTCCATCCGCATCTCCCTCTCTTTCGGAGCATTCGGCGCGCTCCGAAGCTTCGGCGTCGACGAGACGAGCTTCACACTCGTCTAGACACCGGCGCTCTAGTGGTGGCGGTGGCGGTTGTTGTGGGGATTCCGCCACCGATGCCTCCACACCGCCTCGTGTTCGACGAGGCTCTTTACCCTCCCCTTCTTTGCCCGCCCCCACACTAGCCACAGCATCGCCATCTACGCCAGTTTTTGCACGGCTGACTGTTCCTAGAAGCTACACACCTCTACCTACTCCGCCAGGAGCCACCCCACTCGACACTCCTCGCTTCGGGGCCCAGACGCCGGTGGAGACACCTGACGTCCGTACCCCCATTGACACGCCGCTAGAGACCCCTGCCGGGACACCCAGGTTCACGCGTCACCGGCCAGAGGGCTTGCCTTACTCCGTCGACATCAGCGGCGGCATCATCATGGATGATGACGGCAAGAAGGTGATCTCGCACATGCGTGGTCTTTGCTCTCAGCTGTTTAGACACTACATACTAAACAAATGGAGTGAAGTACCAAGCGATTTAAAAAACAGAGTCATCAGCATACTTCATGATGAGTTTCCCGTTCCAACACGGGATCAGCGCTTCAATGAAGACCTGATGAAGATTCGAATGCGCGAATATTGCAAACACAAGCGTTCCGAAGTGCAAAAAGCAATCAAGAATGGGTGGAACAGGCCAGATTGGCTGGCCAAAGAAGATTGGAAGAATGCGAAGAAAGCAGCGCGTGAGAATCCCGACAAGTGGAAGCAACAAAAGGATGCAGCCAGAGCGCGAGTAGAGGCAGGGAGCTCGCACCACTTGGGGAGCGGTGGATGGGCATCATTTGAGGCCGATTTTGTAAGTGTTTTCACATTGCTCTTTATGTTCGATAGTTTAGGGTTTATGAGTTTTTTAATTCTAACATAATGAAATCTTTGTATGTTTTGACAGTGGTCGATGACAGGACGTGATCCCACACCGTACGAGCGCGAGTACGCAGGCAGGAAGGGCTTAAACGCCCTGATGGACATTCTCAGTTCTCGCGGCGGCATGGTTAGTATTAGGGTTTACTCTTTTTTATTTTTTGTATTGTTTTATAAATGTCGTTATATGTTTATACTTACTGAAAGCTGTCTTATTGTCTTTTTTTGCAGAATCCGACAGATACGCCGCTTGGACGCGATGAGAAGTCTGACTAGACGACGTCAGTTTAGCCGTAGCTAGATAGCATTAGTTTAGGGTTTCTCATAGCTTATGTATCATGAGACGGATTTTATACGTCTTTTTGAACCATGTATATTATTACATTTGTCACCGCAGTTCCTTTTGCCAATCAATTCTTTATGCCTATGATGTTGTACAATTGTCATTATTACATTTGCCAATCAATTCATTTTGCCTATGATATGTACAATTGTCAATTTTGCAAACAATGCGTCTTGTGGGTGACTATTTTGGGTCTATTATCTACCCTTGCACTTTTTTTAAAAAGTGAATCAAGTACAATATGGTTGATGGGTGGCAGAGCATTCAATGCCCTGCCACCAAAAAAAAATTCTCTCGGGCGTCGCTATTTATGGCTCTGTAGCGTCGCTATGAGCGTCGCTATAGTCTTCTGTGTAAACGTCGCTATAACCGTCGCTATATAGCGACGCTCTCGTAGCGACGCTTGTAGCGACGGTTTTAGCGACGCCGGGGGTTATAAAAACTCAGTGTATTTCCGTCGCTAACAACGTCACAAGAGCACACAACCTCTTGTAGTGAAGCTTGGTGATTCCTATGAGCTTGACATTATTGGCATTGGTGATGTGAGACTTCAGATGCATAATGGCACTACTTTTGTGTTGCAGAATGCCAGACATGTACCCAAGCTTACAAAAATCTTGCTTTCTTTAGGGCAATTGGATGATCTTGGCTACACTACAGTTTTTGATAATCCTTCTTGGATGATTCGCAAAAACAACCTTATCATGATGAAAGGTAGTAAAAACGGATCCTTGTACTCTTTGCTTATTTTGAGTGTCGACGAACACTCTATCTATGTTGCCGAGCTGCCATCTACTAACTTGTGGCATAGCCGGCTAGGGCATATTAGCCAAAAGGTAATGAAAACACTTTAGCGTTTTGGCTACTTACATGTGTTAGATTACATGGACTTTCCATTGTGTGAGCATTGTCTATACGGCAAACAGACTAGGTTGACATCTTCGCCATTGAACAAGGAACTAGGCGAACCCTTAGACTTGGTGCACAATGATTGTGTGGTCGAATGCTGCATAAAACTCTAGGGGGGGAAAACTACTTTCTCATGTTCATAGATGATTCTACCAGAAAGGTGTGGGTGTATCTCCTTAAGTGCAAGGAAGAGGTCTTTTCATTGTTCCAAAAATTCCTCTCCATGGTTAAGAACCAATCAGGAAAAAAGCTCAAAGCTTTTCGCACGGACAATGGTGGAGAATACGTCTCCATGGGGTTCAAGGATTTTTGCAATAGAAGAGGCATTCAACGGCAGTTTACTGCTCCATACACATCTGCACAAAATGGGATAGCTAAAAGAATGAATCGCATGATTCAAGAGCGAGTTGTCTCTATGATGTATATGGCGAAGCTTACTCCAGAGTTTTCGGGGGAAGTTGTTCTAACAGATCAACAACATGTGGCTTTTCATCCCCATCCCTCAAAGGATAGTGTCATTCTTGAAGAACCTATCTTCCAAGTCTTTTGTACCCATTTGCACATCTTCCCTGTCAGCTCACTTATAGCCGGACACTCCTTGAAGAGGTGTACGAGGTCCTCACTAACCACTTTGTAGCTTGAGCACCTATTAGATCCGATCTCTATGGCAAAGATCTTCACTTCTAACAGTAAGGCCCCCCATAGAACTTTCCAAAGAAAGATATTCATCGACAGAGGTCACTGTGTCTTCCAAATGTTATTGGTTACCACCATCCACCTAGCCTCCATCCATGCTTTCCTTAGAGCGTGTAAAGGAGATCAAGAGACAGTGGTAAATGTATTCGGTCTTAGGTTTGTACAAATGTCTATCCTTGGGTAACCACCAGTGTTGGAAATAGGGTTACAGGGAAATGCACACATCTTGGAGAAGACAAAGGAAGCTCAAGGCACACTATAAAGAGTAGTATTACTTAGTGTGCAATGGAAATATAAGATAGCCCTAGAGTGATGGGTGTATATACAATGCACATGGGAAAAAACCTCCTAGCAAGGGAAAAAATGCCCTGAGGGTCCTAAGTGTGTTCACACACATCACTACCACATGTCTATGGTAATAAATCCCCCTTGGGAGTGATGCGGTGAACAAGAGTTGGCACATAGAGTATAGGGAAGTGCCATGCCCTGAGGGGAGTAAGCCCAAAGCTTTATGGAAAGCTTTGAACTTCTCACGAGACAATGCCTTTGTGAAAATATCTGCAAGGTTGTCCTGTGTGGCACATAATCCAAGCTAATCTCTCCTACCAAGAGCCTCTCCCTGACATAGTGGTAATGCATCTCAACGTACTTTGTGCAAGCATGGAAAATTGGGTTCCTCACAATTGCCAATGCGCTCTGACTATCAATGTAGATGGTGTTGGCAGCCAACACCCAAATTAGCATAAGGCGTTTGAACCCATACGCACACTACCGTAGTTGTGAAGATTTCCCTGTACTTAGCCTCACAACTGGAAATGGCCATAGGTTGCTTCTTGCTCAACCATTATATGCACGAACTGCCAAGCACAAAACAAAAACCACTTGTGGACACTCTCGTGTCAAAAAAGCACCCCAATTTGAGTCCAAAAAAGCATGTAATTTGGTGACGATGATCTCCCCTTGGGATAAAACAACCCAAGATGTAAAGTACCACTCTACTAGTGAAAGATTACAATCTGCATTCTTGGCTTCACATTACATATGGGTCAACCAAAAATATTTATCATAATAACCATGACCAATACTCTTCTTGTCTCAAGGCCACCTAAGGGCAAAAAACAACACCCATTCCTTATTCATAATTCGGGGTGAATATATCACCAAAAGATTGGGGTGCCCATACAACAAACCAGTTGCCCATACAATCGGGCGGCTCCCCTAGGATAAGAAACAATATCCTAACTTATGTGGAAACATCAAGAAATGACAAAGTAGAGATTCATCATTCATGGGGTAACCGACTTATCAGTGGCCTTATAGCTATCAATATTCATAAAAAATACCAAGGAGTCGGAGGTGTCTTGAGACAAGCTGTCTTAAGGATGATCAATGATATCTTTCCTAATTCAATCAATTTGACCAAAAATATTTCTTTCCTAATTTACAAACAAGTGTCCGATGTTTCTTGGAAGATACCCTTCCGTTTTGGCCTGCTGTTCAATAATTACTACTTGCCTTTTCACTCTTTAACATATGCAATGTTCTAACTTAAAAACAAACTGAATTAATTATAAGTTAAACTATTAACCAAAATCCACCTGGGATTGATCATGAATCCACCGAAGCTCTAGGATCTGAATGTTGTCTACTACTCGGCCCGGCCTTGTGGTCGTGAGATGCTCTGGTCCTCTTTGGAACATTATCCTCCTCATCAAATTGAGGGTTTGCCCGGGTCCTCTTTGGAGCCATGACTTCTATCCTTATAAAAAGGACGTCTACTTATTAGGTTAATTATCAAAAACCTATTTTTTTACCATTCTATAATGTATTACCATGATTTAACATAATTGCTTAGATCCTAGAATAGTTTGATTGTTTATAGAAAATTCTAGGGTTTTTCAATATCTTTTTTGTAACTCCTTATAACCTTAGTTTAGCCTAAGGAATTTCCTAATTAACCTCTAAGAACTTTCCTATTGGCTTTTCTTTAAATTATAGTTGAAGTCGATAAATTCTTGGCAAGATATTTTTTTGATTAATCATATAACTAAGATATTTTTATAATAGATTCCTTCTAGATTTTTGGGGTTTTTTAATTATCCTATAAATTTCCAAACTTTTTTCCTAATTTCCTTCTCTTTCTTAAGCCTAGAGTTGGCTTATTTTTTATATTAATTATTTCTTAAAGAATAATTATCTCAACTTTTCAAGAATGGTATATCTTTAGTAATTTTATTTTAAAATTCAATTATATTTACTATTTATCCTAATTAAATTTTAGTCTAAAACAAGACTTTTTGAGCTATTATAATTACTTAAAGTAGGTAATTAACTATGAATTAATCATCTCAGTTTGATAATGGTATTTTTTACCTTTGATAATTATCATGTAATTATCTAAGCTAATCAACAAATTTCTCCCTTCAATCTATAAATAAAAATAAACAATTTTAGCTTAATTAATTATCTAAACTCATTTTTTTCTATGAGGTAATTATCAAAGATTTCTAATAGTGTTTTCTATCTTTAATAATTATCATATAGTTATATAAGCTAGTTAGTTATTTTCCCCTGTAATCTATGAATAAAATTAATTAATTTTAGCTTAAATAATTAACTCAACTACTTTTCTATCTATGAGCTAATTATCCTAGCTTAATAATGGTGTTTCCTAACTCTGATAACTATCATGTAGTTATTTAAGTTGATCAACTATTTTTAACTTTAAATTTATTGCTAAAATCAAATAATTTTAGCTTTAAAAAATAGTTAACACTAGGTTGGTAACCTAACAGGACATAAAAGTGTCCTTTCAGGGTTTTGAAAAAAACCTCCAAAACCATAGTAGATCCACTCATTTTGTAAAATCCTTTCATGAGGTTATAGTTCAAGGCCTACTACACATGGAAAAAATAAGAAACTTGTAAAATTTCTCATCTTTTGGTCACACCAAGCCTCCAAAGTTGATGGACCAATGCATTTTCATCAAAACAATCATTTCTTACATTTTTTTGCATAAAAATAAGATTAGGGATTTTTGTAGGACTTGAGATAAATTCCCTAGTTAACTTCAATGGGTTGGTGATCAGAACATATGATTTCTTCTCACTCACTATTTTTTGTTTTGCCAAAAGAAATAGGTACAAAAAAGTTGAATATTTACCATTCTGCAAACCTATCATCAAAGTTTCTATAGCCACGCTCAATACAAATAATATATGCATGTTTTCTTAGTTCCCTATTGTCCTTTAGGTTCATAAGGAGCCATGGAGCATGTCAAAAGAATAATACATCTCTTACCAAGGGGAACCTTGGGGACAAAGATGAAGTGCTAAATACAGCAAACATGAAAAAATCGGGTTCAACATTATGAGTTGTAGGATCCCATAAAAACTATTCAATATCTAGCCAAATTTGATCCTTATGACTAGATATGGTTACTACCTACAAAATGCATGTAGTTGTCACAAGAAGCTAACAATATTGAAAAAGCTATACTTGATATACTAGAATGTTTCGTTTTCTTCTATAATTGAAAAAATCAACCATCGTTGTCTACTATGCAAAATAGGGTATTAGGTGCCCCAAAACTCAAGGAATATTAGCTTTATGTTACAATATGCAACATAGAAAATCAAAACTGCATTTGGATATCATGAAAGCCACCAGAGAAATCATAGAAGAGCTACAATTGGCTAAAAAACAGGATTTGACAATTTTTGTAATTTGGTCATAACTTACAACTTTAACATTTATTTCTCCCTAGAAGCATCAGGACATGTTGAGGACTACTAAAGATAGTTCTCTAGCATTATAGACCTCACAAACATGAATTCTAGAGTGGTATAGTTGCAAAAAGTTGAAAAAGGCCAAAAACAGGACCCATTTTTTCACACAGTTTAGGTTGTGAAATGTTGTGCAAGGACAAGGTTAACACTAGAATGGTAACCTAACAAGACATAAAAGTGTCCTTTCAGGGTTTTGGGAAAAAATTCCAAAACCATAGTAGATCCACTCATTTTGAAAAATCCTTTCATGAGCTTATAGTTCAATAACTACTACATATGGAAAAAATGAGAAACTTGTAATTTTTCTCATCCCTTGGTCACTACAAGCCTCCAAAGTTGATGGACCGGTGCATTTTACCCAAAACAACAATTTCTTACGGTTGATTGCATATAAATAAGACTGGGGATTTTTGTAGGACATGAGATAAAATGTCCCGTTAACTTCAATGGGTTGGTCACCAAAACATATGGTTGCTTTTACCTTACTAATTTTTTTTTTGTTAAAAAAAATAGGTACAAAAAAGTTGCATTTTTGCCATTCTGCAGACCTATCATCAAAGTTTCTATAGTCATGCTCAATACAGATACTATATACATGTTTTCTTAGTTTCCTTTGGGCCTTTGGATTCAAAAGGAGCCATGGAGCATGTCAAAAGGATAAGGGATCTCTTACAATTAGAACCTTGGGGGCAATGATAAAGTGCTAAATACAGCAAACATGAAAAAACTGGGTTTAGCATTATGACCTCTAGAAACCCATAAAAACTACTCAATATCTAGCCAAGTTTGTAGTCTATGATTAGATATGGTTACTACCTACAAAATACACACAATTGGCCTAAGAAACTAGCAATATTAAGGAAGTTATACTTGCTACTCTAAAATGTATCATATTCTTCAGCAATCAAAAAACTCAACCATCATCATATACTATGCTATATAGCATATTAGGTCCCCCAAAACTCAAGGAAGATTAGCTTTATGTTATACATTACACTTACACAATCAAAATTTAATTTGGATATCAAGAAAGCCACCAAAAAAATCATAAAAGTGCTAATTTTGGCCAAAAAATAGGATTATGCAATTCTTATAAATTGGTCATAACTTTCAATTTTAACACTTAGCTCTCCCTACAAGCATCAAAACATGTTGAGAACTATGAAGGCCTAACATCTAGCCATCTAAACCTCACAAACATGAAGTTTAGAGTGGTATAGTTGCCAAAAGATAAAAAAAGGCCAAAAACAGGACCCGTTTTTTCACACAGTTTAGGTTTAAAAATGTTGTGCAAGAGTAAGGTTAATGGTGAGATCGATACTAAAAAAAAAATGCTAAGTTTTTTTCAGCTCATAAGGCAACTTTGTGGATATATAGCACCTAGATATTCATTTTCATACTCTTCAAATAATTCAAGCAAAATGGTCACTTAACAGGACACAAAAGTGTCCAAGGACATAAAAGTGTCCTGTTACCATTCTAGTGTTAAAGATGGAATTGATATTCCAAAAAAATGTCGAGTTTTTTTTAGCTCATGAGACAACTTTCTAGACACATAGAACCTCAAAATCCATTTTGAAACTCTTGACATAATTCAAGGAAAATGGTCACTTAACAGGACATAAAAGTGTCCCATTACCAACCTAGTGTTAAACTACTTTTTTGTTTATGAGCTAAGTATCTTAGCTTTGTACTAGTGTTTTCTATATCTAAGCTAATTTATTAATTTCTCCCTTTAATTTATAGCTACAGTTAGACAATTTTAGCTTAATTAAATAGCTTAACTAATTTTTTTATCAATGAGCTAATTATTTTGGCTTGTTAATGATGTTTTCTATCTCTGATAATTATCATGTAACTATTTAAGTTAATTAACTATTTCTTTCTTTAATCTATAACTAATATCAAAGAATTTTAGCTTAATTAATTAGCTAAACTAATCTTTTTGCGAATGAGCTAATAATCTTGGCTTGCTAATGGTGTTTTCTATCTTTGATAATTATCATGTAATTATCTAGGTTAATTAATGAAATCCCCCCTTCAATTTATAGCTAAATCAAATAATTTTAGTTGAATTAACTAGCTAAAATAATTTTTTGCCAAAGAGCTAATTATCTTAGCTCGCTAATGGTGTTTTCTATTTTTGAGAATTATCATGTAATTCTAAGTTAATTAACTAAATTTCCTCTTTAATTTATATTTTATATATAAATTTAATATTATTAATTATTTAAACTAATTTTTTGTCCATGAGCTAATTATCTCGGCTTGTTAATGGTGTTTTCTATCTCTAATAATTACCATGTAATTATCTAAATTAAATAACTAGTTTCCCTCTTTAATTTATAACTAAAATCAAATAATTTTAGAGTAATTAATTAGCTATACTACATTTCTAATCATGAGATAATTACTTCGTATTTGTAATAATGTTTTCAGCTTTGATAATTATCTTGTGATTTATTAAGTTAGTTTGCTAAGTTTTATATTAGTTTTAAGGTTTAAAACAACTAATTTCTATTGAAATAAATACCAAAATTAATAAAAAAAATAACGGCATAATTTTTTAAGCTTTGTAATAGTATAAAAAATCTTTGATAATTAGCATGTACTTATCTAAGTTTAAATGATATAAATACTTAATTAAAGCCAAAATTGATTAATTTCAATCCTACTAGGGGTTAATAATTAATTAGATTAGAAATTATAACCATAATTTGAATAATCAACAATATATTATCATTAAGAGGTATTTTCTGATAGAGAGATGTTTAATATTTTTAATTAATTAGATTAATTAAAAAATAAGATATAGATTAGTATATTTTTACTAATTAACAGGGGTTAACACTAATTACCTTCACTAATCAACTAGAGTTTTTCTCTGTAATGATTTTTGGGTAGATTCTCTCTATACTAGAGAGATTTGGCTAGAACTTCGAGTTTGAGAGAGTTTGTGAAGCATAGGGTCCTATTTAAAGATTTTTTTGCACTCACATGCTCTCACATGCTGAAACTAGCAGTTGCTTGCAGCTCAAGCAGCCCCTAGGCTCCAGATATTGCTACTTACTTCTAAATCAATCTTTGGTAGGTCAATGATGGCCCTACACAGCACATACCCACTTTGATTTTCAACTTGCTAATTTTTAAGCATATTTACTGCTTAAACGGTAAATATCTGGGAAAATGTCTGGAAGGTAATAAAAAGTCTTCTAAAAATTCTTTTGCTTCAATGATTACTAGAACCTTTCAGTTATTTTAGCAAATTAAAATAGTTGTGAGAATTTCTAGAGGGAATAGCGGGGTTGGTTTCTACCTAAATTCAGTTATGAAAATTCCTAGCTAATAATTTGTCGTGCTTAAGATTTCAAGAATACCAATTTTAGCTACTTTTGAGATAGTGGTTTATAAATTTCTATGTCTAGGGTTCTCAAATAAAGCTTAGGGTTCGTTTTCCCGCTTCTAGAAAGGTGGAAACCTTACATCCGTCAACTGCATGTGATTCCTGGTACTTAGGATAACCTCGTAGGTATATCTAAATTCCAAAAAGCTAACCTACATCAGGCTGTCAGAAGAAAATTGCAATTTTTGCATGAGTCTTATTGTGAGTTTGATGACCTAGTCTTGTTCCACATAGTCCCAGTATGTTGCTTATGAAGTTTGGAGTCAATTTGAGATGAGTTGTTCAAGGATTTGCATGTAGTGAGGTGAGAGGTCCGAAGGAGAGGATCAAATATTTTGGAAGATTGAGTATAACCTTGAGTGTCTTAGTGGAAGGTGTTGTGTTTAGACCACAGCCTAACAACCTCTTGTCGTGCCTCGATGCCTTAGTCGAGTCATTTGCTTCCCAAGATTGACATTTCGTCTCGGTTTCGTCTCTTTCAAACCTATTTCAAGACTCCATTTCAAACCTATTTCCATGGGAGTGGCAATAGGTTTGCAATCCTCAAGTCCAAACTTACATAGCAATGTCTGTATGTAACTTGTCTAATACAAGGCAATACCTACATCACACTGCTTAAACTGTATTCCCAAGTAATGATGCAACAGCCCCAAATCTTGAAAGTAGCATTCAAATTAGCATTAAATTCAACAATATGCGCCTTATTCCGACTAGTGATAAGCAAATCATCCACATATAGAACAACAATGAGAAGTACATTTCCCTCACGCTTTACATACACTGTTTTTTTTGTTGGACTATTACGAAAGTCTCTTTTGACCAAATGAGTGCTAGCTTTCTCGTACCAAGCATGAGCTGATTGCTTCAACCCAAACAAAGCTTTATTACATATCTTCTTGCCCTTTAATGTCAAAACTGCGAGGTTGCGTTACATAAACTTCCTCAAATATATCACCATGCAAGAAAGTAGTAACGATATTTGATTGATGGACATCCCATCCAAAATGAGCTACCAATGCACATAGAAAATGCATAGTAGTCATGCGGCAAGTAGGAGCAAAAGTCTCTTCATAAGCTATGCTTTATTATTGTGCATAACCTTTTGCAACAAGTCAAGCCTTAGGATCAATCACACCATCTGGCTTGCGTTTCAACTTGTAAACCCACTTTGTACCAATGGACATTTTTCTAGGAGGCAAATCACATAAAGTTCACGTGTCATTTTCTATGACTGCATCATATTCTCATTGCATGGTAGCCATTCAATTTTTTGAGTTCTGTGCTTCATCAAAAGATAGAGGTTTCTCAACATCACGTAAGCTAGACATAGCCAAAGCATAACAATATGCCAATATAAGATGCATGGCAAGAACATGAACGAGTACAACTAGACAAAGGTGCATCCAATTTTTTGTCATGCAAAGTATGCACCAACTATTTTAACATACCTTTAGCTTGCTCTTCTCAACCCTCCTCATCTAGTACATCATGCACATCTGCATCAGTAATAGGCTAATTTGTAGCATTTCAAAAAACCCCATATGCTATACATTTGCCTCATTCAAATTTACATTCAAATTTCCACCATTAAAAAGAGGCAAAAAGCTGTCATAAATGTCCTGTAAGCTTACATTACTATTTCTAGTACATGACAACAAAGGGTTGAACAAAATCTTCCACAAACACAACATTTTTGTGAAACCAAGATACGCTTTGTCTGTGGATGGTACAACCTGTAGTCTTTGATTTCAACACGATAACAAAAAAAAAAAGCATTTGAAACCTTATCATCCATTTTTTTGCACTCCGTTTGTGGCACCAAATCATAAGCCAAATAGCCAAAAATGCACATGCGATTAATACAAAGCTTTCTATCATACCATCCTTCATATGGATTTATAGATTGTAAAGCTTCTGTAGGACACTTGTTAATTACATAAGTGGCACACATGATAGCCTCAAGACAAAATGAATATGGAAAATCTTGACTTTTGACCATGCATTGTGCCATTTCTGAAGGCAATCTATTTTTTCTCTCAGCAACACCATTTTGCTGAGGTGTATACAATGTTGTACACTGGTGTTTTATTTATCAAATAGCTAGAAATGCATTAAATTCATGAGACATATACTCCCCCCAGGATCAAAATGGAGGGTGTCCATAGCACATTTCGAGACATTTTCAACCATAGCTAGAAATTTCTTGAAGCACATAAAAACTTCGGACTTTGTTTTAAGCAGATACACCCATGCATGCCTAGAGTAATCATGAATGAAAGTCATGAAGTGAAGGTAATTGCCCAAGGATGGAGTTTGCATGGGTCCACCAACATCACTATCCACAAGCTGCAACCTGCATGTAGACCTAATTGAACCATCCTTTGGAAACTTCGAGCGTTGCATCTTACCCAAAATACATCCTTCACAAACATTCTTGATAGGTGCTTTAAGAGGTAGCAAAGAAGCAGTCATATTAGATTTCTGCAAACGCAACAAACTGGAAAACTTCAGATGCCCAAAACGTGCATGCCAAAGTTTTACATCTAAAGCAGCCTTAGTATCCATATCTGCATTTGCAAAATTTTTCCCACACTTGTCATACAAAGTGAGCTTATACATCCTGCGACATAAAATGCCAAATGCAACAATTTTATCTCCAAAAGTAAGATCATGAATTGTACATTTGTCATCCATAAATTTCACAACAAGACCAAGTCTAGCAAGTGTAGATACAAAAGGTTCTTTTTTATCCTAGGTACATATAGTGCATCAACAAGTGTGAAAGAACTTCCATGCAAAGTAGTTAGCACAATCTTTCCAACTCCCTTAACCGAATAAGAGGCATTGTTAGCACAAGTGATTGTATTCCTGTGAGGGACATCCTCGAGAGAGGTAAACAAGTCACGATGAGAGGTAATGTGCTTTGTAGAACCATTGTCAAAGTACCACATATGACTATCTACAACAAGTGACATACATGCATCATGGACAAAAGGATCATAAGTGCACTCTGCACTAGAATCCCATTCTGCATCTACATCAGCATCACAATATTCTTTCATAAAAGACTCTATAATAATTGCATTTGTAGTGGAACCAGCTTCTTTCTTCTTAGCCTCTTTTGCCTTCAATTTCAGGCACAGCTTGATCAAGTGATCATTTGAGCTTCAATAATAACAACACATCTTCTTTTTACCCTTTCACCAAAATTATCAGACAAAGTGCTGCCAACAGAAGCATTAGGGACAGGTGATTTACCACTCGCAAAAGAACCATGAGAAGAGGTTACATTGCTGTTACCACTTTTTCTTCGAGCAACATTAAAGGTCTATTCAATTGCACACTATTTAGCCTTGTTTTTTTGGAAATATGATTCTTGCAATAGCAATGTTCATAATGCATCCAACTTGACAACTTTAGGATTTCCTTGGGTCATAAGTCTCCAAGTATTAGCAGAAGTTTGGTAAGACTTTGGCAAAGCATCAAGAACAATCTGCACAAGGGAACTATCAAAAATGACTTTGCTTGCACAAATAAGTTGCTCATTAATATCCTTGATCCCAACAAAAGGAAAGTGTCCATTTCATTTTCCTCATGCATAGTCTTGGATTTCAACTCTTTACGCAACAATGCAGTTTTAGCCTCATTGTGACTTGCATAAAGACCAGCCAAAATATCCCAAGCCTATTTTGTAGATTTAGCTGAGCGAATGTGAGGAATAATAGTGTGCTTCATAGATAATGCAATAAATTCATGAGCCTACACATCTCTTACATCCCAACGAGCTTGCTCAGTCGTAGGCAAAACAACTCTAGCAGTAGCAACCCTACCACCAAAACCTGCAACATCCTCAGCATCACATCTATCCTCAGAACCAGGGCATACATCAATGCCCTGCACAATATTCCAAATTCCCTTTCACACAAGAACATGTTGGATCATGTAAGCCAACATTGGGTAATTTTCCCCATCTAATTTATCCTTAGACACCGTCATAAAATAATTGTCTAGCCCATCCAAAAATCTGTTGACTTGAAGTCTTTCGGTCTCGTTGAGGTGGAATTGGGTAGCCCAGAGGTTAGAACCTTTCCACTTCCTATTGATGTTGTCCCAAAGATGGCCCAGATGGATGAGCCCTTTCTTTTTTTTGTCTTTCTAGCTATGTCTCTTCAAAATGGGATAAGATAGAGGCTTCCCACTTTGGAAATCCAAGGGGACCAATGAGTGAAGGAGTTGTAGAAGTGCCTTGTCACCTCTCCCCATTCGAGTGTGTTTGAAGCTCTATTACACTTTCATACAATCTTGCCTATTGTGCCTCCCAGTCTCAAGCTTGACCACCAGGGGGGGGGCCCGGGGGGGGGGGGCAACTTGTCAATTACCTCTAATGTTTTCCACTAGCCACCCTTAGAAGTATGTTTTGCCTAATCAAGTCCTTTGCCATAATGGCCCATGCCTAGTCCTACAACGCGATTGACGTTAAGAACTTGGCACACTGGGCCTCTGCATGCATAGCAGGGTTGAGAATCTTGATGCCTTCTTGCTCCACTAGACTTGCAATAGTCTCGCAACTTTCCCACTGCCAAGGCGTCACATCTTTGGTGTTACTTTTCCATAGGAATCTTTCCACCAATTTCAAGAACTCCTTCCAATTGAACTTGACTACTTTAAGAAATGGTATGGTGAAGGGCTATGTACAGGAGTAGAAAAGAATTGATCATGTTAACCCTGCTTGGGAAGGGAAGCAACACATATTCCCACCTTCTCATCTTGCCTCTAATCTTTTCCATAATCCATTGGAATATTTTCTTATGTGTCACATTGACCCCCAATAGAGCACCAAGATGGCGGAATATCTTCCCTATGAAAGCTATCTCTTCGGTCCACATGCATGGATTGAAAGAGTAATTTTTTGACAGTGAGATCAATCTAGATTTTTCAATAGTGCATTTTGATCCAGAGGCTAAGGCAAACATTTGTACAATTTCCAAAGCCCTTCAAACAGCCTACAGGCATACTTTGAGGAAAAGCCGGGAATCATTCGCAAAGAGATTCACTAGGAGCTGGTCCTTGTTCGGCAAGGATAGCCCTTGGATCTTCTCTCTACTATCACTGTCTTCCAGCATGATAACTAGTGGATGCAAGCCAATGGCAAACAACAATGGGAAAAGTGGGCATCCGTGCTTGATTGATATTTTGACTTCAAAATTGTCCACAAGGTTATCATTAAAAAGCAGCTCAGACTGGCTTCCAACACTGAGAGTGAGGACAAGCTGACACAGTTGAGGCCCAAAACCTAAATATTTCATGAGCTCCTCTCAATGAACGACCAAGTCGTCCTGTCGTAAGCTTTATCAAGAAGTTGTAACAGGATACACTCTTGTTTTGTGAATGCTCATTACTCTATGCTAACCATGGCATCCATGATGTAATCATATATGAAGCCATGTTGATGAGGAGTAGTGGATTTATCTAGAATGGGAGACAGCCTAAGGGCAACGATCTTGGCAATAATTTTGTAAGTTGCTAACATCATGGTTATAAGTCACCAATGTTTCCTGTGTTGAGATAGATCCCCTTTAACCTTGGACCTGTGTTGAGATAGCTCCATAAGCACATGTCTATATTCTAACCCTTGTTCCTATTTATTCTCCCACATTAAATGACCGGTTTAATATGAGAAAATCATTTGGGTTGGTTAGATATTAGATTTTATGACATTACCTCTCTCTTAAAATCATAATCGTCCTCGACTATGAGGTAGAAGAGATAAAGCCTTAGTAATTAGTCGATGTTTCTTAGCGTGTAGAGGATCCCTTTTTACCCTACAACATCATTCCAAGATGGATGAATAATACATTTGGGGCTTGAGAGACTTAGCTGCCGCAAGCATGTCTGCTCTTTAGTCCATATCATAGTTCCAAAGTAGAGTGACAATTTCTACTTGGTGTTCGAGAGACATCGTCAACACAAACATGATTCTAATCATGCATACTAATTAATTTGTGCACAAGGAAAATAGAATTAGTCTTACAAGACAAAACACTGGTCATTTACAAAAAAAAACATGTACATTTGCCTACTCTAATGTAGCATTGTAAGCATTGAAAGGTCCATATTATCCTTAAGCTATATTCCTTGCATCCGTCTAGCATCTTCAAAAGGATAATTTTTGAACTTAATAAGATACCGTTGGATAATCCTACCATGTCATAGTACCTTGTCTTCATGCCGAAGGATAGCTTCGGATTGTAGTACCTCTTCTTGGTCTTCGATTTCTAGAGGGTCTTCAATAATTGGTTCTCTTGGTGGCTCTCCTTTGTAGGGCTTAAGTAGTACTATGTGGTTTTAAGTGTACCTATCTAGAGTTGTTTATGCTTGTAATGCACAAAATACATGTACAAATCAATTTTTGATTTCTACAGTGGATAGAGCATTTGACAGACACTGTTAAAATTGAGATTTGACATCTTAGGGACATTTAACATGCCATGATCTATTTTGGGAGAAAGTTTGAGCGCATTTGGATTCCTATAGCTACCTTAGATTGTCATTGGATACTTGTAGTAAAGTAGACTAGCTATTGGTGTTTGACATGCAATTGAGACTTGAACTTTGGATTGGTAAGGTAGACTAGGGATTTTTGAGACAATAGCAACCTCTTGTAGCTTTCATGCAATAGTTAGGCCAGCTATGTCCCACAGATTGACATATCGGTGTTTATGGTTCTGGGTTTGCTACCATCGATATGGTGAGGCTTGGAAAGTGGTTGACATTTTGAAAACGTTGCTAGGGATGAGGCAACTTAAACTAGAGAAAAACCCAAAACAATCACAAGTATATCCATTACTTCCTCTAGATTACTCTAGAGTAGTTGCCTTTTTTATTACACACGGTTGGGACTCAACTTACTGAGTATGTATAGTTCTTGGGAGAGGGGAAACTTGGCAGGGACCTTCATAGCTTTAGGCTAGTGGGGACGGAGGTGACAGATGGTCCTTGAGACTTATGTGAAATCAATAAGAATGATAGCAAGTTAGGAAGGTAGATTTTAGAGAAATTGTGATTTTATCTTCACTTTGTGGTGAACATATGACAACAATAAAACTCTTCAATCACATTAGAAAAAGTTTGGAGTCAAAATTGGGTCTTTTAGCTCTGAAAAGAGAATGTCGTTGGACCAATGAGAGGCGAGTTGCCATAACAAAGATTCAAAACTTTTTCATTTTCATCTTAGTGTCTTCCTTTTCAAAAAACAACTTGAAAAAGACTCCAAAAGTCTGAACATTGCGATTGCATGAATCTTCACTCTGTTGATAGTGAAAGAAACTACTTTTCTATCTTAACACTAGGTTGGTAACCTAACAGGACATAAAAGTGTCCTTTTAGGGTTTTGAAAAAAACCTCCAAAACCATAGTAGATCCACTCATTTTGTAAAATCCTTTCATGAGGTTATAGTTCAAGGCCTACTACACATGGAAAAAATAAGAAACTTGTAAAATTTCTCATCTTTTGGTCACACCAAGCCTCCAAAGTTGATGGACCAGTACATTTTCATCAAAACAGTCATTTCTTACGTTTTGTTGCATAAAAATAAGATTAGGGATTTTTGTAGGACTTGAGATAAATTCCCTAGTTAACTTCAATGGGTTGGTGATCAGAACATATGATTGCTTCTCACTCACTATTTTTTGTTTTGCCAAAAGAAATAGGTACAAAAAAGTTGAATTTTTACCATTCTGCAAACCTATCATCAAAGTTTCTATAGCCACGCTCAATACAAATAATATATGCATGTTTTTCTTAGTTCCCTATTGTCCTTTAGGTTCATAAGGAGCCATGGAGCATGTCAAAAGAATAATACATCTCTTACCAAGAGGAATCTTGGGGACAAAGATGAAGTGCTAAATACAGCAAACATGAAAAAACTGGGTTCAACATTATGAGTTGTAGAATCCCATAGAAACTATTCAATATCTAGCCAAATTTTATCCTTATGACTAGATATGGTTACTACCTACAAAATACATGTACTTGTTACAAGAAACTAACAATATTGAAAAAGCTATACTTGATATACTAGAATGTTTCGTTTTCTTCTATAATTGAAAAAATCAACCATCGTTGTCTACTATGCAAAATAGGGCATTAGGTGCCCCAAAACTCAAGGAATATTAGCTTTATGTTACAATATGCAACATAGAAAATCACAACTGCATTTGGATATCATGAAAGCCACCAAAAAAATCATAGAAGAGCTAAACTTGGCTTAAAAACAGGATTTGATAATTTTTGTAATTTGGTCATAACTTACAACTTTAACATTTATTTCTCCCTAAAAGCATCGGGACATGTTGAGGACTACTAAAGATAGTTCTCTAGCATTATAGACCTCTTAAACATGAATTCTAGAGTGGTATAGTTGCAAAAAGTTGAAAAAAGACAAAAACAGGACCCGTTTTTTCACACAGTTTAGGTTGTGAAATGTTGTGTAAGGACAAGGTTAAAGATGGAGTTGATATTCCAAAAAAATGTGAAGTTTTTTTCAGCTCATGAGACAACTTTCTAGAAAGATAGCACCTCAAAATCCATTTTGAAACTCTTGACATAATTCAAGGAAAATGGTCACTTAACAGGACATAAAAGTGTCCCAGGACATAAAAGTGTCCCATTACCAACCTAGTGTTAAATGATATTAATTTACATGTAGCTTTTTTGAAAAGTATAGCTTAGTTTGACTCTTTCTTGGATGTTGCGTCTATCGAAGGCTTTTTCTTTGTTTCAATTTCACTACAAGGTCTCCCCAATCTTTAAAAAAATGAAATTCTTTCAAAACATATTAAGTGTGTAAGTAAAGGGTGAGTCTAGGAAATGAAAAGTCAAATGAAGGTGGAAAGTCAAAAGACATATCAAGGTGGAAAGTCAAAAGACCTCTTGTGTCCATAATACATATAAAGAGGTGTTTGACTTCACATTGTATATTTGTGTTTTTCTTCTCCTTTATTCTCCCTTTAACGTTTTCTTCTCTTTAAGGTGTCCATGCTCTCTCTGTCTCTTTCTCTCTCTTGCGCGCGCGCACATGCAAATTTGTATGTGTCCTTCTAACGTCCAACTGATATTGCTGCAAATCTACGTGCTTCATCATTACATGTTGTTGTGTTTTATAGACTAGTGCATCACCTTTGTTGTTATTGAGGGAATCTTTGGATTAGGAATACCTTTCGTTTTTTTGAAGCCATTAAGAATACTGTATAATAGTGATTATAGTATTTAATTAAAAATAAACCCATATGGTTGCAAATCTATATGCTTTGGCATTGTCTGTTGCTGTGTGTTATAGACTAGTGCATCGCTTTTGTTGTTATTGAGGGAATCTTTGAATTAAGATTACCTTTTAATTTTTTTGAAGCTATTAGTAATAGCTTTTAATTTCACCATTGGCTTCTCTTGTATGTAATACAATAAAAATGATGTTTCAAAGTTTCCAACCCTTTGATATTAGCAAGTTGACTCATATTTGGAAACTAATGTCTTTGGATTAGCACATTTGTTAATATATTAAAATAGGTGTGTATTTCTCTTTCTAATATTTTTGTCTTGAAATAAAATTTCCACATGTTATTTCCTTTTAATATTTTAAATATTTTTTGCAATCCAATTGCTTGCTACCTACCTGCTCTTTGCTTGGCATTTGTAGTTTCTTTGTGGTTGTGAAAAAAGAAGCACAACATACTTCATACTTGCTCCCTAGTCTTAGATCTCATTTTTTGACTCGGGCTAAAAGTAACACAAAGTGGTGGCCATCCCACAATGCGAGGGGGGGAGGAACCATCACCCCCCCCCCCCGCCCCCGCCTTCGCATTGTGACGTGACAATCATTTTGTGGCACTCTTCTTGGGTGATAAGTTGCCTACTATTTTATATATTTAGAATGTGAAAACAAAATCTTGAATGAGTCAAAAAATGCTTTTCCAGATATACTTTATAATGCAAAAGAAAGAGGGAAGGGGGGGGGGGGGGGGGGGGGGGGGGGGGGGGGGGGGAGGGGGGGTTCATCAAGGAGCAACCCCCCTTTTTGCGTTGTGGCGATACAAATTTTGGGGCAGCTCTAGGGCTTGGTTAGTGATTTGAAGGCCTATGTTAATGTTTTTTTGACGTTCTTGATGCAATGGTGGGGCTATTTCTCTCATTTGAGCACTTCTATTATGAGTTTGAAGACTTGTAAAGTTGGAGACTCAAACATCGCTAGTGTTGTAGCTAGTCATGGCCTTTTTCTCAAATATGGCACCACATGCGCTTTAATTTTATTTTTCAAGGACATTAAGAATCCATGTTAAAAAATTCACTTGCACATATACTTATATGACACTTGATCAACACCTTTGTTAGTTTATAGACATTAGTATATTTTCAAGTAAAGATAAAGATCCTTTGTGCTCTAGTTGTCATGTTGCCATTCATTTAAATGCAAGTTGATTAAAGCATTGCATGGACCAAAATGGGGCTCCAAGGGCATGGTATCAAAGGATTGTTACAACTTTTTGAAACACAAAGGTATTGGAAATCTTCATAAGTGGGGAATACTTTTTGGCTAATCATACGCTAATCATTTTGCTCTTAAAAAGGATGGAAAGTGCGTAGTGGTTTTCTTATATATAGTTGATTCAATCATTGTTGCTTATGATCATGAGGATTTAATTTAGCAAATACAAATAAGATTAAATATTTGAATTTGGAATGGTACATCAAGGTGTTTTATATTACAACTTTAACTTTTTGTAAAGCTCTACATCTTCGCATATTTTAAAACACTTTTGTATGACTTTGAGAAGTTTAATCAAATTTTATATCTCAATGTATGAATTGTAAGCTTGGAGCAATGGTTGTTGTTGGTGTTTAAGGTGGTTTGTTGCAATGGTATACAAGTCCATATAAGAAAGGATGTGAAAATTCTATTATGAAGAAAATAAGAGAGGCTAGTAAGAAGACCAAATCCAAGATCTAGAAAATGGTTGGAATTGTGATAACATTCTTCTTGTAAGAAATCTTGCAGATCCATAATAAAGAAAGTTTCAAGTAAACAATGAGATTAGTTACATAAAATTGGGCATCTTGCCTATATGTGATTCCATTAAAATTCCATTCTATGTAATGTATCACAGATAGCATGATTTAAGAAAAGAAAAAAGAAATATCTTTCATAACAAAACTAAGCATTATCTCAACAATAGCATTTAACCTCCTTTTCTACCACTTTGATTAATGAAACAACACACGATGAAAATGCGATGAAGAAAGATTTTCTAAAACCCACTTACCTAAAGCCCACTTATCTTAACATGCTGATGTGACTGATTTTTGAAAATCAAACGAAAAAAAACTTATTTTTTCTCTGTTGGAGTCTTGGCGACACTGTTGGAAGGCTCGGCAACGCCTGGTCAACCTCACGACACCTCTACGGGCATGGCACACCCCCCCCCCCCTTTCGATTGGCCGGCCTTATCACCCTCATGTCTCCGCTCATCTATACCCCAGCCTAGCTGGCCGCCCTCGGTTTCACTCTCCCTTCTCTCTTTCCCTGTAGTTTATTTCCCCGGCGGGCATCGAATGAAATATCCCCCGCCCCCCCCCCCCGCCCCCCTATCTTTCATTTTCCCTACATACCTCTCTCTAATACCCTCTCTCTCTCTCTCACCCACACACCCCCTTACTAGCCACCCTCGGCTATGAGCGGCCTCGAGCACTCACCCCGACCCCTCTCTCGCTCTCCCTCTTGCGCTCCCTCTGTGTCAAGCCGCATGTGAACTCCTGCTCTCCCGTATCCTTATCCACACACCCACCCCGTCTCACACTCCTTCCCTCGCCCTCTATGCAAGCCTTTGGCCCACTAATATTCTCCCCCTCTCTTCCCCACCCGCTCGCCTCACCCTCCCCTCGGCCTCATTCCCCCCCCCTTGGCCCGCTATTCCCACCCTCTTTCCCCCCACACCATTGACTCTCCCCCCCCTCCTCTCGTCCTTGAGCCACCAAACAGGAAGGGGTGATATCCCCGGCCCCCTTCTCTCTCACACTCACCCCCCCCCCCCCCCTTTCCTTGCTCTCTTGTCCGGCGGCCCACGAGGCGCGGACCCCCGCCATCTCACCACCTCTCTCTCTCTCTCTCTCTCTCTCTCTCTCTCTCTCTCTCTCTCTCTCTCTCTCTCTCTCTCTCTCGCTCTCTCTTCCATTTTAGCCCGAAGGCGCAGCGCAAAGAACGGGGGCTCTCCCTTATCCACACACACACCCTCATCCTCTCTCTCCCTCACACTCATTCTCTCCCCACTCCTCTCCCTCTCTCTCTTGCACTCTGCACAGAGCCGCCCGCAGTAAAACTCTCTCTCTCTCTCTCTCTCTCTCTCTCTCTCGTGGGCCTGAGAAGGCGTAGAATATATATATATCTCTCTCTCCACACACACACCACACAAACACACACAACACACACTCACACCCCCCCTCACCATCCTCTCCACACCTTCAACCTCGCGTAGCTGCCGGTAGGCTGCCAATAAGAAAAACAGAAAAAAAAACATATATAATATATACATTATATAGATAAGCCCCGTTCCCACGCACGCTTGCGCACACACACATTCACCCGTATCTACACTCACACACCCATACATACATATACACACACATCCGTCCACATGTACCCATACGTACACACACGCATATACGCACATAAATACAAAAAAACCCGAAGGAGGTCTACGATTACGACATCGACAAAAAGAAGGAACACCCAAAGCACACGCAGCCAACAACAAAAAGGAGAAATGCGTCGAAGGCATGCCCCGGCCGACCCCGAAAAGAAGTACGCTCTACACCGACGCACCGGCAACACACCCTTCGTCGGAAACACGCAACCACAACGCCATTTTCAGTAATTTATAGGGTATTTTCATCATTTCTTCAGTTTTCACCTAAGCCATTGTAAAATTCCCACTTTGTAAATTCTCTCTCTCTAGGTGATGGTCACAAAGGCCCACCTAGAGATTCTCATCTTTTAATAACCTCCCAAAACAAATCAAGGGTCAACCACACCGGGCCCACCACTTGCTTTGTCTCCCCGATTAAGCTTACCCTAATCACACCGGGATTACCATAATCTAAGCAGCCAACACCTATAAATTGGCACTGAGGGGTCACTATTAGGGGGGGGGGGGAAGTTCATGAGAAGTCAGCACTTGGTAGAGTGTAGTGGGAAGAGTTGACACTATCACCATCACGGGGAGGGGGCTAGTGTGTTGGGTTTGCCTTGGGAATTGCACCATGCGAAGGGAGCCACGTCCATCTCTCGACTCGAATGGTCGATGCATACGCGTATACACACTCTTGATAGCAAGCTTCACAATCATTGAGTCGTCTTAAAGAACGCACCAAGTAGTTTGCACCACCTCTTCTCCCTACCTCTCTATCACCACGGCATGTCATTTTGTAAATATTGCAGAAATAATTCTCTCTCACACCCCCGAGGGTTTTCATCATTTGCAAATCTCTCTCTCTCTCTCTCTCTCTCTCTCTCTCTCTCTCTCTCTCTCTCTCTCTCTCCGTGTGTAAGTTTGTGGTGTTCATATCATTGTGGTTTCTGTCCTAGCCGCTCAAAGCTAGGTGGTGCCCCCTGTTCGCTTTACCGTGAGACAGGCTCGAGACGCGCCATTCGGCCCCCGGCATTTTAGAGGCCGTCGGGGTTTGAGGTTCGCTTTGCTCCCGTCATTTGGTGCCGCCACGGAGGAGGGCTTCTAAGACCCTTCAGTTTACAATGCTGAAAGTGACGCCCACTATCAATCATGGACGAATGGCTGAAGGAATTTTCTAACTGGAGGACAGAAGAAGAGGAGACAAAGGAGGCACTAGCCACCTTCATTGAAGTACTACTGCCAGGTTCCAGTGTTGTTAGTATGCAAGAGGTAAATTCTCCATCTCGTGTTGCTCGTTCTAACCACAAATTGAGAGCATCAGGTGGGAGGTCGGTGAAGTGCCATCAATGTTGTCAACCAAGACACACTGTCAATGAGTGCCAGCAACGAAGGCAACGAAAGGGCTGAAATCGTCTACATCGACATTCATCGCGAAGAAGTTATTCACATCAAAGAAGGGAAGAAAACGGTGAGGCCTCTTTTCCCTAAAGAAACTACAGTCAAAGTTATAACTCCAAAGTGGCCTAAAGGGGCTACGCAAGCCAAAGGTAAGGAGAAGTTAAGCCAGTCTAGAAACACATGAGTCCGAGGGGAGAAGCATCTGGCCAAGCAAGTGCTTCAAGCTCAAAAATCCGGGTTGTACCCAGCTTGCCAAAGAGGAATTCATTCGAAGCTAAGCGACAAAAGGTCACCTACCCATTTGCACGACGCAGGCGAGTGCTACCAATCCACTTCGACAATCCTGAAGAAGAAGTGGTAAGAAGATTCCCATGTCCTAGGGAAGAGTGGTTTGGCTACTACTCTCGTTGTTTTGGAAGACGGGTAGAGGATCTTCCTCCTCTCCCTGTACAACTTATCCCGAAGAAGCTCTCTACCACGGGTGAAAGCCAGTGGGCTGAGGACGAGTTGCAACTGAATGGAGTAGAATTCATGCAACACGCCGACTACGGAAATTACCTGCAGTTGCTACTAGCCAAGAGGTTGGGAGTGGTCAGACGCTGTCGTGCTGTGACACGTACATAGTGGGAACGCATGCTACAAGATCTATCTTGTATTTTTTTAGATACATAATTATATTTTCTATAGTGTACATATGCATATTTAAGTATAATAATAAACCTTCTATCTCATCCTATTATTTTTCTCAAGGGTAACCTATCCTTACTTTACCATCAGAAAATACTATGGGAAAAGCATCAATAGCTCCGTCTCTTTAACTTGGGACAAAAAGCATTGATTATTTATTTCTACTATTTCATTATCATCTCACACCCTAGATAGATCCTATATCTAGGGTAAACTCCAATATATATATATTCTGTGTATTTTTTATACTTTTCTTATATTTCTTTTTAAATAGCAACTTAATCAAGGAGCAATGTCATGCTTTCATATGGCATGAGGTGTCCTTTGGAATTAAATGAAAGTTTAGGCTAAGGAGACCACATGAAGACTTTTGCTGCCATAAATGGACCCTATTTTGATGAATTTTTTACACAAGGTTCCAATCCGAATTGGAAAACAATTTTAAAATGAAAATCGTAGCTAATGAGCTGAAGTTTTTGCCCATATTTTTACTTTTTTATTTGGAGCCACGGTTGAGGAGATATGATCAAAATATTGAACCCCAGTCTGCCCACATCATACAGGGGCAGCTCATTTCCAACTTTTCCAATTCCTGTTCACACTGGCTCCTCTCTTCTTGTGTAAACCCTTGGGGGTTTCCTTCACCTATAAAAGGGGACCTCTTCTTCCTTGGAAGAACTCAAGCATTCAAGCCATTGATGAAAGGAATTCTTGAGGGAGTGAGTAGTAATGCCTAATTGTACTTAGCCCCATTAACATAAGCCCAAGCCTACACTTTCTCCTAGAGGGAGACTAGCCATTCTTGCAACAAGCTAACCTTGGAAGATCCACTCTAATCAAAGAAGGTCTTGCACTTGGTGTATTAATCAAAGTGGAATTATCCACTCTTCTTCTCTCTCCCATCAATAATGGTGCCGAAGGGTTTCAAGTAAGATGTGTTCTACATTGATGTTTTCTTGATTTCTTGTTGTTTTCATTTTCATCTCTAATCCAACATATATATATGTATCTAATCTCATCTCCTTAACCAAACCTATCTCTCTCATTCTTAGTAATTCATCCTCTCTAGGTTCTCTTTGCTACAGGTACATCTCTCCCCGCAGTATCCTTATTGCCTACGGGCAAGAATAGGGCTTGGGAGGGAAACTTCTCATCTCTTCACTTCTCTCATATCTACATTTCTCACATACTATCTTAGATGAATAACCCACATGATGATCATTTCTATCACTTTCACTCTGTACGATCTATTAGAATTAACGTATGGATTAGCCGTAAAATACACTTTCAACAACGTATAGTGTTTCTCTTCGGCCCTGAAAGGCTCAATGAAATACTTCTATCACCGGATCCCATCATACTACCTCTCATAGACTATAATTTTTCTTTTGATGTAAGCGTAGTTATCTTGCTATGAACCAAGAGGATTTGTACACACAATTAATCCCAATCACTAGACAAAATATATATATTATGGTAAGCACAAAACTACAATTCCAAAGAACAATTCGTAGCCTATTTGGTCAGCCAAGATTGAATGCCATTAACTCATCCATTAATCCTTTCATATTACCCATGATACGATATGACCATAGCCTTGATGTTTTCATCTTCGTATTGTTTCGACATTCTCTTTTGCGTTCTTTCTTTGTGTGTGTGAGTGCAAGAGAGAAAGAGTGAGTCTTCTTTGATTGCACTTCTTTCCAAACCCTAGTCTTCATGGCATCTATGGTTTAACTCCTTCATATAGTTTTTGTTGAGTTCTCTCACAAACTCTCACAGCCATAAGCCCGGTGCTTTCCTGGCAAGACCGCAAATTTCTCGACAACGCGTCGCCATCACCCCATACGTTCTGAGCGACGAAGGAAAGGTAGAGCCCATGAAAGGCGACGACCTCTTGTGGATGTGCCGACTCATCAACACTGGCACAGTAAGAGTATAAGTAAGTATTCCACCCTCTGTGCATGATGGAAAACTGGCCGACGGCATTCCCGTTCAGATTCCTACAGCATATGCATGTGAATATCTATGTAGATAGGAAAGTCTTCTACCAACAGAAGATCGTTTACCTATTCGGTGTGGCGATACTCGGAGAAATCCTCAATTCCCCAAACCCTATCATTCTCCCCATATTAGATTACCATCATTCCTTTAATGTTTCTGTCTATCCTGTTTTAACCTATTCACCCAACCCTGTAAAGAGCCGCTATGAGCCGCTACTATTGTTAATGTAAAAAAAAAAAATGTGTTTGTAATTTCCTGAGTCACTACCATGACAAGTGTTTCTTTCCCCACGTTCAGTGGAAAGAAGGGAGAAGATCTCACTACCGACTTTTTGGATGATTTCGACATTGCTTGTGTCGTCTCCAACAAAGAGGACGACGCTTCATGACTTAGAATTTTTCCTCTACTGATGAAAGTAGAGGCCAAGTCCTGGTATAATGCATTGCCCCAGGCTACCAAGAATGCATGGGATGTGTTAAGGGCTGCTTTTGTAAAGAGGTTTGGTGGAGGCACAACCTCGGAGAAGCTATGACAGCTACTGACAGAATTAAAGCAGGGAGGTTTGCTGGAGTATGCCACCTACGAGTCCAAATTTGTGGACTTATGGGAGAGATGGGTTGCCTCATTGGAGGAAGGCGAAGGAGCGCCTAATTTCCTAAAGAAGGACCATTTCATTGTTGGTCTATGGTCATCGCTTAGAGAGAAGGTGAAGGGAAGGTTTCTTGCAACATATGAGTTGGCAGTCGCAGTAGCCCGCCTTAAAGACAAGAAGCTGCGCATGCAAGCAAGAGTAAACAAGTCAGAGGAAACAAGCTCAGCCCGACCAACCCTAGTGACTGCAATAGCCAATCATAAAGTCCAACTGCAAGAGGCATCAGAAGAGCAGCAAGACGTGCTGAGTTGCATCACCACCCAACTAAAGAGTTTATCTGTGCATCTGGTGCAGCAAGGGCATGCACCTGGCAGGAATCCATAACAAGGAAGAGGACAACTGCGGGGAAGATGGCCATGGAATGTACTACTGTCCACACCCAAGGAGGCAGAATTTCAATAGAGGGGGGAGACAGAACCAGATCTCTCCGCCAAGAGCAAGACCACCACCACCTAGGCAACCAGGACCGATCCCATTAGTCCAAATCCTTCAACCACATGTACAATAGCAGCCACCACCCCAACCTCTCATTCCACCACTACCCCCACCCCCTGCTCTCAACCAAGCGGTGAGTGTTATTAGCATGGAGGCTAAAGGGAAGGCAAAGGTAGAAGAATCAGTTCGAGAGAAGCACAAAGGGGAAGCGAAGGTAGAAGAAGTGGATGCTATGGGAGTGAAGCGTACTAGGCACGAAGAAGCATCTCAAAGAGAAGAGAAGATGAAAGGGAAGGCCGAGTCTAGCAAGCAAGCAGCTAAACCGTAACGGAAGATAGACATCGTGGACTTCTCACTAGGTGAGTATACAAAACCCTATGACTTAGTTCAGGATGTGTTAATGCAGGGCCCGAAGATAACTTGGCCCCAATTACTCCACCTTGCACCAAGGATGAGGAGGCAATGGAAAAAAATGGTAAGTATCAGGAAATTAAGGCCCAGGATAGCTGGGGCTATCTCTGGAAGGGATCTCGACGACATCCTACCAACCATGGATGCTCACATCAAGGGGCAATGAATCTCAAATGTCTACATAGATGATGGCGCGCAAATATGCGTCATGAGTGAAAAGATGATGCACCATCTAGGTCTAGAGGTAAGTAGGCCGGCACCCTGCCGAGCCAAGATGGCAAACAATGTAAGAGTGAAATGCGTGGGCATTGTAAATGCGGTCAAAGTAAAAGCATTCAATACAGAAGTGGAGGTAGACATCTTCGTCATGCCACACAAAGGGGAGGGCTACCCCATCATTCTTGGGAGGGCTTGGCTTATGGCTATGGAAGCTAAACAAGACTGGAGCACCGGGATGATTCAGATGAAGGATGCTAAAGGAAAGTCCATATTCTATGACATGAGGATTGGAAAGCAGCGCAACATGATCTTGGAGGCTTTAGAAGATGAGTCTACCAACGACTATTTGTCTACCTCAGGAGAAGAGACGACCACCACCGACGGAAGTGACAGTAGCATCGAGGTGATGGGGGTTGACACAATCTGAAACACCCCCGACAAACCAAGAGGAATCATTAGGTATGCAGTCCTTGGAGGATGCAGGTAAGTTACAAAAAATGCTCTCAAATGAGTTAACCGATGAAGAAAGGAAGGAGTATGTCTCCATGCTAGGTAACTTCACTACTTTGAATCATTGATGGCTATGATAAGATCACAAGAATTACAGTAGTGCAACACCACATAAAACTCAAGGAAGGTAGTAAACCCGTTGTACAAAAGCTTAGAAGACTTGGAGTAATCCAACAAGAGGCACTGCTTAAAGAAGTGAGAAGTTTGCTACAAGCAGGTTTCATCTATCCTGTCAAAGACTCAGAATGGGTCTCCCTAGTAGTAGTCACAAAAGAAAAAAGGTAAGTGGAGAGTCTGTGTGGATTATAAACCTCTCAATGTAGCCACGAAGAGGGATCACTTTCCTCTCCCGTTCCAGGATGAAATACTCAATGAAGTGGCAGGTCACGAACGATACACAATGTGCGATGGCTACTCAGGATACTTCCAGATTAGCATTGCAAAGGAAGATCAGAAGAAGACAACCTTCATCACATCTCGAGGATGTTTTGCCTACAGAGTGATGTCGTTTGGCCTCACTAATGTCCCGGCCACGTTTCAGCGCTATGTGAATTTTGTTTTCCAACCCTACTTTGGAACATCAATACGGGTTTTCATAGATGATTTTTGCATCTACAATTCACGAGCCCTTCATTCAAGCAATGTCTATGATGGCTTAACCAGACTACAAACCTTGGGCGGCCAGCTCAACGTGGATAAGTGTCACATCGGTGAAAGCAAAGTCACTCTCCTTGGACATGTAATTTCAGCAAAAGGGATCGAGGTTGACCCTAGCAAGATTCAAGTCCTGGTATCTTTGTTGTCACCCACCACCGCTAAGTAGCTGGTTTCTTTCCTTTAGAAGGTAAGATACTTAAGTAGGTTCATTCACTTGCTATCTCAAGTGGTCCTTCCCCTACAAAAACTTACCCAGAGGGATGTCTTCTCATGGAGTGAACAGAATGAGTAGCAATTTACTAAGGTAAAGCAAATCCTAGCTAAGCTTCCCACCATTTCACCTCCTAAGTGGGACGAGCCATTTTATGTGAACCCTAGTGTGGGAAGTGATACACTCGGCGCCGTGCTAATGCAAAAGGACCCCCAAACTTCTTTCATGTGTCCTATCTACTTCTGTAGTCGTGTCATGACCGCGTCAGAAAAGGGATTTACCGATGTAGAACACATGGTTCTGGCACTAATGTTTGCTACCACAAAGCTCCGCTCCTATCTCCTGCCTAGACCCTTTGTAATCCTGACAATGGAAGAGGTTTTCCCATATGTAATGCGACACATGGATGTCTCATCAAGGATCTCAAAGTGGTTGATTAGATTACAAGAGTTTGACTACACCATGCAAGTAGAAAACTCCACCAGAGCTAGTTTAGCGGGAATTCTCACTCATCGCCATTATGAGAAGAGGCTGAAGGTCAACACGGAAGCAAAGGAAGAAACACCAATGGTAGAGAGTTCTAGGCTTTCTTTGACGGAGCATACAAGAGAACAATGGATCAGTCTGCAGAAGCAGGCATAGTCATTTCCAATGAACAACAAGAAAGAATGTTCTCCATTGGGCAGTTATTACACTCCCACTCCAACAATGAAGCAGAATATGCAGCCCTAATTCTTGGGTTGGAACAATGTATTTCACAAGGAATTCAGTGCCTAAATGTGTTTCGCGATGCTTTGCTTTTGATAAAGCAGATAAATGGCACCTGGGTTTGTAAGAATTAAGTTTTACTTGCTCAACTCCACCAAGTTAAGGACCTTCTAAAGAAGTTTGAAGCAGTGAAACTATTTCATGTCCCCAGAGCAGAAAATCAAGAGGCAGATGCTCTAGCCAAAGAAAGAATACAAGACGTTCCCGTAGGAGCAATCATACTGAAGCTACCCCTCTTCCAAGATAGTGATGCTATGCCTGATGTCGTCAATTTTTTAGATACGGGAGAATGTTCGGAAGGATACACCAAAGGCCAAAAATAGTGGCTGGTAAGGAAGGCTACTGAGTACCGCCTTGTAAACGACCACTTGTATTGTAAGGGCAAGGATCAAATTCTCAGGCGGATGCCAACCTCCAGTGAGATCACAGAGGTAATTTCAAGTTGCCATGATGGCGTCTGCGGAGGATGTACACCATTGGTGTAAAACATGTAAGGCTTGTCAAGTGGCCAGTGATTGCACATTAACCTACGAGTCACAAACTCCTATCATCTCATATGGTCCATTTGAGAAATGGGAAATAGATGCAATCGGTCCTTTACCAAGGGCCTAATAAGGTAAATTGTACATCATAGTGGGTGTAGACTACATGACTCGATGGGCAGAAGCAACAACCACCACCCGCATTACAGTCCAAGAGGTAGCAAAGTTCACTTTTGAGCATATCTGTTGCCGTTTTGGCACTCCTCTTGAGATAATATCAAATAGAGGACCAGGATTCACAGGTGATTTGGTGGGAGAACTGATGAAGAAGTTAGGCATTGAGGCGGTTCGGGGCGGGCAACAAGAAGAGTGGCCTCTAAGCAATCTTCTAGGCTCCCGTGCTGCTCAATTGGGTTGGGGTTGGAAAAAAACAACACACACACAAACCCGCAACCTAACCCTACACAAAATTGAGGCACCACCTAGTTTTGGATGCGAACTAGGACGCGTAGAGAGAGAGAGAGAGAGAGAGAGAGAGAGAGAGAGAGAGAGAGAGAGAGACTGCTTTGAAATGTATCGGCAGTGATCAAGCAAACACAATTATATATGTAAGAAAGAGAGAGAAGGGGGAGGGGGTGCTTGTTGCATTAATACCTTCTTACAAATCTGTCATGAACAATCAAAGTCAGATTAGTATTTGTTCAACATAGATTGAGTAAATTACACCACAACACATCACAAGAAAAGCCACTCCAATCATTGTCTTAAGGCCAGGGGAGTCCTCTCCACCCTGTCGCCCTCTTACAGTATGTGGGATTTATGGCTAAATTGATGACAACACCCAGAGACAAGCTATCAAGAACTTTAAAAAAACACCAAGACACTTACACATCATTGTTGTCCATTACTTCACGTTGGAAGAGAGACAAAGTATCCAAGCTTAGTCCAAATCCACCCTCTTTGATTCAGCAAATATTGGGCTTACACTAGTAGGAGAAATGATAGATATCCTACTCTCAATTGAATGATCACTCTCTCTTACAATGGCATAGAGTTCCCTTGCTAATCACCCCTAATACAACACATGCATATGCATAAGACAATGAGCTTCCACTCAAGAGCTCCTTCTAGAGAGGTTGAGCTTGGCTTCTGAAGCTATAGCATAGTGCTCTTGCTTATGACTCCCCCCTTTTGTGCTAGCTACACCCTCCTTTTATAGCAATTTTGGGGGCTAGGGTTACTCCTCTAACCATGGTTGGGTTAGATTTTCAGCACTTATCTAATTTCTTTTGCTTGGAATTATCAAGAAGTTGGTGTGGATAGATGAAGAAGAGAGAGAGGAGAGAAGTGGAGGTGATAGGACTTTTCATAGTAGGTTAGTGTTAGTAAATTAATAGAGTTAGTATTTTTATTGATTTACAAATGGAATTGGATATTTACAATGGGAGTATCCAAGTAGGATACAAATAAGGAAGAAAAAACTCTTAATAGGTAAGAAAATATGGATTTCTTACAATGTTGATGCTCCAAGTGTCTTGAGTAGGGTCAATTTTGACGCTTGTTGACGGTCCACTAGCTTTGATGGTACGTTTTTTTCTCCACTCTTGACCTTCCTTGAGAGCCAAGGTAAGTGAACATGAGTAATCAATCACCATGATACTGTCTTTCAAGAGAAGAGGCTGAATTTTGTGGTTTTTATTGATAGATATGGGTAATATGGATGAGGAAAAATGAGACTAGGTGGTCAATTTTGGAATGGAAGTGTATGTAGAAGACATGAGTTCACCATGGTTTCTCTTATTCTTCAAGGTTAAGAAGAAGGTGAATAGGGTGCAGAGAGGAGTGGTGAGAGAGGTGGGGATGGTGAGTGGAGAAGTGTGTGTGAAAGAGGAAAATGATAAAGTGGTGGCTGCATAGCATGGGCAAACTGGGGTCCACCAATAAAATCATATCTCACAGCTCGTAGCTCAAAAAAATAAGAAAAATTTTGAGGTAAAAGTTCAGCCCACGAGCTACAACTTTTGTTTGTATCACCTTTTCAAATTCAGGGAGCATGTGATCTTTAAAAATTCAGCAAAATCGACTGGTTTTTTCCACTGCACAAAGTCCTTCTTTGGATGATTCTTTTGAATACCTCCAAGAGTGAGCCCCCCATGGTGCATGCATGCATGCCACATACCTTTGACCTTATTTGGTAGGTCTATAATTGAAGATATTGTTGAGATCATGATATAATTGAATAGTACAACTAAGAAAATCAAATATTGAGGGGTCCAAAAAAATATGTACATGTCAAATATAAATAATATAGGTGGAAAAAATATAAAGGGGTCAAAATAAATCTCTCATTATAAATCTACCATAAAAAGATGAATATTTTTGGTGTTCTAATTTATGAGAGTAATAGAGAATAGATGTAGGAAGGAAAAAAATCACAATAGTGAAAAAATATACACATAAATAAAACTAGTTATTTTGGATTTTTGTTCGGATGGAGTTACACCAAAAATAAGAGAAGGTTGCATGAAATTATTTCTTTATGGAATATAGAGTATGGTAAGAAAAATTGTGGTAATGGTGAGTCAATGTACATAGCATAAATAACACACACCTAAGTATAAATATTTAAATAAATACCAAAATAATTATGAAAAATCTTTATATTTAGGCCCTATATACAATGAAATATTTACACACAAAGAGGCCATAATAGATCTTTTTAAATTTTTTTTTTGGCTCAACTAGCCCAGTGACTAGCTAATTGAGGGTTTTTAAGAAAATATGGAGAAAGTCCCCTAACTCACACACGCCTATGTACAGTGAAATGGTAGGGATAACCAAAATGTTTGAGTGATTTGATAGGGTGAGGTAGCTTACTATGGCAATTATGAAAAGCCAAAAAACGGCTATCATTAGCCCCCCCCTTAGATAATGGTACATTCATGTACCATTTATCCGATCATACAACATGTAGATTGTGTAACGTCTGTCTTTGTCTGCTCTCATCTTTGAAGAACCTTTGTTGTATGATTAAAAAACCTTGTGTGATATGAAAGGTTCTCAGAGCCAATAGCAGGATGTAATGAAGTGACTGAGTAAACCTCCTCCATTGCGAAAGTTTCCATAAGCACCCCCCAGGATCAAAGATCTTGAAATATCTTTCCCAAAGAGAGATGTATGGTATGGAATCACTTACTGATTTCCGTTGAAGAAACTTGTAGATTTTATTGTTGTCCATCATTGCATCTATCACTATTAATGTGATATAAAAGATTGGTTGCTCTTCCTCCTGTGTAAAGTTGATGTATCTGCTACGATCTTCAAGAGCTTGTATGAGCAAATTCCTGAACTGTAGCTCATAAAATTCATTCAACCTGGGTAGGCTCATCAAGTTAGAAATTGACCTTCATGATTTAGGAAATCTTGATCCATGCTTCCAACTGCTATTGGAAGATATTGCAAATAGTTTACCACATAAGTAGATAATAGACGAAGGTTTCTATTGCTTTCAACACATTGGAAGAGAATAGATTTTGGTACTGTCATAATAATCAATATCTAATTCTCCTAAATGATTTTCTCATATTAAACTGATCATTTAATGTGGGGAAGTGCCAAGGGAGAAAAAGCTAGAATATTGGTTAAGCTAGCAGACCGGCCACAGTAGGGATCCAAAGGAGGGAAAATAGGGATCCAGAGGGGGGGCCATCTGCAAAAGAGCCATGTGAAACAATGTGCCAAAAAGACCCTAAGGTTCAGCCCATTAAGACTTCCAAAATGCTAAGGTTCCAAAATTCAAAGGTTGTGTCCAAAGGTCAACCCTAGGGAAAATTGGATGCTTTGTGTGTGCCCTAAAAGTCTTTGCACATCCCTACATGGGAGGGGGCGAGCCCCAAAGGTAGGGGATGAGAGAGAAAGCCACACACACACACACAGGCTCCCTTTACACAAAGGGAATGAGGGACACATGTCAGCTCCCTAGGCCAGATGCCCACAAGGTGTGCCCAATTCCTATTGGAAGACCCTTGAAGTGGACCAATGAGAATTAAGCTAGAGTAAATGTAGTTTAATTAATTTAAAAAACATTTAATAAAAGAAACCAATGAGAATTAAGTCTCCTAGAAGACTATTGGGCAGTCTCCCAAAGGGTCCAATGAGCATTCAGAAGCCTCATGGCTTGCCTGATTCCTATTGGCCAGGAGACAAAGGGGTCCAATGAGAGTTTTGTTTAATTATTTAATTACCTAAAGCTCTCACAAAAGGGGAAAGGGGGACACATGTCAGAAGGCTATCACTTATGCTGTTTAATTCCTATTGGCTTGACCTGGGGAGGTCCAATGAGGCAAAAGCCAGACCTAATTAGCAGCTAGGGCTCGCCCAAGAGAGAGAGAGGGCTGATTTTTGCTTGGCATGGACGCACACACACTCACACTTGACCATGTGTGAAGGAAGAATACTCTATCTCCTCCCAAGCTTTAATGGAGAGCTCATCACCTACTCCAAGCTTGGGAGATAGAAGCCTACATCAACACTCTCTTGGCATGTGGATGCAAATCCAACCAAGAGCCAAGCTTCAATGCATGCTCATCTCCTCTACCAAGCTAATTACTAAGCTAAGCTATGCTAATATGAGTGATTATGTGAGGAGATGTACATCTTTCTCGTAAGATACTCCTTCTTCCTCTCAATCTACTCTCATACCCTGCTAGCTCTCACCATCTTCGAAGGTGTGTGAGGTCTTGGGTCTGAGAACGGGGATAATTCAAGTTGTGTTTGATTTAGTGTTTTGCTTAGTGTATGAAGCTTCCATCTTCATTGCACTAGCTAGTCTGGAAGGAACACAAAGAATTGTATTGTACAATGTCTCTCTTGATGGGAGAAACTATAATACAAAGCCTTTTGGAGGGGGGACCGGCTCCATCCAAATCCGGTCCTCAACTGTTGTCAATAGCTTAATTTCTCTCTCTTTTGAAAGTATTGTCGATGCTATCTAACTAGGTGTTATGCTTTTTGTTGCTCTCTCCACCCAAGCACTCTTGTAATTCTCATTAGGAAGCTATTCTAATGAAATGCCCACTATGTTCATGCTGATTTCCACTACACAGAAGTTATTAGGCCATTAAATGTTACATTGGCTAAGTTATTAGGCCACTAAATGTTACATTGGTATCAGAGCTCAAGGTTTCTCTTTTCTTGCTCAAGAAGGGAGGTCCTCAAGCTAGCTACAAATGGTTGGTATTATTAATTGCCTGTGAGTAAGTAGAATAGGGATTTTTCAGCCTTGCAGTGCGCCTGCCTTTGTGCAGTTAACGGGGCATCACCGTCGAGAGCTATGGTCTTAATAGTGGAGTCCTACGGGGCTTGCCTACGGCTTAACCACTATTGAGCTATTAGAAGCTTGACAGGAGCCGGTGCTGTCTTGGTGTCGAAAGACCCTCTCTTCTATTCCTTGCAATTAATGGTATTCGAGCCGCGGGTACAGTAGCTTGAGTGCTTTTTCTAAAGGGGTAAAGAGGAGTAGCAACTAGGGCTTGAAGTGCCAAAGTACACCTAAAAAGTTTACACCTAAAAGTGTTAGAATGGCTGACAATAGTAAAGAGAGTGAAATTAATGTTGATAACTTTGATTTTGCTCATGAGCAAGCTACTAATGATGCTTCAATGCTTGTTAACTATCTTGTTTCTAGGCTTCAACAAGCCATGGGCAATCCATCTCTCCAAGTGAAGTGCAACGGCAGCTCCGTGCTCACGGGATTCTCCAAGCTCATCACCATGACGAGAGAACACCTAGGAAGCCTCCTTGTGAGACTACCAAAAGAGGTCTCTCTCCGATTTGGGAAGAAGAAGAGAATCCATATGAAGGGCCAAGAATTTACTTCTTGATGATGCATCTCCTTCCCAAAGGAGAACTCAAGAGCCTCCACCGAAGGAACGAGAAAGAAGCGAGTCTCCCGCCACCTCGGCGGAGATGGCTCCACGAAGACGGCGGGCTAAACGCTCTCCATCACCACCAAAGCGGAGAAGACCATCACACTCTTCTCCACGCCATAATTCAAAGATGGATGATAAAAAGCAAGAGAAGAAAAAGGCGAGAAAGAGGACACCCTCTTCTCCATCTTCTTCATCCTCTTCCTCTTATGAAAGCTATGGTGAAGACGACAAAGATCAAGACAAGAAAAAGGCGAGAAAGAGGTCACCCTCTTCTCCACCTTCTTCAAATTCTTTACCTTCTGAAGAAAGTGATGGTGCAACTTTTGAACCATCAAAAAGAAGAGGCCATAGGAAATCCTATGCCGCATGGAAGAGGTCGTCCAAGCTGAAGAAATTCAAAGAGGGAGGGAAGAGCATCTCTTTCCTTACCTATGATGGCACCTTCTGTGCTACAGACAAAGTTTTGACCTTTATCCAGCAATTCGATGCGGCGTTTGGAGATGAGGGCTTCACGGAGTCCTCTAAGCTACGCCATGTAGCTATGCACTTTCAAAAGTCCGCCAGACAATGGTGGTCTAGCCTACGAGCCAACGGTGAAGCTCCACGAACATGGAAGGCTTTAAGAGCTTCCATTATGAAGCAGTTTTTGGCCACCGATGCCAAAGACAAAGTACTCACCGAATGGCGAAGCTTAAAGCTCTCTCCCAATGAATCCATCCACAAATATGTAGACAAGTTTTGGGACCTACAACTCAAAGCCACTGTCTTCAAAAAGTTGGATTTTGGAGAGCAAAAGCAACAATTTTGTGCGGGCTTAACCGAAGAAATGGCGGAGTATGTCAACTCCCAAAGGCCACGTACCATATCGGCGGTAATACACCATACTATGGTGGCCTCGCGAATCAATTTCCAAACGGGGGGTAAAAGAAATAATAAGCCCCCGGAAAACAAGGGTTCCAATGAGCCTAAGGGGAAGGACAATGTCCAAAAGTCTCCTAAGGGCAATTCCAACAAAGCTAAAGAGAAGGGAGTTTACAAAGGAAAGAATAAACTCTCTCCTGAAGAGCTTGAGCGTTATCGTAAGGATAACCGGTGTTTCAAGTGCGGCGAACAAGGGCATGCGTACCGCGCTTGTCCCCAAAAGAACAACCGCCAAGATCCTCCTAGAGCTTCTTTGGTTGAAATCCAAGAGGAGGAGATTCACCAAACTCACCACAAAGGATCTCCTCTATGCCATGCTTGGGGAAAGGTAAGAGAACATGATGCTTTTATTCTCTTTGACCCTGGTTCTACTCACAATTTCATATCTATGGAGTTAGCCACCAAGCTAGGCATACAATCCTACGAGATGGGAGATATCCTACCCGCAGACAGTGCCTTCAAGGGGCAAGAAGCTTCAGTCACTCCCTTAATCGGGAAATTGAGGCTTCATGTCCAAGGCTATGTGGACAAAGAGGACTTCTTTATCTCTCCTCTCAAACATGAGGATGTAATCCTAGGGGCACCATGGTTTGACCGCCTGGCTGCCGATGTTAAATTTCCTGAAAGGAGAATCTCCTTTAAGTTCAGGGAAAAGGACATGTATATAGATGCTAAGGAGATGGGTAACACCATCCCCATTGTACATACACCAGCTTTCAACAAGTCAATAAAGAGCTCTATTTCCGTGTACATGATTTTTGTTAAAGATTCTCAAAATGAACCTAATGCTTTAGCAAAAGAAAATAAAAGCAACCAAAAGGAATTAGAGTTATCCAATTTTCTAAAGGGGTTTCAAGATGTTTTTATTGACGACATCCCTTGTGAGCTACCTCCTAAACGAGGTAATGAAAACCATGCAATTGAACTTCTTCCAGGAAGTTCACCGCCTAACAAACCTCCTTATAGAGTTTCTCAAGCTCAACAAGAGGAGATTATGCGGCAAGTGCATGAGTTAGTTGAGAAGGGCATGGTTAGGCCTAGCTCATCTCCATTTTGCTCACCTGTGCTATTAGTACAAAAGAAAGACGGCACATATCGTATGTGTGTCGACTATAGAGCACTAAATAGGATCACTATCAAGAATAGGTTTCCCGTTCCACGGGTAGAAGACCTATTTGATAAGCTACAAGGATCGACCTACTTCAGTAGGATTGACCTAAAAAGTGGCTATCATCAAATAAGGATAGTTGATCAAGACATTGTAAAGACCGCATTTCGTACTACATTTGGTCTTTACGAATACATTGTCATGCCTTTTGGCTTGACCAATGCACCAGCCACATTCAACCGCTTGATGGAGAAGCTGTTCAGGCCTCATCGAACCTTCACTGGAGTGTTCTTTGATGATATTATCATCTACTCTAATTCATTGGAGGAACACAAGCAACACCTCCAGGTAATATTTCAAGTTTTAAGAGAGAATAAACTTTATGTTAATCGAAAGAAAAGTGAATTTTTCTTGCAAGAGATTCAATATTTAGGTCACATTATCTCTCAAGATGGAATCCAAATGGATCCATCCAAGTTAGAGGTAATAAAAGGATGGCCTAAACCAAGGAATCTTCATGAACTAAGAAGCTTTATAGGTATGTGTGCATACTATAGACGCTTCATAGAAAAGTTCTCACAAATTGCGGGACCATTACATGACCTAACAAAGAAAAATGTTAGGTATACGTGGTCTGCTAAGGAGAACAATGCTTTCGAAAAGCTTAAAGAAAAGCTTATCTCTCAACCTGTGCTTACACTACCGAATCTCTCAAAACCATTTGAGGTCCAATGTGATGCTTGTGGTGATTGCCTTGGGGCTGTTTGCTCCAAGAAGGGCACGCCATAGGCTATGAGAGTCGAAGGCTCGACCCTGTTGAGCAAGCTCTAGGCATATACGAAAAAGAACTCCTTGCAGTTCTACATGCCTTAGACTCATGGAAGCACTATTTATTGGGGACTCCTTTCATTCTGCGAACGGATCACCAAAGTCTTAAGTACTTCATGACGCAGACCAAGCTCTCCGACAAACAAATGAGGTGGGCAAATTTCCTTTCGCAATTTCATTTTCATATTGCTCACATTGCTGGCAAGCATAATCAAGTAGCCGATGCACTCTCAAGACGACCGAGAGTGAATGCGGTTTCCATAGCAACTCACAATGATCTATCTTCAATGATAGATGAGTATGCTATTGATCCCGATTTTAGAGATGTGATTTCAGCCCTTGCATTAGGGAAGAAAGAAGAACCATTTACTTTACAAGATGGTTATCTTCTCTATGGCAATAGACTATGCGTTACTAACTCACTACGTGAGAAAGTAATGTATGAATCTCATGCTCCCCCATATGCGGGGCATAGAGGGATTCAGTCTACCCTAAAGGGAATTGAAACATATTTCTATTGGCCTACCATGAAAGTGAACATACACGAGTATGTTTCCAAATGTGTGGTATGTCAAAAGACAAAATTTGATAGAGGGAAGCAACTTGGATTGCTTCAACCCTTGCCAATCCCTAATTCACCTTGGGAGAGCATATCCATGGATTTTATCTTTGGATTGCCTAAGTCTATCCATGGGAATACGGGAATATGGACGATAGTAGACAGGTTCAGTAAACAAGCTCATTTTATACCTGTCAAAAAGACTATCAAAGCCCATCAAATGGCAACCCTCTTCATTTCACAAATTTTCAAGTACCATGGCTTGCCAATGTCCATAGTGTCGGATAGAGATCCTAGAATGACCAGTAATTTCTGGAAGGGTCTCTTTGAGAATTTAGGAACAAGGCTAAACTTCTCTTCGGCCTATCATCCACAAACTGATGGCCAAAGTGAAATAGCTAACCTAACCATTCTTGATCTACTAAAAGCCTATGTAACGGAAGTAGATCAAAGATCCCAATGGGAGAAGTACTTACCCTTAGTAGAGTATGCTTACAATAACACTGTACATACTTCCACAGGAAAAGCACCTTTCGAGGTAATTGAGGGAAGATCAAAAAGTCCCTTGCTACTTAAGGTACATGGGAAGATCTTCGCTGCAGATGAGTATAGCCGAGACCTACAAGAATCTTTCCAAAAGATTAAGGATGCTATCTCTATCTCACAGCAAAGGCAAAAGGCTGCTGCTGACAAGCACAGAAGAGCCCAAGCCTTTAAAGAAAACGATTGGGTCTTGTTAAAGTTTCCCAAGGCTCGATTAAGGCACACGACGGGCAAGAATCCTACGGGCCACCAAAAGTACTATGCTAAACTAGCAAAAAGGTATTATGGTCCCTTCCAGATTCTTAGGCCAATCAATGAGATGGCCTATCAACTTAAGTTGCCCAATCATTGGCTCATACACAATGCTTTTCATGTGAGCCTATTAAAGCCTTACAAAGGAGAGCCACCTCAAGAACCAACTATTGAAGACCCACCGGAGATCGAGGACCACGAGGAGGTGCTGCAGCCCGAGTCCATTCTCCGACATGAAGACAAGGTATTAAGAGGCGGTAAGACTATCCGACGATATCTTATTAAGTTTAAGAATTATCCTTTTGAAGATGCTAGATGGATGCAAGGCATACAATTAAAGGATAACCTAAACCTTGTCAATGCTTACAATGCTTCCCAAGAGTAAGCAAATGTACAAAATGTTAAAAATGAACAAAATTTTTGTCTTATAAGACTCTCTTTTTCTTTATTTGTGCACAAAAATGAAGTAGTATGCATGCTTAGATCAAGTTTGCGGAGACGACGTCTCCCAAACACCAAGTAGAGCTTGTCACTCTACTATGGAAGACTGATAGGACTAATGTGCAGACATGCTTGCGGCAGCCTCAGGCTCTCAAGCGCCAAATGGACTAGTCATCCATTATGGAATGATGTCGTAGGGTAACATAGGGATCCTCTACCCGCTAAGAAAAGGACTCATGCATATGCTTTATCTTCTCTACACCATAGTCGAGGACGACTATGATTTCAAGAGAGAGGTAATGTCATAATAATCAATATCTAATTCTCCTAAATGATTTTCTCATATTAAACTGATCATTTAATGTGGGGAAGTGCCAAGGGAGAAAAATCTAGAATATTGGTTAAGCTAGCAGACCGGCCACAGTAGGGATCCAAAGGAGGGAAAATAGGGATCCAGAGGGGGGGCCATCTGCAAAAGAGCCATGTGAAACAATGGGCCAAAAAGACCCTAAGGTTCAGCCCATTAAGACTTCCAAAATGCTAAGGTTCCAAAATTCAAAGGTTGTGTCCAAAGGTCAACCCTAGGGAAAATTGGATGCTTTGTGTGTGCCCTAAAAGTCTTTGCACATCCCTACATGGGAGGGGGCGAGCCCCAAAGGTAGGGGATGAGAGAGAAAGCCACACACACACACACAGGCTCCCTTTACACAAAGGGAATGAGGGACACATGTCAGCTCCCTAGGCCAGATGCCCACAAGGTGTGCCCAATTCCTATTGGAAGACCCTTGAAGTGGACCAATGAGAATTAAGCTAGAGTAAATGTAGTTTAATTAATTTAAAAAACATTTAATAAAAGAAACCAATGAGAATTAAGTCTCCTAGAAGACTATTGGGCAGTCTCCCAAAGGGTCCAATGAGCATTCAGAAGCCTCATGGCTTGCCTGATTCCTATTGGCCAGGAGACAAAGGGGTCCAATGAGAGTTTTGTTTAATTATTTAATTACCTAAAGCTCTCACAAAAGGGGAAAGGGGGACACATGTCAGAAGGCTATCACTTATGCTGTTTAATTCCTATTGGCTTGACCTGGGGAGGTCCAATGAGGCAAAAGCCAGACCTAATTAGCAGCTAGGGCTCGCCCAAGAGAGAGAGAGGGCTGATTTTTGCTTGGCATGGACGCACACACACTCACACTTGACCATGTGTGAAGGAAGAATACTCTATCTCCTCCCAAGCTTTAATGGAGAGCTCATCACCTACTCCAAGCTTGGGAGATAGAAGCCTACATCAACACTCTCTTGGCATGTGGATGCAAATCCAACCAAGAGCCAAGCTTCAATGCATGCTCATCTCCTCTACCAAGCTAATTACTAAGCTAAGCTATGCTAATATGAGTGATTACGTGAGGAGATGTACATCTTTCTCGTAAGATACTCCTTCTTCCTCTCAATCTACTCTCATACCCTGCTAGCTCTCACCATCTTCGAAGGTGTGTGAGGTCTTGGGTCTGAGAACGGGGATAATTCAAGTTGTGTTTGATTTAGTGTTTTGCTTAGTGTATGAAGCTTCCATCTTCATTGCACTAGCTAGTCTGGAAGGAACACAAAGAATTGTATTGTACAATGTCTCTCTTGATGGGAGAAACTATAATACAAAGCCTTTTGGAGGGGGGACCGGCTCCATCCAAATCCGGTCCTCAACTGTTGTCAATAGCTTAATTTCTCTCTCTTTTGAAAGTATTGTCGATGCTATCTAACTAGGTGTTATGCTTTTTGTTGCTCTCTCCACCCAAGCACTCTTGTAATTCTCATTAGGAAGCTATTCTAATGAAATGCCCACTATGTTCATGCTGATTTCCGCTACACAGAAGTTATTAGGCCATTAAATGTTACATTGGCTAAGTTATTAGGCCACTAAATGTTACAGGTACTGATTGATGAAATATCCACAAGTGGCAATCAACAAGTTTTTCATCTATGATGAAGACCATAAGCATCACAATGTGCAACCTCTATACACCAAAGAACCAAATGAAGAAGGTTTGGAAACATCCGTTCATCACCAAGTATTCATGTCCTCTTCCACTTAAGAAGGTATGGTGCCCCCAATGAAAGGTATATGTGAAGAGAGGAAAAGTTGACTTTGAAGAGGTGAAACCCAATGTGAAGATGATTGGGGCTTCAAAAGTTTGGATTTTCTTGCTAAGAGATTGTCCCATAATTGAAGAGCCACCCGCTAAAACACCATTGGAGAGAATGATACCCTTCTGACAGTTTCCTTTTATGATTTTATTTTTTACTACTCTCCCATGTTCTCCATCCCCTTCTAAGCCCCCCCTTTGGCAAGGTTGTAACTCCTCACATTGTACCACCTCAAAGGTTGATGGATTACTGTTTGATTTTGTGAAAACTTTGCCTTCTTGCATGATAGGTTCCTCCATGTTTAATATACATGGGTCATACCAATGCTTTTCAACATCCTCAAACACTTCTTGAAGATTATCCTCACATGGATTCAACTCACACTCTTCTACTTTGTTTTGGAGTTGGCATTCCATGTACACAATCATCTCTTTATGATCAATATGGTCTATGATCTCCCTACCTATGATTTCATCTTCTTCTTCACTCTCTTCTTTTAGACAAGATACACTTTCAGAACATTCCATACGATCAAGGTTACCTTCAAGGTCTTCATTCTTCATAGAGTCATGTTGCACAAAAGCTTCGTCTGCTCGGACTAGAAATTGATTCTCCGCCAAAAGGTTGGATGTATCCATTATCGAATCATCAATGCCATTTGAGATATCTTCTGTCGATTTTTGCATGCTTGTGATAAAGGTAGAAGAAAGATATTCCACATTTGAATCTTGGCCACACACTTTAGCACTTGAATAATCAGTTGGCATGTAAGTAACTTCTTCAACATTTTTCGGAGTAGAAAGAGACAAGTATGGCAAAGGAGATGACTCCTTGATAGAAACACTTTCATGATGGTTGGTTCTTCCAACATGATGGAAACCATTTTTGATGTAGAAGTACTTGTGAAACTTCCTTCGGGCAATAGTGACCGCTTCTTCAAAGGTAGAGGGTCCACTACAAGTAACCTTAGTCTTTAGAAAAGGAGACAAACCTGAAATAAATTGCTCGATTTTTACATAATCTGGAAGTGTAGAACTAAACCCACGTCCTCCCCATTGACGAGAAAAAATATCCTCATAAGCATAGTAGTCTTCACCATGCTGTTGAAGTCTCCCTAATGAAGCCCATGCTTTCTCCGTTGTTGGAAATTTAGAGAATTTGCTCTTCAAAGCTTTGGAAATTTGGGTATACCCATCTTCAATCTGAGAAGACATACTCCAAAACCATTGCTCAGCATTGCCTCTAAGGCATAGCAATAGAAAATCCCCTTTTTCAATGTCATCCCTTTTACCAAGGATACGACAAACCATTCTAAAATCAGCAAGAAAATCATCAACATCTTCTTCTAGATTTCCGAAGAAGATTGGGATATCATCAAAGGTATAGCGTGTCATAGTCTCTCAATGCTAGAACCACACAAAGATTAGTTCCAAATAATCATTTTCTCTCATGACATCAACTAACTACACAGAGTTTTGAAAGGTCTTTCAACATGAATTCTAAATTCTTATGTGAAAATGTTTTTTCCTTTCTTATGCTATGCTAATCCAAACCATATTCTAGATCAATTTTTGTTGCCTTGAAATTAAACTCGGTCATACAAGCTTTCATGATTCATATAATCAACTTGATTATGCTAAAATTCAAGCATTCATGCAATACAACAACAATAAGCACAAAGTCATTCCTCAGTGGGGGCACCAATTTGAGGCGGTTCGGGGCGGGCAACAAGAAGAGTGGCCTCTAAGCAATCTTCTAGGCTCCCGTGTTGCTCAATTGGGTTGGGGTTGGAAAAAAACAACACACACACAAACCCGCAACCTAACCCTACACAAAATTGAGGCACCACCTAGTTTTGGATGCGAACTAGGACGCGTAGAGAGAGAGAGAGAGAGAGAGAGAGAGAGAGAGAGAGAGAGAGAGAGAGAGAGAGAGAGAGAGAGAGAGAGAGAGAGAGAGAGAGAGAGAGACTGCTTTGAAATGTATCGGCAGTGATCAAGCAAACACAATTATATATGTAAGAAAGAGAGAGAAGGGGGAGGGGGTGCTTGTTGCATTAATACCTTCTTACAAATCTGTCATGAACAATCAAAGTCAGATTAGTATTTGTTCAACATAGATTGAGTAAATTACACCACAACACATCACAAGAAAAGCCACTCCAATCATTGTCTTAAGGCCAGGGGAGTCCTCTCCACCCTGTCGCCCTCTTACAGTATGTGGGATTTATGGCTAAATTGATGACAACACCCAGAGACAAGCTATCAAGAACTTTAAAAAAACACCAAGACACTTACACATCATTGTTGTCCATTACTTCACGTTGGAAGAGAGACAAAGTATCCAAGCTTAGTCCAAATCCACCCTCTTTGATTCAGCAAATATTGGGCTTACACTAGTAGGAGAAATGATAGATATCCTACTCTCAATTGAATGATCACTCTCTCTTACAATGGCATAGAGTTCCCTTGCTAATCACCCCTAATACAACACATGCATATGCATAAGACAATGAGCTTCCACTCAAGAGCTCCTTCTAGAGAGGTTGAGCTTGGCTTCTGAAGCTATAGCATAGTGCTCTTGCTTATGACTCCCCCCTTTTGTGCTAGCTACACCCTCCTTTTATAGCAATTTTGGGGGCTAGGGTTACTCCTCTAACCATGGTTGGGTTAGATTTTCAGCACTTATCTAATTTCTTTTGCTTGGAATTATCAAGAAGTTGGTGTGGATAGATGAAGAAGAGAGAGAGGAGAGAAGTGGAGGTGATAGGACTTTTCATAGTAGGTTAGTGTTAGTAAATTAATAGAGTTAGTATTTTTATTGATTTACAAATGGAATTGGATATTTACAATGGGAGTATCCAAGTAGGATACAAATAAGGAAGAAAAAACTCTTAATAGGTAAGAAAATATGGATTTCTTACAATGTTGATGCTCCAAGTGTCTTGAGTAGGGTCAATTTTGACGCTTGTTGACGGTCCACTAGCTTTGATGGTACGTTTTTTTCTCCACTCTTGACCTTCCTTGAGAGCCAAGGTAAGTGAACATGAGTAATCAATCACCATGATACCGTCTTTCAAGAGAAGAGGCTGAATTTTGTGGTTTTTATTGATAGATATGGGTAATATGGATGACGAAAAATGAGACTAGGTGGTCAATTTTGGAATGGAAGTGTGTGTAGGAGACATGAGTTCACCATGGTTTCTCTTATTCTTCAAGGTTAACAAGAAGGTGAGTAGGGTGCAGAGAGGAGTGGTGAGAGAGGTGGGGATGGTGAGTGGAGAAGTGTGTGTGAAAGAGGAAAATGATAAAGTGGTGGCTGCATAGCATGGGCAAACTGGGGTCCACCAATAAAATCATATCTCACACCTCGTAGCTCAAAAAAATAAGAAAAAATTTGAGATAAAAGTTCAGCCCACGAGCTACAACTTTTGTTTGTATCACCTTTTCAAATTCGGGGAGCATGTGATCTTTAAAAATTCAGCAAAATCGACTGGTTTTTTCCACTGCACAAAGTCCTTCTTTGGATGATTCTTTTGAATACCTCCAAGAGTGAGCCCCCCATGGTGCATGCATGCATGCCACATACCCTTGACCTTATTTGGTAGGTCTATAATTGAAGATATTGTTGAGATCATGATATAATTGAATAGTACAACTAAGAAAATCAAATATTGAGGGGTCCAAAAAAATATGTACATGTCAAATATAAATAATATAGGTGGAAAAAATATAAAGGGGTCAAAATAAATCTCTCTCATTATAAATCTACCATAAAAAGATGAATATTTTTGGTGTTCTAATTTATGAGAGTAATAGAGAATAGATGTAGGAAGGAAAAAAATCACAATAGTGAAAAAATATACACATAAATAAAACTAGTTATTTTGGATTTTTGTTCGGATGGAGCTACACCAAAAATAAGAGAGGATTGGATGAAATTATTTCTTTATGGAATATAGAGTATGGTAAGAAAAATTGTGGTAATGGTGAGTCAATGTACATAGCATAAATAACACACACCTAAGTATAAATATTTAAATAAATACCAAAATAATTATGAAAAATCTTTATATTTAGGCCCTATATACAATGAAATATTTACACACAAAGAGGCCATAATAGATCTTTTTATTTTTTTTTTTTGGCTCAACTAGCCCAGTGACTAGCTAATTGAGGGTTTTTAAGAAAATATGGAGAAAGTCCCCTAACTCACACACGCCTATGTACAGTGAAATGGTAGGGATAACCAAAATGTTTGAGTGATTTGATAGGGTGAGGTAGCTTACTATGGCAATTATGAAAAGCCAAAAAACGGCTATCATTAGCCCCCCCCTTAGATAATGGTACATTCATGTACCATTTATCCGATCATACAACATGTAGATTGTGTAACGTCTGTCTTTGTCTGCTCTCATCTTTGAAGAACCTTTGTTGTATGATTAAAAAACCTTGTGTGATATGAAAGGTTCTCAGAGCCAATAGCAGGATGTAATGAAGTGACTGAGTAAACCTCCTCCATTGAGAAAGTTTCCATAAGCATCCCCCAGGATCAAAGATCTTGAAATATCTTTCCCAAAGAGAGTTGTATGGTATGGAATCACTTACTGATTTCCGTTGAAGAAACTTGTAGATTTTATTGTTGTCCATCATTGCATCTATCACTATGAATGTGATATAAAAGATTGGTTGCTCTTCCTCCTGTGTAAAGTTGATGTATCTGCTACGATCTTCAAGAGCTTGTACGAACAAATTCCTGAACTGTAGCTCATAAAATTCATTCAACCTGGGTAGGCTCATCAAGTCAAAAATTCTATGACCTTCATGATTTAGGAAAGCTTGATCCATGCTGTTGATAGCAAGCTTCACAATCATTGAGTCGTCTTAGAGAACGCACCAAGTAGTTTGCACCACCTCTTCTCCCTACCTCTCTATCACCATGGCGTGTCATTTTGTAAATATTGCAGAAATAATTCTCCCTCACATCCCCGAGAGTTTTCATCATTTGCAAATCTCTCTCTCTCTCTCTCTCTCTCTCTCTCTCTCTCTCTCTCTCTCTCTCTCTCTCTCTCCGTGTGTAAGTTTGCGGTGTTCATATCATCGTGGTTTGCGTCCTAGCCGCTCAAAGCTAGGTGGTGCCCCCTGTTCGCTTTACCGTGACAGGATCGAGGCGCGCCATTCGGCCCCCGGCGTTTTAGAGGCCGTCGAGGTTCGAGGTTTGCTTTGCTTCCGTCAACGAGAGCGAGAGAGAGAGAGAGAGAGAGAGAGAGAGAGAGAGAGAGAGAGAGAGAGAGAGAGAGAGAGAGAGAGAGAGAGAGAGAGAGAGAGAATGAAATGAAATGATATATTGACGTCTTTAAAAGGCCAAAGTGACCTATGAGACAAAAGAGTTTACAAATGGTGAATCTGATACAATGTTTGTGTAAATGACTGAAAACTAAAAACTGAAAAAATTGAAATTGAATGGAGCTAAAGTGAAATGGAATGGAATGAATTGGTCTAAAATGAAATGAAATGAAAGGTTGAGATACTGAATCAAGATCCTATCCAATGATATCCAACATCAGTCTTTGGCGGAGATCATCAATGTCCTCCTCAGTGAGCACTCTGATTGGGCGTCTCCCATGTCATGCCATAATAGTCTGGACTCTCTAGTGCAGCTTCCATCTATGTCTTGATATAGTCTATACTCTCTAGTGCAGCTTCCATTGATATGTCGATGACCCTCACAATCGTGGCTGTTTAGATTTTCCCAGCTTAGTGTCCCTATCAGTTAGTGTACCTCTAGTACACGTGGACTCTGAAGTTTGCTGTTATTCATGTTGCTCATCTGAACGTCGCACATGTAGTCTGAAAAAATCAGTGATCTCACTCTATGAGTGTCTTCTATTGTCTAGTCTCCTCAAGAGGCTCTCCCTATGTCTGGGTAGCTCCAATAAGAATAGCCCAAGGCATATCTGATCTTGATATCTCATAACTTTGGCCTGTGGTCCAAAACCCTCTCTGAATAGGCAGTGGAAACAGCCTCATATTTCATAGTAGAATGGACAATGACATATGAAATTTAACTCAGTCTCTTGCTCTATATGGCATAGCTAAAAAATCATGGCCTCTGCTATACTTCTCTAAATCTACCAGTCTCAATCTCTAGTTGATGTCACGATGTGCGCATCTGTCCACCAATAGCATGTCGTAATCCATGGGATAGATTAGTTTCCGTGCAGGCGGGTTTGATCACAAAACCATCCTCTATAAGCTCAAGTAGATGCTCTCTATAGAAATCCATCTTTGTGCCAAGCACATGAATAGGCTGTATCCATGTCCTCCTGGTGTCTATTTGAATCAAGTCCTGTCTGATGAGCTGAGTGATCTCAGTCTGTGGTGTGAGAGACAAGGAGGGTGCATCCAATGAATACTGGAAAGGGGGTAGTCTATCCATGTCAAAACCATGTAGCTTGAACCAAGCTGTCATTTGTGCATACCAACAAGAGGTGTCTCCCTGTGAGGCAAGCTGTCAAGAAGACTCCAAAGCTAGATGGGCATATCTGTCTCAGGGGGACATGAAAGAAACATATCTGGTGAGTGCCTTAATGACCAACAATGGAGCAGCAAGCTCTGCACAAATAATCTCATGTGGTATAAAGGGCTCGGCCTTAATCATCCAAGAAATCATAGATACTAGAGGCCTCTCCATGGACTTCCATTCATCAATACTGCTAGCCCGACTATGGCAGTCCATTGATGGCCCCCAAACCTACACCCCATAAAGCATAGTTGACGTGACCAAAGTATCAAAAATCCATAGTTTTATTCGAGGTTCTTGAAATTGAACCTACAAACACATCCTCTCCATCTTCCCTAAAGCTGCATATGCTCTCATGAGTGTAGTCTTGGCTACTCTCCTCAAAGAAAAAAATGGGCTGCTAAAGACCACACCAAGGTAAGTATATGCATCTATATCCTCCACCGCCTCCTGACCATATGCAAAAGTAGGTGCAGGTTGCCTGACCCACTATGATGTGGTGTTGAACACCATAACCTTGGTCTTGCCAAGGTTCACCAATAAGCTGCTATCCCTAGCAAATGTGTGCAATGTATCCAAATGTCTCTGCATTCTCTCTACTGAATCTAAGATCAAGACAATATCATCTACATATAATAGTAATGAGATCCAGGTCCCTGCTAACTATGCCCCTCTGTCACCTCCTCTCAATGTATTATGAAACCTCATCCACATAAATACCAAATAAATTAGGGGAGATTGGACAATTCTGTTTCACCCCAATAGTGGAGTGAAAAAGTTCAGACATCCCCTCAAGAGTGCGGACCTGACCCACAACTGTCCTGTACACACCCATCTCCTATAACATGCACATTAGTTGAGCTCTAGGGGCTATGTCAAATGCTTTGTGGAGTCCACAAAAGTGCAATAAATCCTCTTACCATGTGATCTACCCTCCTCAATAATAGCTCTCAGTGTCAATATGTGATCAAGAGAGAGAGAACAATATGTGATCGAGAGAGAGAGAGAGAGAGAGAGAGAGAGAGAGAGAGAGAGAGAGAGAGAGAGAGAGAGAGAGAGAGAGAGAGAGAGAGAGAGAGAGAGAGAGAGAGAACAATACTCAGAGATAGAAAGGCACAATGACAAAGAGCAAGAAAGCATCTTTGCTTACCACATTATTGGATTGTTTGATAGCCACGGACACTGTTGCATGATTATTTTCTATGGTGATCCACGGTGCAATAGATCTATTTGCTCATCGTCCTATTCTCAAAGACTACACCAAAACTGTAATGTACAAGGAAGAAAAACGTTCACAACTGTAACACCACAATTTTTGATTGTAATACACAAGACCCAAATTTGAGTTCAAACTTTTTCTAATGTCTCACTAAGAACACATCCATATGCCAAAAATGAGATTTGAACACCTAAAAGGGTACCTCACTATTAGGCACACCTAATATCTGAAGGGAATTTTTGGGACTCAATATCCAACTTTGATCTATTGTTTGCATTGTATAAACAAGGTTTATCAAATTTGGTGACATTTGAATCATTGGATTTCTAAATAGAGCCTAAATTGTAAGAAAATTGATGAAGTATGTAGAAAAAGGGGTGTTATTGAAGATTTTTGTACCCAAATGTCAAAACAATGCACATGTGAGACCTAAACCCTATGTATAAGTTATGGATAAACCCTGTGTATAAGTTGTGGGTAAACTCAAAACGACAAAAAATTGAACTTTTGTTGAGCTAACTATTAGGCATGTCTAAGCTAACGCCTTCTAGAAAGGCAATTTCTTATTTTCTAGGGCTTATAGTTGACATTCGAAAGCTACTGACCAATTTTAGAAGAAGTTGGATCTAGAGATAAAGGGAAACTACAAAAACAATCAGAAACTTTCTAAAATTTGCAAATCTTGTAATAGAACTCAACCTAGAGATTCACATTATGTAAAACTCAAGGGAAGGATATATTTTTATCAGGGCAACCCAAAGAAACCAAAGGGCTTGAAAAATCCCCACAATTTGGACATTCCACTATCAGGTGTGCCTAATAGTGACACGGCATAGCGAAGAAAGTTTTTTATGTTTCCAAACTTCTGAGTGGAAAATCACAATACTTGAATAAAATTGGCCAGTTGGACATTTGTGGAGTCACATAATGCTTGGAGTGCTAATTTGCAGCAGGAATTGGAACATTTATCAAAGAAAACAGTTGAGACTACTGTAGTGGGTGAGGAATTGACCAAAGGAAATGATTTTAGGTTTGCAGTTAACTGATAAGTCATTGTAAGTCTTCATGAACTTAAGATATGGCAAAGTGTTAGGAAATATCAATTTGGCACTTTTGGTGAAAACCTCACTAAAGCATCAACAAAAAAGAGTATAAACCAGGGAGATAGATTCTCTATTATCATTGAAGAAGTATCGGATACAACTCAGATATCAACTCAAATTTTTTTTGATATCAATGGGAATAGCTGTGGAAATAGTATCTCTATTATCATTGAAGAAGTATCGGATACATACTCAGATATCAACTTAAACAATCTTTGATATCAATGGGAATAGTTGTGGAGATTGGTGGTTCAAACACACTAATGATGTACTACTACATCTTCACCTTTTTTGAAACAAAATGTGTATATGTACCTGGATGGAGAAGATAAACATTGTGTTCAAATATATGACCATGAAATAGAGTTTGAATAAGAAGTTTGAATCAATAAACAAGGAGGATCCAGAATGGAGTCTAAGGATACTATGCATGTCATAGTAGAAAACCCGAATATTGTGGAAAAATGAGAAAAAAACTCTCAAATCAGATTCCAAATGAGGACATTATGGAAGGACCAACTTCCATAGGACTACATTGGACTACAAGTTAATCAACTCTAGGAGCATGAGACGCTTTGAAACAAACAATGAGAGCTTGTGAGTCTACTATTGGAAAAATGTGCATTAAAATGAGATGCTATGGGCAAAAAACACAAGACTTTCAACCCTTCAAGATAGCAAGATAGTGAACTATGCATGTCTTTAAGTTTCAAGACAAATATAAAAATGGACTTACATCCATGACTTAGGAAGACATAGAACTTGATGAACTTGATACCACAAGATTGGGTCAATGGTGGGATCAATGCAATGCTTGAATGAAAGTAGTTGGTGACATCATAATCAAACACGAGTTTAATGAGTCACATCGACCAAAAACCCTATCAGATGATCTTGGACTGATAATACCAATAAGAAGAGAACAAGACCAAGATCAATGGATTTTCCAAAATGGATGAAGAAATATGATGGAAATGAAGATCTATATAATCACTCGGTAACATTTAGTTTCTTAGAGTAGAGAAAGTCTTTGATTTTCACATGTAGTACGCTTGAGGGAAAGGCCATGACTTGGTTCCAAAACCCATAAAATGGAGCAATCACAAATCAACCAACTTTAGCTAGTGATTTGTGGCAGCATTTTCAAAAATGTAAAATAAACATAATATTGTTGCTCAAATTTACAGCTTCAAATAGAAACTAGGGAAAACTACACGAGATTGTACCAACCCATTGAAACAATACATGGCAAGATGTCCTAGAAGAGAGTTACCAGGACAAGAAAAACTAGTATTGTTGTTTTTGGAAGGTTTTCTCAATGAAAAACTAGCTTGTATAGTATGAAACATGGGACATTGGAAGCTAAAGAGGAATTTCAAACTCCAAGCAAACCTTTTTGAGCAAACATAAATGCGAGCAAAACCCAACAAGATACATATAGAACTTAAATCGTAAAAGGAAACATTTAGCATCAAATTACATATCATCTATCTATCAATGTTCCTCCTCTAGCATTCCTCATGGAAACTTCGATCATCCACCCTTACATAAACTCCTTGATTATCCAAGGTTATGCTTCCTTCCCCGAAACCTGACTGGTGGTCATAGGTAGTCAAGCCCCGTTAGTTTCTTGGTTGAGAGAGAGAGAGAGAGAGAGAGAGAGAGAGAGAGAGAGAGAGAGAGAGAGAGAGAGAGAGAGAGAGAGAGAGAGAGAGAGAGAGAGAGTGCATGCATGCTTGCATATGCTTTGTTGTAGAGCGGGGAGGTTTTTTCAATACATAATATTATGGTAAGTGCTTGACGGGAGAGAGGATTGTTTCGAAAAGAAGTGTTGTCAAGGAATGCCTAATTTAGGGAAGTTATAGAAGAAGTAGAGTTGGTAGAGCTTATTTGCAGGTTGGAGTCAATATGACCAATGTGTGTTTGTAGTCTTTGGTTCTAGATTGTATCTTATTGAAATTGTAGATAAATGTTTTTAATGGGTGACTCCATTTTTTCTAGCTCCCAAAAAGGATGTTTCAACTTACAATCATGACACTTGAGAAAAAAAGAGGAAAAGAAAAATTTCCTCGACATACTTGAAAAGAATAGTGTGAAAACATTAAAGAAATCATTAAATTTTCAAGACTTTTATAAATGTCATTGAAAGTAACTTTTTATTTTCAAGAAAGACTTTTTTATTGGTCACGTAGTTGTAGTCAAACCCCCTTTGAATAGATGTAATAACAGCCAAAAGGCATATACAATTTGCAGAGAGCGTCACAAATCTAAGTGCACATAGGTAAAAAAATTGTTTCCTATATAGCCAAAATGGAATGTACTAGTGAAGTTTCATAGTGTTGGTTAGATTTTTGACCTCCTTGGCTTGTTCTTACAACATTTAAACTTTTCATCTTCTCCCCTTCTCTCTCTCTCTCTCTCTCTCTCTCTCTCTCTCTCTCTCTCTCTCTCTCTCTCTCTCTCGCTCGCTCGCTCGCTCGCTCGCTCGCACGTTTTGTCTAATTTAGAAAAAAACTATCCTACTGTAGGTGAGTGCCTTATCATTCCATCTATAATGCATGTAGTCTTCAACGGCCCAACCCGAATATATGAAAGAGCACCACATTTGCTATGAATGCCACACAAAGGTTTTGATATACTGCAAAAGTGAACAATGAGTTGGGTGCAATAGCATCCACAATAATTCGATTGACAGATTCACCCTTGCTGGCATCTATACCTTCTCGGACGAAGGATAATGTACCATGCCCAGAGGGCTTCAACATATTTCTCTCTTCTTTTAAGACTCTTACAAGATCTCGCCACCCAAGATATGCAACATCTTGGCTCCACTCCTATGGCTCCCTTTGACTTGTCCTTTGTCCTCATGTTAGAGCCTCTTCACTTCCTTATCCTGTGTCCCACCTACCCTAATATGTTGGGGCTGGCTCAACAAAAGAGGCCATGGTAGGCTAGTGGCTAGTAGGACGCGAAGCTGATCCGACACTTCATGAAGTTCGATGACGATCCTAGCTACCTTAACTTAGTAACCAAGAACTAATGACAAAGCAATTGAGAGATAGAGTGAGCATAGAATAGACACACTTTCCCTTCACTCCGTTTTGCCTTGCCGCCGATAGCTACGAGCTAGATGCTACTCCCCTCTATTCATGAGCCGTTGAGCTAGCAACTACAGCCTTTAGTGTCCATCCTCTCTCTCTCTCTCTCTCTCTCTCTCTCTCTCTCTCTCTCTCTCTCTCTCTCTCTCTCTCTCTCTCTCTCTCTCTCTCTCTCTCTCTCTCTCTCTCCAGACATACTACCTCTTCTGACAGACGCCCTCCGAGAACACGAGGTGAGTTCTAAGGGCCAGCAAATAGCAACCACCTGAGCTTGAGCCTCTAGTAATCTATTATGGAGTTTACGAAATTCTCTCTTTGGAGTGAGCATCCTTCCAACTGCATGCTATGCGGGTCTGTATTGAAAACAGATTTGATGTGCGAGCAAGCCATCCCTCCTGACTGCAGACCCCCACCTACTGCTCACCTTGGCAGCCCCAATTCTTTGTCGCATGCGGCCACCCCTCTAGAGGATAACCTACACAATGCGCAGAAATGCATGATTATCTGTGTGGATTAGAGAAGCAGGCGAGAAGAAGAAGAAGAAGAAGAGATTTTTAACATCGTAGGAAACTATCCCGAGAGAGAGAGAGAGAGAGAGAGAGAGAGAGAGAGAGAGAGAGAGAGAGAGAGAGAGAGAGAGAGAGAGAGAGAGAGAGAGAGAGAGAGAGAGAGAGAGAGAGAGAGAGAGAGAGAGAGTGACCCTTAGCACTAGTTCTGTAATCGGACACTTAAGTTTCCTACCAAGTTTTGGCAATTTACTTGTCAAGCTAGAAAGAAGTTTTTTTACACTTTGCTTCTACCATAGGTTGGTTATGAGGGAAAGAAAACATTGGATTTTTCTTTATGTCAAAATACAATCCGTATAGAGAGAATTCTGGTAAGTTCTAAGTCATAAATTTTAGTAAAATTTCAAACTGTTTTGCCAAAAAAAGTAAAAAAGTCTTGTATCTTTTTATAGAGATGGCCTTTTTTATGTTTATAAAAGCCAAGTGTTAGCACTTAGTGCTACAAAACAATGGAATGCACTTCAAAGAAACGTTTCCAAGTCACAGGCAAGTTATAGACATAGTTTCATACTTGAGCACGTGCTGAATAAGTGCATAATTTTGGTCTTCCAAAGGTCCCCTCATGAAATTGGTACTATTCTATTGCAGTTTGACAACTATAAATGACTTTATATGTTTAAACCAAGAAACTAGGTATTTTTTGGGCTCCCTAACTCAATTAAATCTCATTACTTGAACTCTATTTGAAATTTTTATCATGCAAAAACTCTTGAAAATCTTAGTTCTCTATACCTCAATGGAAAGGGCAAGCAATGTATCACTTTCTAGAACTCACAAATACATCAGAAACCTTTTTTTTGGTATACAATGATATGCTTGAAATGGCCATATCAAACACATGGAGCTTTCCATTACTTTATATACTCCAAAGTCGTTTTTTTGCAAATGAAACTTTCAATTATCTATAGCAAAATTGTGGAAAAGTCACCTAAAATTTTCTATAAGGTCGCTTCATTTTTTCTTGAGCTTATAAAATCAATTTCTTCAAAGCATCAATTGGAGTCTTAGGAGGGTCAACTTGATGAGTATAGTTCTTGATCATGGTAGATTCTAAAATGCAAAGTTATATTTTAAAAAAACCCTCTAGCTAACATATTTAAGCATATTAAGAGGGTTTTATTAAATAAACCGTCTAATGCAAGTAGCATTTAAGTTAAATTTGTAAAAAAGGGACATTTAAGTGTCCTGTTTTGGTACCAAACTAATGTTAGTGAGTCGGAGGGGGCAATTGTGGGATGTTGTGGTCCGTAGATTTGACGCCCTTTTGAATTGCATTCCCACTTATGGGAGCCCAACAAGGCATACCTACGCTCTCAAGCGGAGAACAACTCCAAACTCCAGGTTTCCCTCTTATTGCTTCACTCCACATCATCTTACCCCAGCTATGGCCCTTCTCTGACAATCATCGGTGATGATAACGACATCATTCTCACACGCTCTTTGATGCAGTGATGAAGATGATGGTCACAGAATCTTAGATGCCTCTTTTGCCTGACGCTCGTCATGAGAAGGTGTAATTTGAGCTACTCACATGCCATCTTCTCAGAGGATGCTTTAGAGAGAGGATGGTGATGATGCTTGTTTCGCCATAGCAGGTGCCAATAGCATGGACGAAGTATTATGCAGGAAGGACATGACCTAATGTAACAGTTCAGTCTTCAGCAGGGTGGTTGGCTTCTTCTATTCCGATTCATGACTTTTGTGCTGTTTGGTTTCCTCCATGGTTTCTCTTCGGTGTCAGGCAAGGTGGTTACTCCCTAAGTAATTGTTTCAGATTACAAGGTTGTACTTGAGAATCTGTTGACTAGAGATGAGGCTTTACATTTGTATCATGGATCATTCATTACTCTTATTCACATGTTGATTTGGAAAGTCTGCATTTAGTGTGATTTTGTATTGTCACCAATCTAAATTGCAGTTAGGGCTCATTTCTCCACCGGCATAGACAATTCTTTGAGATAAAGGGAGTCAAGGTTTCAGACACACTTATGTTCCTGCTTAATCATATACAAGAAATTTAGGACATATACTCACAATACCACATTATGACTTACCTCAACATCATGAGCTTTTGTGAGGGAGGCACGGCATACCTAGCTAGGTATGATTGGGGGCAGGGGACCGTCGCCTTGGTGGTCCCCTGCCCCCAATCGTACCTAGCTAGGTATGCGGTGCCTCCTGAACAAAAGCTCATGATGTTATGTATTGTATGAAAAACACTAAAAAAAGCTCCCTTTCCCTACATGAGAAAATTTCTAAATCTTCTTGTGATAGGTGGCAGCTCGACATTAGTTTGTGAAATTCTTCGAGTGTGTTGAAGCTTGTAATATGATCATCCTATTGTGGCATATATACCAAAGTGGGTCAAGGTTGATAGGGGGAAACCCAGTGCTTCACCAATTCTACAACTCACTCCGCCAATCCAGGGCCCATCTCACTAGAGCAGCCCCCTTGTGCCACAGAGCCTTCAAGACAGAGTCTCCGAAACCAGAGATCCCTTTCTAAAGCTCCCTGCATTGATACCCTGGCTTTACCGATCGGTGCCCTCCAAACTACAACGCTCTCTTTCTTTCCTCTGTTCTGCTCCAGGCCAGTCCCCCTTGTGGCCTCTCTCCCATGCAACTAGCAGCCCTGCACAGACTCCCAAGGCCGAGCGCCCCCCCTCTTTCAAGCCTACGCCCCAACTCGTACACAAGGTCCATATTTTGTCATAAATTCCCAAAATGCCCTTCAAAATTTTTGAAATTCCCAAAATACCCCTAGTTGTGAGATTAAATCTCTCCAAAATAAAAAAAATTTGTTGCTTTTCATAAGAAGATTGATTGTTTATCATTGCGAGCTGCTAAAACTAGAATTTGTGCTGGTTATGTAGGCTTTGGAGATGAATAGCTTCATTATTTTTAGACATAATTGTCTTTCTTGCGAGGTTATTTACATGCTAAGAACTAAAAAATGGATCTCAATTATAAAAAAAAAAGAATAAAGATTAAAATATCAACAATCCAACCAAAATAGATACAAGGGTATTTGGGGAATTTTTGAAATTTGAGGGGTATTTTGAGAATTTCCACTAATTAGAGGGGTATTTTGGTAATTATCCCTTTGTTTTATAGAGAAAGAGAGAAATAGAAATGACTAAATGCCATGAAAAGCCCATGGCCCTCCTTTTCTTGTCGGTTGCACATTATTGTCTCGTTGACAATGACATGAAAATATCTCTCACACAACAATAAATATAAAGATGTTGACAATGTCCTGCATACTTCTCTCTACGTGCTCTGAGAGCCACTAACATTATGTGATCTTCTCGGTGCCCATCATTCACTCTATTGGCATGGGACAAATGCAAGTAAAATAAAAGAGGAGGCAATAGGACATGGGGTACTGCACGACGACGACGGCAATACAAGAGAAGCGTGTCGGCTGGATAGTCGGCACGAAGGGGCTTGCAACCGGGCTCCATTGATGGTGGTTGCCATCTCTCACTTAGTAGCGTTCTTCCTAGTGGGTGGACGTGATCTTCCAGGTAGCAAGATTTTCATACCATCTTATCTTGAGCAGACACAAGCTCAAAACAGACTAAATTTTGCCGCAAAAAAAATAGTATGGAAAGTCCATCTTGTTGAAACTTTCATTCCAGGTATGAATAAGGCTCTTGTACTACCTTTTAGAGTAGGGCCTGGTTTTCATCTTCACATATTGGAGCCAAATTTCCCTCTTATAATTGCCGACGCCATGAATATGGAACATGACCAAGGATGTGAAGCATATTCCAGTAGTGTGTGCTTGTCCATTGTGTGGTAGATGCTATGTCCTTCTGACATCTGCCAGATTTTTCCAAACATTAAAATGGAGAAGAACCGCATCTTCAATTTTTGTGAAAGAAGATTTTCAATATTTGATGCATAAAGCGAGATATACTATGGGCAATTTAGATGTCACCCTCATATTACGAAGGTCAAAGTGGAGTCCCCATAAGGAGGCCATAAAGTTGAAGTCGAACCTCTGTGAGCTTCTTGGCATAGATCCTTTAGTAGTTGATGTTAAGGTCAAAACCCATGAAAAGGTTGATAGCTTGGGAGAGAATTGTAGCATTGTTGCCCACACTTTTATGTTATTGATGAAGAAATAAGAAAAAAATAAATAGTAAAGATTGGTAGGCTTTAATTGCTACTGGTGTTTCTACCAATTAATTATTGATTAAGCAATGATTCAAAGAGAGAGAGAGAGAGAGAGAGAGAGAGAGAGAGAGAGAGAGAGAGAAAGAAGAGAGAGAGAGGCAGAAGATGAAGAGGAAGAGACGTTGTAACGTCATAGGAACATTCCACAAGATACTTCATATCTCTATCGACAAGTCTTGAAGCGCTTCTCTAAAGGGAAGGTAAGGGAAGGGGAGATACTTCTTCAAAGGGAAGGCAAGGAAGGGGAGATACTTCTCTAAAGGGAAGGTAAGGAGGGCGAGAGCCTGAGAGACATGCCTTATGGAAAAGAACTTTGAGAGATTTAATGCACAGTCACATGATATATGCATTAGTAAATTTGTGTCTTCTTTCACACATAGCACACTTGTGAAGCTGCCTTGCACTTGCTGGTACTCATACTAATAGTAAAGTCGATCACTAGACTTGTATAATGGTGACCTAACTTCAAAACATGGTCCATGTACTTCTAGAACTTTCCACATGAAGTATTTCTAAGTTTATAAAAACTATGTTTTTGCTAGCAATGGTGTTGACATTTACTCTTTGGTTTTAGAGAAATCTCTCTCTCTCTCTCTCTCTCTCTCTCTCTCTCTCTCTCTCTCTCTCTCTCTCTCACTCAAATCACTTAATAACTTTGCTCGTTTTGAGCTTGATCGGATAAGTTCGCTCGATTTTTGGTAGAACTTGAAGCTAAATATGCAATGCAAGAGAATTGGGGGACAATAGTGAGATCTATTTTGAGAAAGTTGAGGGATCTAGCACAAAGAGTAAACTGATAGTATCGACTTTGCCCATACAAATTGGACCTAGAGTAACCGCCTCTCCAATTACTAGTTCAATTTTTGAAGGAAGAATAATTTTACTCAAACTCTTGCACAATTAACAAAATAGATGCCAATGAAAGCACAAGACAAAGGAAAACCATTTTGAGAAAGATGAGGGATCTTACACAAAGAGTGAATAGATAGTATTGTCTTTGCTGACACAAATTGGACTTGGAGTAAACAGCTCCAATTACTAGTTCAATTTTGGAGAAAGTTTTTAAGAGTTTTACTCAAACTCTTGCATAGTTAAGAAAATAGATACCAAGCACAAGGCAAAGCAAAACTTCTTGTTCCATTGCTAGCACAATTTATGGATCCTAGAAAAACAATGATGTGCCATATAGGAGGGAAAATGGACCAACCATGAGACACATGAATGTTATTAACCTAAGTACAATGGGAATGTGCAATATGTGCCCATGAGACCACAATGACAACTTATTTATTGATATCCACCCAACATGACATAAGGGCTTAGACTTGTAACGGGAGTGCAGAGACCTCAACCTATATTGGGGCAACAAAACCATTAACTAGCAGTAATTCTATCCTAGCTAAGATCATGTAGCTTGAGGAATTGAGGAAAGAACACGAGCAAGTTCCAATAACTCCTTATGAGGAAGCAATTTCTTCGCAAGTGATAGGGGAAGTTTGGTTGTACGAACCACAACCTGTTTTTATGCATGAGCCGCTATATTATGCTTAATCTGAAACTCTTCTAGTTTACTTCATTGCAAATTAGGGGGCTATCCCATCTATAGTAAGAGCTCAACAATCTCAACACAGAACCAGGGGATGTTATAAATGCAGGGCATGTGATCATCGGAAGAATGAGTATCCACAAGATAGAGAAGGGTTGATGCCACCACCAAAGGGGGGACATAAAAAGGACAAAAGATAGAGGTACATAGATAGAAAATAGAAGCTTAATTCTCAAATTGAGGTGAGAGCCCAAGAGATAGCGGAAAAAAGAACCAAGTCTATGTCCGAAAAGATAGAGGAATTTTGAGTTAAATTTGGAGGATCAAATTTTGAGTTAAATTTGGAGGATCAATTTTAGTGGACAAGGTGTATAAACCCATAAATGCTGCCTTAGAATCGTAATCAGTAGGCTTATAGGCTAGGCAAAACTTGGAAAACAGATGGAAACACTACCCACATCCAAAGATTGAAGCTTTTAAAAAGTTGTTCAAGATCACTCAAGAAATTTTGGAATTCCAAAAACAAGCACTAGAAAAACAAGAGGAATTGGATAGAGGAGGGACAAGTGTTGAAGAAATTCTAAACAACCAATTGAGCCATTAAGGGAAACAATTCAAATAGTTCTAGGCTCTAAATATGGGCTAAGAGGAATTCTGCATGTTGACAAATATTGGCCGTCACAAATGTGGGAAAGGGTAAGAGGTGCAAACAATGTGAACTTGAAAATGCAATCCACTTCTTTTGAACAAATATTCCTAAATCAACCTCCCTTGGATGTAGAAAGTAAAGTGATGTGATTGGTGTTCCATCCCACTACAAGAAGTACACGTTGCTTCAAGATAGGAGAATTGTGGTACACTAACCTATGTGGAAGTTCAGGGAACCAAGGAAGTTTTATGATAGACTAGAAAATGTAAAGCAGATTGATTTCGCTCTTTCAATGGAGGAACCAAAACTGGCTTACATAGCCATAGACTTGCCTCAAGAGGAAGAGGATATTCTCATCAAAACAATGTGGACTATAGGAATGTGTTTAATTGTTTGTACAAAGACTTAAAAGGGGTAGATCTTGACATCAGCCAACACATTATTTTAATGAGGGAAGGCAGTAAGCCTATGAGACAAAGACCATACACATACAATGAAACCTTTGTAAAGAAGATTAAGGAAGAGATAGATAAAGTGAGTTCATATACAAAATTGAATGCACCAATTGAGCTTCTCCAATTGTGGTAGTACCCTACAAAAATGGAAAATTAAGAGTTTGTATCAATCTCAAAAAAGTAAGCGTAGCCACCATAAGAGACAACTATCCCTTATATGTATCTGAACATCTATTGGAAAGGGTAGCTTGAAAGAAGGACATAATTTTTTGGATATAACTAATTGAATATACACCCTAAAGATCATCACAAAAGTGCCTTTGGTATAGAATGGGAAATTTTGCCTATCAAGTCATGCTATTTTCAATGACCAATGCCCTAGCCACTTTCCAAATATTAATGACTCATGCCTTCAAAGAATATCTACATGTATTATTAGAAGTGTATGTGGATGACCCTTGTGATCTTGAAAAGACCAAGGCTATTACGAATTTGGCTCGACTAACTAGAATACAAGAATTTCAACATGCATATAAATCTCTGATGTATAATGTTATAGCTAAACCTCTCTATGGATTGATCACCAGTTTCAATTGGATGAATGAGTGTGAAGTTGAAAAATGCTTTAATTTCTACACCTATTTTATAACCATTGGATTGGACAAAAATGTTTCATGTTCACATAGACACATCAAATTTTCCTATCCCATGCATATTGGCTCGGCAAGGTGAGGGCACCATGGATTTTCCAATCTTCTATTCTAGTAGAGAACTCAATATTGCTAAGAAAAATTACACGACCACAAAAAGAGAGGAATCGGGCATGATATATGCTATGAAGAAATTTTGGCATTATCTTCACCTAGGTTGATTGGACAAACTGTGATGTATCAATTACTAGCAAGACAAATGTATAGATACACATATGAAGGAGTTACTCTTTTGTACATCAAATCCCATGAATAAATAGACTATTAAAACAAGCTCATAACACTATTACTAGTCTTCATTATGCACGGAATCAAAGAGTGGAGCAACTCAAGTGGTTAGGTCTCTATTGGCCATCCATGATAGGGGATGCTACAATATACATAGAATCTTGCAAGTAGTGCACATATCACCCTATTTCAAGTAATGATGATGCCATCATGGAGCGAATGTTTGGTAGAACTTCTATCAAATAGAATGTTCATAGAAAAGATGAGCAAAAGACACGTAGAGAAACTCAAATAAAAGCCCAAAAACTACGCATTAATTGGGAATCAATCATATGAATAGGATTGGGGTTAACATCTTTGCCTTTGAAAAAATGAGATGGACTATATTCCTATATTAGAATAGGCTCATGTAGGACTAGTGGGATGACACTTTTCTATCAAAAGACATGCATGATTGATCATAGAAGTAGGAACTTGATTTGGTGGCCTACACTAAAGTCTAATGCAAAAGAATATATGAAACCTCGTGATGTTTGTCAAAGAGCACGCATGCCATGTGGAAGAGATTACATACCTTTATGACTAATGATGGGTACTAGAGTCTTTTCAAAGTGGAGTATTGATTTTGTAGGAGCAATCAACACCCACCAACCTATAAAATCCAAGCTCTTTACATCATTGTTGCTATAGACTATTTGACAAAATGGGTGAAGGCCAAAGCACCAAGAATAAATGATGCACAAACTTTGACACAATTCTTGTATGAGAATGTGTTTATGCAATATGGCTTATCAATTGAGATTGTGAGTCTAGAGCCATATGGAAGTCCAAGGTAGCCATTAGGGTCATTTTCAAGCTCATTTCCATTGTATACTCTGAGAGAGAGAGAGAGAGAGAGAGAGAGAGAGAGAGAGAGAGAGAGAGAGAGAGAGAGAGAGACTTCTTGTCAATGCTTTCCACTAGATTCTAAGCGTGATTTACGGCCTCGTACCCACTCTAGACATGAGAGGTAAGATGCTAACTTTATCTAAAAGTGTTTTGGTTGTGAGTTTGCATGACGGGGTGGTAGAATGGTCATGGGGAACATGGAGCAAAGTGTGGGATTTTGAGTGGAGAATCATCCATATTGTCTAGACCACCAGCCCAAATTGAACCAGACTTGCATCCTTATAGAGTATAGAATGCATGAATAGGCCCAAAACCCAATTACCACTCCAATTTTTTAACACTATTAGGCATTCCTAATAATGAGGCCTCTATTGGAAGAAGTGGATTGGAAAAGTTATTGGAAACTTCATGTAGACACACTTGAAGAAGATGAATCAATTTAGAGCTAAGAAAAATTAGTAAAACTCTCTTGTTCCCTTCAAATCTACAAAGCGCCATTTTGCAACAAAAAGAAAAATAACGATCG